>NC_091471.1:270398208-270740711 GCF_036971445.1 Narcine bancroftii
ATAAACAAGTTTGGTGCTGCAGACAAAACGTCCAAATGAGATGGTGCAAGGGCAATGTCTTAATGAAAGGTCCTGGCCCAAAATATTGACCATTGTATTCCTCCCACTCATGCTGCTCAACCCAAATTCCTCCAGCTGATTGGTTGGTGCTCCAAAGGCAGTGACTAATGAAAGGTCTATTCAATAGTCTGAGAACTATTGGGGAATAAATTGTGCAGGACTGCTCCGTGCTTATATACTGAAAGTTTTCAGTTTAAGAGTTGAACCATCTCTATTATTAGGTACATCAAGTACATTATAATCTGATTGTACAAGCACAACCTGATGAAACCTGTCTTCTCCAGTCTTCAGTGCAAAAACATGCAGACACACATCCAGATATAAAACCACAAACATTATATATTCAGGACAATATTTCAGCTCAGTAAATAAATATTTTTTAATAAACAGTAGAGGCTCAGAAGGTATGAGCAGTTCATCCTCACGGCCGAGGGAAGAAGCTGGTAGTTTTGACTCTGATACTCTCGATGAGGGGTAAGGGTCCTCAATAATTTTGAGCCTTCTTTGGTTAATCACATCGATGGCGGGGAGGGAGACCCCGGTCAGTAATCCTCTTGGCCATCCTTATGGTCCTGAGCAACTGTGATTCAGCTGGCCAGGACAGTCTCAATAGAACTCCTGTTGAAGATTGACAGGATGGCTGGTAGCAGTTGCTGTTTCACCTTCCTGACAAGTGAGGAGATGTTGTCTGACCAAGAAAGGTCTCTTTTTAAGTGGGCTCTGAGGAACTTGGTGCAATTCTACTATCTCCTTTATGAGCTATGAAGGTGTAGTGGAGGGTAGTTATCCCTGGTCTCCTGAAGTCCACAATCATCTTCTCCTTTGTCTTGTCCGTGTTAAGACTCAGTCTGTTACTCTCTCACCAGATCATAAGATTTTCCAATTCTCCTCTGTAGTCTGACTCATCATTGTTGAATTGGTGTTATATTTAATACATCAGATCCAGAGAGTACTTGACGGGGATACTATGATTATATTTCACCTACTGATTAACTGTGGAGCATATCGGATTGGAAAGCCTTGGCTATGTAGCCCTGGAAACTCTATTGTAAGACTCTTCATCATTCTCATTTGTTCAGTCGTTTAAATATTGCGTGTCTGGAGAATTGGAAAAGACTTCTTAGAACTCAACCAGATTTGGTGAATAAATCAGCTTGGACCCAGCACCTTGACAGGTGAGATTTCTGGGAAGATTAATCACTATGTCATAATTCACCAATAAGACGCCACGCTTCAGATTGATGCAGGCCATATCAACAAAAATATTGGCAGCCTGTCAGGGAAGTGAGTCTAAGCATTCATTTGTTCAACCGGTTTATGTTTGAAGTTTGATTCCAAACGAGTAGAATGGAATCGTTAGTTTGTAAATGTAGGTGTACAAATTGTATATGGAATAGGAAAGTGAAGGTCTTGACCAACCATCTGGTGAACCAAAAAGACTAGATGTTGTTAAGATGTACAACAGGTAGATAGTTTCTCAACTTCATAAAGATCAAAGTTACCTCCAGGGGAAAATAAATTAAAAATAAATATAAACGCGAGACAGACATAAAAGATATTTGAGAAATGAAATAACACTTGATTTTCTGTAAGGGTATTTTAGGGGATGAAAATCCATGCATTTTTGAACCAGACTAATTATGTCCCAGCATGTCATTAAAATCACTTACACCTTTGTGCAAAAAGGTGGAACATCTTTAGCAATTACAGCAAGAATATTTCCTAAGTATTTTCACTAGTTTACTGATTCTGCTAATTATACTGAGAAAAATAATTCTTTGGTACACACCAGGGAAGAGAGAAATGATCGTAAAAACACAGAAATCTGGAGGATCTCAGCTGGGCTCGCAGCTTCTATCAGAGATATAGAGAGACATATATACTGATGTTTCAGGCCTGAGCCCTCCCTCAAGGAATAAGCAAAGAACAGGAAAGTGACAGGATAAAGACTGGCAGAGAGGAGTCCAGACCAATAGAAGGTGTTCATTGGATAAGATTGGAGGAAAGATGGAGAGGCAGAGAGGGTTAACAGAAATCACAGGTCAATGTTAATGGCATCCAGCCATATCCTGTTCAGCTCCGAATCATGGGTCCTCTACCGGCACCACCTACGGCTCCTAGAACGCTTCCACCAGCGTTGTCTCCGCTCCATCCTCAACATCCATTGGAGCGCTTTCATCCCTAACGTCGAAGTACTCGAGATGGCAGAGGTCGACAGCATCGAGTCCACGCTGCTGAAGATCCAGCTGCGCTGGATGGGTCACGTCTCCAGAATGGAGGACCATTGCCTTCCCAAGATCGTGTTATATGGCGAGCTCTCCACTGGCCACCGTGACAGAGGTGCACCAAAGAAAAGGTACAAGGACTGCCTAAAGAAATCTCTTGGTGCCTGCCACATTGACCACCGCCAGTGGGCTGATAACGCCTCAAACCGTGCATCTTGGCGCCTCACAGTTTGGCGGGCAGCAACCTCCTTTGAAGAAGACCGCAGAGCCCACCTCACTGACAAAAGGCAAAGGATGAAAAACCCAACACCCAACCCCAACCAACCAATTTTCCCCTGCAACCGCTGCAACCGTGTCTGCCTGTCCCGCATCGGACTTGTCAGCCACAAACGAGCCTGCAGCTGACGTGGACTTTTTACCCCCTCCATAAATCTTCGTCCGCGAAGCCAAGCCAAAGAAAGAATATCTGGCTGTGTAGGTAATGGGAAACATCATGGGTAAGTTTTTTGTTTAATTACACAGAGAGCTGTGGGTTCCTGGAATGCATTGCCAGGGGTGATGGTGGAGGCTGGAATATTATGGGCATGAGAGACTCCTAGACCGGTGCATGGGTGAAACAAAAAAAATAGAAGGTTATGAGGAAGGGAGGGTCTAGCTTTATTTTGTAGACAGACTGAAGTGGATGTACGGTGCTGTCCTGTTGCTGAAGAGTCCCAAACATTAACTTGATCATAATTAGTGGGATCTTGTGCATGTGGCTCGACTCCTATAGAATAATAGCCACTTCATTTCAATACAATTACTTTATGGGAAGCACTCGGAGTTGCGATAAGGTAAAATGTAAACTATTCTTATTTACACCATTGGGCCAATTTCAATCTCGGATGGAAACTTTACAGCCCACTGGATGTAGTAGACATGATTACTTCAACAGTATCTAGCTTAGAGGCAGCAACATAAATAGGCAGTTTTCAAATATTTCTTGGCAAGTATGTGTGGCGCTGTTGATTATCCATTTTAATTGCTTGGGCTTCACTCCAGTCCCCACTTATTGAAGATAGGTCCAGGCATTTTCTGGCTCAGAGGATCTTGGATGGAGCAAGAATGTTTCAGTCCAGTTGATAGTTAATAACATATTTATAAATTTGAACATTCATTATTTATTTGTTCGGCTGATCTGCGATGGACCCAACTAGTCATTTGGATTCAAATTTAGCAGAGTCTACCTCCCTGCCTGACTTTACTGAATCCAATGCAGGTCTGAACGAGCTGACCCTATATACCCAAGGGATGGGCACTTTCATACCTTGATGAGGGGCTCAAGCCTGAAACATTGGTTACATAGGAACATAGGAAGTAGGAACAGGAGTAGGCCAAAAATGGCCCATCGAGCCTGCTCCGCCATTCAATACGATCATGGTTGATTTATGACCTAACTCCACCACCTGCCTTCTCCCCATAATCCCCAAATTCCTCTGTCATGTAAAAAGGAATTCTCTAACCAGGGAAGTGGTTGAGGCTGCCTCATTAAACATATTTAAAATTCGGTGAGACCACCTTAAGCAATCCCTTACTAATCACAGAGCACCAATGGCACAGGGACGCAAGTGGAAAGAAAAAGGTTGAGAACTGTTGTATTGTGATAACTCCACATCTGATTAGGTTAATTGTTAGACAAGTGGTCAGAGAAGGACCCCCCCCCCCCACCCCAAGAAAGGCTTAAATCACAGGAACAAAATAAGCTTCCATCTCACTGCTCCCAATCTTACACACAGTCCTGATGTGGAATGTGGGGTCGCAGCTCCACGTTCGCCCGAGTTCAGGTGCTGTCTGTGTGGAGTTTGTACGCTCTCCCCTTGTCTTGAACCAACAGGTCGGTCGCCTGACGAAGGCACCCGAACCCCCCGTTGAAACGTCGGCGTCCGGGGCGGTGGAGGAATTGGCTGAGAAGAGCGTGTTGCTCCCACCCCCCTCCCATGGTTGGAGAGGAATTAAACTGCGATCTCACGGCGCCGGGCTCGTCTCCAACAAAAGGAGCGGGAGGCAGGGTCCGCCGCTCACAGAGCGAGGGGGAAGGCATCGCCAACGAGACATTCGGTCCGGCGTCGCCGCTGAAGCGCAGACCCAGCGAGGATGGTCCCCAACTCCAGCCGGGCGGGCTGAGTGCGGCGCTCCGATCCCCGGGATTCGGGACTCTGAGATCCCTCCACACCTCCGGCGTCTTCATTTTCACCTTCAGTGTGCATGCGCTATACTGGCGCGGCGGCCAGCGAGCCAACTCTAATATATATTTAATATGATCTTGCGGGCCAAATATAATTATATCGCGGGCCAAATTTGGCCCGCGGGCCAGAGTTTGACATGTGTGACCTAGACCATGCCCTCTTCACTCTGCTACCATCAGGAAGGAGAGAAGCCTGAAGACAAGCACCCAGTGGTACAAAAGCAGCTTCTTCCCCCTCTGCCATCAGATTTCTGAATGGTCAATGAAGTGCAGTCACTATCTCACTTTCTCTTCTTGTCCACCAATTTATTTTTTTTTTAAATTTTCATTAAAACCAATATTTGCACCTGCAAAGTAATGGATTTCATGTTCATGACAATAAATTCTCATTCTAATTACTGTAGTTGGAATTGTCTAAATCAGGGATGACCAACCTTTTTGGTTGTGGGCCACATACAGAAAAATATAAGGAATCAGTGACCAAACAATATTAACCCCAGCAGTTTTCAACCATTGTCGGCTCTTGTAACAGGTCATTTAAGCCTGCACAGAGCCCACTGCGGTAAGACTAGGCAGATGGATTCTATGGGGGAGCGCTGAGACTTTGCTGTCCGCAGGTCCACACCAGGAGCGTTAAATGGGAAAGTGGCCTGGGGTGGGGGGGGGGGCATAGTTTGGCCACGCCTGGTCTTAATACATCATCAGTGCTATTTCTAATCACCCCCGTGAAGAAGTAAAAACACAGAATCCCGGAGAAGTCAGCAGTGTCCTTGATGTAGCAAAGATACAAATACATCACCGACGTTTCGGGCTCGAGACCTTTACCACTGTTTGACCTGCTGAGCTTCTCCAGCATTTTGTGTTTTCACTTCATCCACAGTGTCTACAGATTGTTGTGATTTACCTCAGTTGTAATGGAAGATTCTAACCTGTTTTTTTTAAAACTTGCAGCTCTGGGTTCTGCAAGGCTGAGAACCTGTTTGTGTTTTAGAATCAGCAGATATAAGCTAAATTCCACCAAGGGGCCAGAGATGCTGTTATATGAAGAAAGGACATCTGTGTATCAAGAACATTTAATCTTCCTGCTTGTTTTGGTCACAGACTGTCAGAGGCCTAACCTTGATGCAAAATAAACCATTGTATTCAAAGTGATAAGCTGAAAATAATGTTATTCGATAAAAGCCTAGCATGCTAGCTTGCTCACTTATCTTTCTTGCTGTGCTGGGAATAGGTGCTTGGGTAAGCAGTTTTTGGGTAATATAAGCCATGGTCCCACTGCTGAAGTCTGAGACTCTCCGAGAGGTGGCCACATCTCTCAGCAAGAAGAAGAACTTCTGGAGTCCAGCCAACGTCCCGGACAGGGGAGGTGAAGAAGCTGCTACCGGCGCCCCGACAACCTACTACAAGTGTGCAGTCGTTGCCTCGCTTCGGCAGTTGTGACCAGTCCAAGCGTTGATAAGTATAGTTGGGAAGGGCTTGCATATTGTAGTGTGAATTCAGCTTTAGATTTAGTAATAAAGCCTTGTATAAACTAAACTGCTCTTGGTGTGTGTGTCTATTTTCTTTCGGTAGCTCAACACTGTGACCAATCTAAAACGAACAAACTGAGAGGTATAAGTTTACCCAAGACATCAGTGAAGAACACCTTTTGTAGAACATATTGTGGATTCTACTAACTTTAACTCAACATTTTTTCCCTTGCATGCTTCTATCTTCAATCAGGGTGCAGAGAAGTCTGGCTAATCTCTCTGCAGGTAAATGAGTGGTGTATTTTCCAAAACTGAATAATTAAACAGAAGAATAAAAAAAAAATCAATACTTTTAAAGCATTGAGGAGATTTCAAATGTCTATATGCTTAGCCAAAAATACAAAAGCTTTAAATCCTGAAGGAGAATGAAGGAGTTAGACGATGTTCTTTCAATTACTTTGATGTTAGAATCAATAGAATGTTCTGAGGCAGAATAAAAAGCATTTTATTCAGCTATGCAAGTTGTCTGATCATTTGCCTTTCCACATCTCTGGCATCAAAAGCAGATATCAAAGTCTTAGAGAGTCCAGTACACCAGCCTTATTATTTCCAGTTGTTCAGCATCTGATTGGCATTATATAGATTTTTGACCAAATTTCAGTGAGATCATTCCAGGTGAATTTTTCCAAACAGGTGGATCTCCTATTTTAACTTCATTATTTTTCCTGTTGAAGGATTATTAAAACATGCAATGAAAAACTCCGGCAACACTGCACATACCTGCTGAAACTGTGGAAAGGGTTAACATTTCAGGTCTAAGACAAAATTCTGAACCTGCAAGGAATGACTGACTGAGAAACTTCTGTAGAATTGACCTTTACCGTCAGGGCCAATCCTCACTGAGGCGATTAGACATCGTGATAATGATGTCATTGGGACAATTCAGGCTTTCAGTAAATCATATCCCTGAGGAATCCAAGTTAACTAGGATGTCGGAGCAAAACAAAATACTCAATGTTTTGGTTTACCCTCCATGCATCATGAATAAGATTTTTCTTCTGATAAAGTGTTTACAACCCAAAATATTAACTGTTTCTCTCTCTCCAAGGACTGTTTCTCTCCATGCAGTCACCAGATTTCTAACACTTTTGTTTTTAATCCCAGGATCTCCAAATGTATTTTTCATGAAAATATCTCCTGGGTAAGGAATAACGTAATATAATCATTGGGGGCATTGAGGAGGTTGACAGATTTTTGAAAGATGGGCATTTCCGTAGGTCTGGGGCATTTCTGATGGGACTGGCCAGAGTTGGAATGTCAGGTGACCTAATCCTACCTTATAATCATGCGAAACAAGATGAGTAATGTTGGCAATCCCAAATGGCATTTCTTGTATATTGCATTTGCTGTAATGAAACCAACTGTAGATCTGTTGATTCCTTTGCAGAACACTCAAGGCCAGGAATTGCCCTCCTTTTCACGACTTCTTTTTCTACAAGACCATTAAAAAAATGGTGGCTCTTCCAGAGCTGTCGTAACAGCAGCGCTGCCACTGGAGCAGACCCAAGAGAGCGGGAAGCAGAGACACGGTGCTCCTGCGGGGTCCAACTGCTGTCAGCTCTGTACAAGCTTTGAGTGGCCCGTTAAAAGTGCCGACGGTAGTTTTATTTAAAATCCTGCGACCGCGGGGTCTGAGCCTCTGATCGGCAGCAGCCATGAAAGGTTGGAGGCTCCAGGGAATAGGATGATTGGTGCATGACACCAGAAAATGGGGAGGCCCCAGTTGGAGAAGGAGAGGCAGAGGAGTTGACCCACGGGATGGTGACCATGGCAGCAGACCAGTGAGGGTTTCTGCAGCTGAAGGAGCCACACGGGCAGCGGGCTGTTGGTGGCTTGAGGCGAGGAACCCATGGAGGCTGTGGGCTGCTGGAGACTGCAGTCAAAGGACTTACACCAGGCTGCGGACTGCTGGATATTGGCTCGGAACTGGCTGAAGGGGACCAGATATTAGAACCAGGATGCGAGAGGGTGCCAAGGGCACTGAATGGTTCCTGATCACATTGGAGGTTTGGATCTGGAGCTTTGGTTGCCAATAGTTTAGACTGAACTCTGAGTGGCTCCGGAGGCTGCGGAACCGCTGGAGGCGAATCCATGGACAACTCTCTTTTGTTTCTCGTTCTCTGACTGTAAGAGATGCTTCAGGCAATTTCTTCTGATAATTAATCTGTCCCCCTTACAGCAGACAAAAGGCAATTTTGTGTAATATGACACTGTTTTTATTACCTGACAATATTTGAATCTTGTGAATCAGGAGCAGAAGTAGGCCATTCAGCCCATCAAGTCATGAGCTGATCTATTCTCGTACTCAACCCCACTCCCTTGCCTTCTCCCCATAACCTTTGGTACCCTGACTATTCAGTTACCTATCAATCTCTGCCTTTAATACACATGATCTCCACCGCCACCCTTGGTAACAAATTCCAGAGCTTCACCACTCTCTGGCTAAACAAATTCTTCCTCATCTCTGTTTTAAATGGGCACCCTTCAATCTTGAAGTTGTGCCCCCCTTGTCCTAGACTCCCCTACAATTTTGGCAATTCTATTCTGACCAGGCCTTTCAACATTCAAAATGCTTCTCCCCTCATTCTTCTAAACTCCGAGTACTGTCCAAGAGCTGGCAAACATTCCTCATATGCTGATCCCTTCATTCCAGGAATCATTCTTGTAAAATCTCTCTGATCCCTGTTTAATGCCAGCACATCCTTTCTTAAATAAGGAGCCAAAAGCTGTACCCTGTGCTCCAAGTGAGGCTTCACCAGTCCTCAACATCACATCCCTCCACTTGTATCCTACCCCTCTAGATATGAACACTAACATTGCATTCGTCTTCTTCACCACCGACTCAATCTGGTGACTGTGATTATTTCCACCCCCGCCATAGGAATAAAAGTCATAAAATAACTTAATTCCATTTCAAAATAGCACAAAGAGTTTGCAGCACAGTAGAGTTTCCCTTGAAGTGTTGTGGTTAGTAATTGTGCACAAGATAAATGAAACAACATTATGCTAACTTATCTTAACATCCAAAAAGATAAGGTAGAGTTCCTCCTGTCAGGAGGTTTATTCATCTTCTTTAAGTCTGCTGGGTGCATGTCGGCAAACAGTACTTAGAAACACTGAAATGCTGGAGGAGCTCAGCAAGTCTCGTAGCATCCACAGGAGGTAAAGATGTATAACCGACGTCTTGAGCCTGACATTTTAAGGTATGGGGATAAAAAGCAGGAACAGTTCTTAAAAATCAATCAAAATGATGATTGGTGGATATCAACTCAGCGACAAAAGATTAATTGTAAGATCAAAATTATCCCTGCTAACCTGTATACATTCAGTTATGTGGAATGCCTTGCCAGGGTTAATGGTAGAGACTGGAGCATTAGGAACATTTAATGCTTAGACAGATATGGGTGAAAGAAAAATAGAGGGTTATGAGGTAGGGAGGGTTTCTTTCTTTTTATTGATAGGAATATGGGGTTGACAAAACAGAGAGGGCAAAAGGGTACATACTGTGTACTGTGTTCGCTGTATATGACAACACACATTAGATGCATTACCGCAGAAGGATAAATAATGGCCAGCACTGTCAGGAAAGCTTTGGCTCTTGAATATTACACCAATGGTTTATTGTCAAGCTGGTGGGGAAGTAGAGAGATTATGACACACAATACAGCCAACATGTATTTTGACATCAGCTGACAATGTGGAATATTAGTATAGACAAGTTTATAATATGTTCTTCAATGGATTTGAGATTTGGGGGAAGGGTCTCCAGAATCAGCTACTACATTGGTAGGGTAACCATTTAACCACTGACGAGTAAAAGAACAGCCAGGCAAAAACCCTGAGGCTATTACTGTGACATAATAATTGCATATTTTAGATGGGCAGCTGAATGGAAGTTGGCCAGTTTTTACCCACATCACAGGATATTTTTTTAAAATCTCTAACCATCTCCCTTCTATTCAAATTCTAATTATGCCAGAATGAGTAAATGAAGTTAATGAATTTATCCAGACTGTTGACTGTTTATGTGGTTGAATCACACTCTAATTAAACAAATCTAATTTATCCTTCCTGACCCTCAATGGCCTCCATCTTTCTGCAGCAAGCTTCTCAGTGGTGAACCCAATTGACCTAGAGTGTCAGTCACCTGCAGTCTCACTCTTAACAATATCATCCATGTCCTGGGAACATGTCTTTCGAGGTCAGCTAATTAAACGTTGTGCTTGGGGGCACTGAGCATTCTTACGGTTGTGACTGTATGGAAAAAAAGGACTACTAACCAGTTTGGTTTTGGAAGAAGAATGACATATACATTCAGGCTTCAAATATCATCCAATTGAATTTACCATATAACCGTATAACCGTTTACAACACGGAAACAGGCCATGTCGGCCCTTCAAGTCTGTACCGGTTCACTTGAACAACTCCACTAGCTCCTCCGCAAACTCCTGAGGAAGTAGAGGCTTTCTTCACGATGCCATTGGTGTGTTGGTTCCAGGAAAGATCTTCCGAGATAGTGAAAAGGCTTTATTTCTATGTTTTAAACACAAAATTGATGGGGAACCCAGGCCAACGATGGAACAACGATGGAAAAAGGTTCTCAAAGCTTCTGCTGATTATCCAATCAAAATTAAGATTCATTTGAAAGGGGCCCTGAGAAATGTGTCTGGGACTGAATACCTCTGATTCCTCACTTAACTGGTCCATAAATTGCTAAGGCCTCCATCTAATTGGGCCAAAAATGTTTATGGTCCCTTTCCTTCTTTTACCAGACTCTTGACTGGACCTCCCATTACAATGCCTTGGACAGTTTAAGTGTATTTTTCTTTTTAACACTATACCCTGGACTTTCCTCTTGTGAGACATAATACCTAAACTTCTGTTCCGTTGTAATGCTGAGTTTTCATTCCTGCACTTTTTGCTGTACTATGCAGAGGTTGACTTGCTTGGATAGAATGAAAAACAAAGTTTTTTCTCTGTTCTTGACACAGAATGATAAACAATTCAATTGTGTAATCTTGTGATCAACTGAGAGAATGTCTGAAATCCTTGCTTCATGCACAAAGTGACTTTAAAAAAAATATATATATACAAAAAATGCATGGTAACGATGGAGTGCACTGCAGAAGGAATGCTCTTCCTAGCTGTTATGCCCTTCATGATGCTCGTTGAGTGTGTAAGAGATGGGGAGTGCATCACTTAGAGCACATTAAATACATACCAAAGAGTGACAAGATAGAATAAGTCCTGCCTGTTAAAATAAGTCTCAACCATTTTAAACATTTTCTCAGGTAGATCAAGTGCATCAAGTTTCTAATAAACTGGCTGCAATTGTTCATTTCACTCACATATAAAAATATATCGGTTATGGATTGGAAATGTCATAACAAGATACATAAGAATGTCCTCTGATGTTGAGATTATGGATTGAGGATCTATAATGTCTTGAATTTGCAATGTCTAAAATTGGTGTTTGGTCTGCCGTTAAAGAAAGTGATCTCAGTGCTAAGATTTCTCATCGTGTTAAGCATAACAAAAAAAAAAAATCTAAGAACAGTGGCTGTAAAACACAGGATTTTACTAACCAAAGAAATTTTGTGTTTACAATGGCAACAATAGTTGTAACTAATGCACACTTGGTGACATGCATATCCACATCTAATAAAGACTGCAGGGTCACCGATGTCATTGTCTAATTTGGGGCCGTGCAATTATTTACAGCCTACAAAAACTAAAAGGGCACAGGATTAAAAATTGCATCATTTGTCAACTTGCTCGGTCGTGAAAATGTCCAAGGTTGTGAATTCGTTAGGCAACCTGAACGTACCTAGCCTGAGCTTTAACATGCCTGTGAAAATATATAATAAGCCACTGGTAGTCATGACCATACTACTACTTTCTTTAAGTTGCCTTGCTTCCCAAATGCATGTTTCAGGTATCAGAACCGGGATTTGAGAGGGTGCTGAGGACAAGAAGAGCTCCTGAAGGACCTTGGGCACTGAAGGCTTCCTCATCGTGTTGGATGTTTGCATCTGGAGCTCAGGTGGCTGATGGATCAAACAAGAGTCTGTGTGGCTGCAGAGGCTGTGAGAGCAGTGGAGGTGAATCCACAGACACTCAGTGACTCTGAAGGGACTCTCTTGTTTCTCTTTTCCTCATACTGTAAAGGATGCTGGACAACACTGATAGTGACTCTTTGTCTGCCATACAGCAGCCAGAAGGCAATTTTGTGTAATATTACATTTTCAATACATGAAACACTAAAGGAAACTTGAAAATACAAAACTTTCTACTTAGTTCTCAAGGTTGACAAGCATTTTTCTACAAGCTAGAATCTAGTGAAGATAATGCACCCAAACACCGTTACTGGCCTTGGGTGCTTGCTGCACTTGTAAGAATATTTTTACTATAAAATGATTTATCAACCCACGAGGTTAATTCTATTCATACAAAGTATTCATTTAACTAACATAAAAGGGATTTCTGAACATAGCACAAGCTTTTGCTGTTCTACTATTTTCAAATGTGCCTTTTATGACCCCAAAGTAGTCAAAAGCAATGTTGTGAATATGTTGGTGATGTACATGAAAGGAATTGGCATTTGCACGTAACCTTTCAGTTCTTCAGAGTATTCCAGTTACTGGAGTATAACTGATTCAATTACTGTAGTTAACTGGTACATCCAAGAACTGCCAATTTCGATAAACGAGGGCGTTAATTGAAAGCTTAATTTTGTCGAGGACACGTATATATTTTGCTTCATTTCATTGGATTTTTTTTTAATATATACAAGCACCTGAATTGGTGGATATTTTTGGAATATTTTATTTTAAAAATTTCTCCATACATGTAGTAAAGATTAATAATAATACAAATTTCAAAAAAGAAAACAAGTTAGAAAGTACATACCTGATGGTATATGTCCATCCCCCCCTACAGAAATTCCACCCCAATACCCCACCCTTAAAATAATTAATATAAAATATACAATATAGTTATGTAAAATAAAATAAACTTTCAGGATTGCACAGAGGGATGCTGTCTAACACACAGGTTTAAACAGAGTTCTTTAATGTAATTCAGAGGAGATTTTTTGCAGGTCCAGGAAGCACAACATTACAAATTTAAAACTAATATTTGAGTACACAGCTACCAAATATGTAAAAATCAGGTGACTATTGATTTTGAATCCTGAGTCTAAAGGTAGCACCTTCTGTTTTTTAAGCCTATGCTTCTCTACTAGTCATTTGGGATTATAGACTACTTGCGTCACAACAACCTGAATTTTTAGGTTAGGATAATATTCCATAAATGAGCCCCACATCTTTTGAATGTTAATATTTGACTCTTTAATGGCATATCTAATTTTTATAAACTTAAACGTGTGTGGGTGTGGGTGTGGGCGCGCGTTCGCTTGCCTTTGGGCGCGCGTGCGCTTGCCTTTGGGCGCGTGTGCGCTTGTGTTTGTGCTTGTTTGTGTGTGGAGTGTTGCATTTCCAGTTAATCAAAATTGCGCGTCTGGCCATCAATGGTAAAAGATAAAATTTGGTTTTGATTTGGAGACAGTGAAACATCATCATCTTGAAATGATCCGAATAGAGGAATTAAAGGGCAAGGTTCTAATTTGAACTTGAGAATCACCGATTATATTTGAAAGATATCTTTCCAAAATTTTTCTAAACTGGAAACATGTCAACCAAAGAAGCATCATCAATTTTGCATTTGTCACAGAGGATTTATATCTGAATAAAAACTTTAGGCCTTTGTGCTCTATGGTCCACTTCAGATTGCATCAGTGTCGTGCACAAAAGGAGGTCGTATTAATCAGATTATAAATAGAGTCCCACACCTCATCTGAGAATTAACTATTCAAATCCTGTTCCCAATCCTTCTTGATTTTAACTAATGAGGCTATTCTTAAAATCAAGCAAATTATTATAAATAAGAGATATTAAACCTTTTATGGGGAAGTTATATCAAAGATGTTTCTCTTGTGAATTCACAGAAAGTCAGGGATCTGAGATTGAATAAATTAGGAAGATGAGCTTTATTTAAGTGGGGACGTTTTCCTTGACATATGTAGGAAGAGATTATTGAATCCAACTTTCAGTCAAGTTCTGGAACAACTTGGTCAGTACACTATGCAAATATTAATAATTATCTTAGAATATAGAAAACAAGTTCCACAATTTGCAGTATGATACTAAAATGCCAGTACTTAGTTTCTTTTGATGTAATTTTAAATAAAACCGGCTGAGGTCATTAAGGAACCTTGTAGTGCACTGAACTGCACTGAATGTTAAAGCGTTATCTTTTTGCCTTGGCATGTACTATCACCATTGATCACAAGAATATGAAGCCAATGTATCTGAACAGAGTACTCATCAGAAATACTGGTACTTAATTTTCTCAGAGGAGCATTCTGGCAAACCTAGTGATGCTCCACTGATTCTGCAAGTTATAGTTACAGATCTTTATTTTTAACCAGTGATTTATTACATTTTTTAAAGATTGGCTCCAAATCCAAGGTTCCCAATAAATGTGTTATTTCTCCTTCTATAATGTCTGCATTCCATTGGTATCAAGAAGAAGGACTTGGTCCTATACATCTAAAGTCTTTCACTGCTGTGTAATTTCCTGTTTGTGAACAGCAAACTTCCATTGCCAGTTATAATAGTGTGGAAAACGTTCAATGAGAATGTAACTGGGGATGCTGGGGTTGAATTATAAGGAGAGGCTGGGACCTTTCTCTCTGGACCAGATAAGGCTCAGGGAAGACCTTAAAGGTTTATAAGAACATGAGGGGACAGTTAAGTTCAATAATCATCATCTTTTTTTCCCCTGAGAAGGGAGTTTCAGTACTCCTGAGGAAGGGTTCAGGGCCCAAACGTTTACAGCCTTTCATTTCCCATGGATACTTAATACATGGTGCTCAAAACTCTGACAATAAATCTAAACTTTAGATTCTCCATAACCTGTTGAATTTCTCTCACACTTTTGTGTCCTGCACATTTCAAGGAATCATGGCTTTCTATGGAAGCTTTGACGAGAATACACGCAACTCTTATAAGTGACCATTGTTTCTCTCCCACTGATGCTACGCAATCTACTGAGTTCCTCCTGCAGATTGTGTTTGCTTTCAGGTTCTAGCACCTACTGCCTCCTGTGTCCCCACACACAGATTGCTGTCGGTAAACTTCACAAGCTGCAATGGGGTCTGCCAGCCAACAAATGACACCCACACCCACCAGTCCTGCTCAAATCAATCAGAATTAAATGTACAAAATATGCAAGACCCTATTAAATTTGACTTCTATAGGATAGAATATTGGGTGCTCCATGTATCATGAACACATGACATTGAGATCTGATTTTGCAGCTCTGTCACAATATTAATGTTAACACTGCTTGACATCACAGTCTGTCAACCCTGCACACTTTCATTATATGAATAAGTCACACACTGTTTCCTTCCCGAATATGCCGATCAGAATGACTCACATCGTTGATAACAAATTGGCATAAGATTGGTCAATAGCATCCAAACAATGGATGGTATGTATCTGAAGTAAGATTTGCTCCCATAACTTTAAGAGAATCAATGAACCTCAGTTGACGCACACAGAAGAAAATTAAAAATATTTAATCTGCAACTTGATAACTGTAGCAAACATTGATATTGGTATTAATATTTCAAACATTCATTTTCCACAAGTAACAAATACATTTATCAATCATTTGGGGCAATAAAAAATAAAATAGAACTTATTTTGTTTATTAGAAATTCCTCATTATTCAATTAATGCGTGTGAAAGCATCAATTACATCCCCTTGACAACTAACAGAGGAACAAAATCATTTGTTACATCTTGCGCATTATGCTTTGCAAAAGTTGGTTAGCAATTAAAGTGGCACGATCACCTTGATAAAGAATTTGGCAACTTTATAATATTAGGAAGAGATGAAGCAAATTATTGATACAGCCTCCAAAAGGTCAAGTGCAAATAAATGGTGAGGTATTCTGATATCTGTCACATACCAGGTACACATCATTCACAAATCAAAAGGAAAAGGATGTGGTAGAACTTTAAATGATATTATGGCTGCCATTTCAAACCTTTAATCTCTTAGGTAAATCCTCATGCATATTCATGACCTCTATCAGGAAAGCTTTCCCTTTCTGTTTAATGGATGCCATTCAATCTCAACAGTTATAGCATTAATGTTCAGACATGGAATCAAGGTGCCATCAATCTTATCAATAGCTGTGTGACTACAGTGTTGAATGGGGTCAACATTGAACAAGATCTGTTCTAGGTGTCTGAGGATGGACTTTTTTTTGATGGTTTGGAAGAAAGAAGTGAATACATCTCACTTCAGATTGAGATGATGGCATCGATGATCAGGAGAGGTGTGCGATTATCAGTATGGAAGAGGCAAAGGGCACCACAATTCACGCAATGCTACTACAGTCCCAGTGACCCGGGTTCTAATTGACACTCTCTGAGGAGTTTGTATACTCTGCCATTGTCTGTGTGGGTTTTCTCTGGGGCTCTGGTTTCCTCCCATCTTTCAAAAACAATGTATGGGGGTTGTAGGTTAATTGGGATATTTGGACAGCACAGGCGTGTGGGCTGGAAGGGCAGTTACCATGCTGTAAGTCTAAAGAATGCATCTTCAGAGAGAATAGAGTGAACGATTATGTATTCGGTGATTAATAAATATAACCAGAGCATGCAAAAACAAGAAAATAATATTGCACCTGCATAAAACACTGGTCAGGCCACAAATGAAGTATTGCATCCAGTATTTCCATTACTTCCGGAAGATTTTGACCATTCCAGAGAGGGTGAAGGAAAAAATTTACTGAAATGGTTTCAGGGATGTGGGATTTCATGTTCCACGTTGTTGTCCTTTTCCTTAACAATAAGCTTTACTTAGGTTAGGCGGTTTGGAAAAGTAAGGTTGTGCTGTATAAAATTTTGGAAGGAAAGAAAGGAATTTGGAAGGAAGCTCTTTTCTATGCTATAACTATTTTGTGATTCTATGGGAGTTTGTATGGAGAGAGAATCAAGGATAAAGAAAAGGCAATAAAAAGAGGAGAGACAGAGTAAGTTAGTGGGTTGCAAGGCAGTAATCTTCTAAAAGTACACCGTTGGAAACATTTTAAATGCGACAATGAGTACATCTCCCTTCACAAAACAGATAAAGAAGTGTACTTGGATTATTTTCATGCAAAGTGGAAAACAGTAATAGCCAGTGCTTTTACCAGCCTTGTAATCTCATTTCATGCTATTACAACAGCTGATACACAAAAGAGATTGTATTTAATAGTGAAGCTTCGCAATGTAGCTTTGGGTCAGATCCTACATTTACCTTGTTAACTTGCTGTGGTGGGATGGGCCAAGGTTCCTCGCTGGCTGTCACTTCCCATTTTTCAGGAAACACTGCACAGATCTGACAATCCAAATCTTAATTTAACCGATTGAAATGGACCATTGATGTTTGTTAAATTAAATCAATAAGTGAAAGCTGAGCCTGGAATTGAAAGAAAGGTTTACCAGACAGTCTTCTCAATTTTCAAGGCATGGGACCCTGTATAGGACTAAATAGAGTAAATCCCCAGGTATCTGGCATCTGTGGGGATTGGTAGATTTTAGATAAGTGTATTTTCTGGTTGCTTGAGATTCACCTTACAATATTTAATTCACCTACATTAAGAATAAATAGTGTAAAAGACAAAAAATACTCTACTGAACTTACACTGCACAAACTTCACGCATGAATGCATAAACCTTAAAGCATTTTACTTAATTTTCTTTGAAAACATTTTACTGTAAATGACAAATTGATTTTGCACCAAACAATTGGCATTATTATAGGAACTATTCAACTGGAAAAGAACTCCCCCCTCTCTCCTCCTCCCCCCCCTCTCCCCCCCTCTCTCCTCCCCCCCTCTCCTCCCCTCTCTCTCCTCCCCTCTCTCTCCTCCCCCCTCTCTCCTCCCCCCTCTCTCCTCCCCCCTCTCTCCTCCCCCCTTCCTCCCCCCCTCTCTCCTCCCCCCTCTCTCCTCCCCCTCTCTCCTCCCCCCCTCTCTCCTCCCCCCTCTCTCCTCCCCCCCTCTCTCCTCCCCCCTCTCCTCCCCCCTCTCCTCCCCCTCTCCTACCCCCCTCTCTCCTCCCCCCCTCTCTCCTCCCCCCCTCTCTCCTCCCCCCTCTCCTCCCCCCCCTCCTCCCCCCTCTCTCCTCCCCCCCCTCTCCTCCCCCCCTCTCTCCTCCCCCTCTCTCCTCCCCCCCTCTCTCCTCCCCCCCCTCTCTCCTCCCCCCCTCTCTCCTCCCCCCCTCTCTCCTCCCCCCCTCTCCCCCCCCTCTCTCCCCACTATAGTTGCAGAGCCAAGTCAATGGGTGAGCTCTGGGTCAGATATGAAAACATTGGCTGCTCACTGTTCCCAAATCCTCCAACTCCCTCACAAACAACAAACTTTGGAGTAATATCAAATGAGAAAGTGGAACTTAGTAAGGAAAAAGGAACTTGAAACAAAAGAAGTCCAGTAGGCTGACTCTCCACACCATTATTCCCACAGAGCTGATCAAGAAGATGCAAACTCTAGGCCTCTGTACCCCCCTCTGCAACTGGATTCCTTGACTTTCTTACCAGAAGACTACAGTCAATATCCCCTCCTCCTCACTGATCATCAACTCAGGCACTCCTCAAGGATACGGGCTTAGACCTCTGCTCTACTCATTGACTATGACCAGGCACATTTCCAATGCCATCTACAAATTTGCCGATGACACTTCAGTTGATGACAAAAATCACAAACGGCATTGAGGAAGCGTACAGGAGGGAGATAGATCAGCTCGTTGGATGACAACAACCTTGCACTCAACATCAGCAAAACCAAGGAGATGATTGTTAACTTCACGAGGAAGACAGGGGAACATGACCCAAACCTCATCGAGGGAGACAGGGTCTAGAACCTCAAATTCTTTGATGTCAACATCTCAGAGGATCTCTCCTGGAGCCTCCTCCTTGATGCAATCATGAAGGAGGCTCATCAGCGGCTATACTTTGCGAGGACTCTGAGCCAGTTCAGTATTCCTATAAAATTCTACAGGTGTACCATGAGGAGCATTCTAGCTGGATGCATCATTCCTGATGCGGAGGAGCCAACTCTCAGGACAAGAATAAATTTCAGAGGGTCGTCAACTTGGTCTGCGACATCTCAGGCACCAGATCGCACTGCATTCAGGACATCGACGTGAGCCAGTGTCTTAAAAAAGCATCTATCCTAAAAGATCCCCACCACCCAGGCCATGTCCCCTTCACTCTGCTACCATCAGACAAAAGGTACAGGACCCCAAGGACGAGCACTCAGTGGCACAAGGACAGCTTCTTCCCCACTGCCATCAGATTCCTGAATAATGAATGAACCAAAGACATTGCCTTACTTTTTGTGCATTATTATAAAAATAAAGTAATAATGAAAACAATAATTTTGTAAGATGGTTATAATATGTATGTTTGCTCCATGACGCTGCCACAAAACACCAAATTTCATGACTTCAAATCCTGATCCTGCTAGCCAAAAATATGGTTTTTGGAGTTGAGCCTGTGCTACCTCAGCACAAGTGGATGCTAAAACCTCTCTTGGAATCAGAGTAGTGGGATGCATTATCCATCTATCTATGTGATGAAATGTTCTCTTAGAAAAGGTACAGACACCCAGAATTTAACTTCTTACAATCATACTTCTTTGCTGCTTAGGTAAACTTGCTTTTCACCAGCTCACTAGTATTCAATTACAAGTTATCATGGAATGATAAAATGAGGGAATGAGAATGTGAATCTTAAAGTATTGATGAAAATAGAGAAGCAGAGAGTATCGCAATGTATATATTGCTAATTCAGCAAGGCTAAAGCTAATTGTGAAGAACAACTTAATTGGCAAAGACAGTAACAAAAAATATACAGGAGTATCAGCACCAGGCTGAGGAACACCTTCTTCCCACAGGCACTGAGAATGTTGAACGGCCAAAGAAACTGCTCACTCTGACCATCCGAGAGTCCCATATTCATGAGACAATGTTTATTTATTTACTTGTCCTGCTTGTCTGTATGTGTGTTATATCTGGTTGTGTGTTTGTACCAAGGACCAAAGAACACTGTTTCATCATGTTGTACTTATACACTAGGATAACAAGAAACTTGATTTGCTTTGACGTGATCTTCAGGCTTCACTTATTTCGATTCTGCCAATGTGGTCTTCTAAATATAATTTCATGAATTTCAGAATTGTGCACTGGAAACCCAGTCTTATTCCAAGACATTCTTGTAAATGGGCTTTGCATGATGGGTCATTTTACTAGAAACCTCCATATTCTGTTCTGAATGATATTCACAATAAAAAGGCCAACAATATCTCCAAATTAAATCGGACATCAGCCAAAAAAAGAAACAACTAAAATGCCATCTTTGGAGGAAGATTCATTTCAAACAACAAAGAAATTAATATAAAAAGTAACAATGCAAGTTGCATTACACAAGGTTTGAGGAATAAAATATTTTATATAAAGTCTTGAGATTCTGGCAGGAATCAAATGAAAGGTAAAAATAAATCTGCAGTTGCTGGAATATAAAGCAAAATCAGAAAAAAATTTTGAAATATGCAGCAGGTCAGGCAGAAAAAGTGTCCGTGCTTTCCACTGGAGACTTTTGAATCCTAATGAAAGATGATTGACCTGAAATCTTGACTCTGATTTTCCCACCAAAAATCCTGCCTGACCTGTTAAAGAGTTTGCAGATTTGTTTGTACTTATTAGAATTGTAACAATTTATTTAGAATCTCTAATATGGAGTTCAGTCGCCATCAAACAAGTCTGTGCCACTTTAGCCTTGGTAAAGGAAATGGGAGCATAGTCAACGTTCTGACATCTTGGCTCAGTTTCACCATTCAGTTTGGTCATGAAGGAATCCACAGTTTAGCTGGAACTGAGGTAGGTAACTGTTCAATAGCTGTAGTAGATATGGAGCTAAATAGGGCAGTTTTCAAATTAAAAGTGGGGCAATGCTATTTCAGCATATGGAACATTCAAATTTCCAACCCTGTGAGTTCTATCCAATCTTCAGATTTAATCTTGCAGCATAGAAACATAAAGGAGTGAATAGAAAAGAACAAAAATAGTGTTGTGGGATCTTACCTTCCTATGCTCCCTACACACAATGATCCATTCCAAAGTCCAAAGGAGGAGGAATTATTTCTATCAGCCCTTAAATATCTTTAATGGAATCAAGAGAATTATTTAACAAGCTCCAATCAGGACAATTGATAGTAAAAATAATTGAAGCCTTATTTTCAACATTGCTCTTTTTCTTTCCACTCACCTACCACTTAAAAGTAATCCCTCTGCCATTGGCGCTCTGTGATTAGTAAGGGTTTGCTTAATGTGGGCTGTGAGTGGGAAGGGAAGGTTGAGAATCACTGCTCTAGGCCCAATTGTTACTGAAATATTTTACTTGAGAAAAATTGTCATTGGCCCATTTCCTTTGGAGTTATGAAACTGTGCACATAACGAGTCAATGGGGGACGATTAAAACAGTGGTTTTCAACCTTTTTCTTTCTGCCCACCTACCACCTTAAGCAATCCCTTACTAATTACAGAGCGCCTATGAAATAGGGATTGCTTAAGGTGGTAGGTGAGTGGAAAGAAAAAGGTTGAGAACCACTGCTTCAAATTATGAACTCTGCCTTTAATTTTGCAGAAAAAAATTAATAATTCAGGAGTGTCTAGATTGTGTCCCAGTCAATCAAACTTGTTCATATCAGTTAGATTTAAATTCTGTCCCAGTTCCACACTTCCTGATATATATTCTGAAGCTGAGGAACAAAGGGTTCTCGAGGATAAATAGATAACCCCAGGCACACATTGTATTATTGAAAATGGATTAGGTCAAAGCATGATAAATATTAAAGCCTGAGCTTGCAGTCACAAGTAAAAAGAAAATCAAAGGTTTGATGCCTCAGTAAGGGGAGACATGGCTGTTTAAGACTAACCAGAAATTTATGTATTATCAGAGCATCCAAGCCAATTATACAAAAGTTCTGAAGAAACTCAGCAGGTCCTGCAGCATCCATAGGAGGCAAAGATATATAATCAATGTTTTGGGCCTGTGCCCTTTATCAAGGTATGAGCAAAAGGCAGGCAGGTGCCTGAATTAAAAGGTTGGGAGAATGAAGAAGAGGAGGGAAGAAGGGGCACAGGTCAACAGCCAAGAGGCCTTGTGGACATGGATCGGATGGCAGGAGATTAAAGCTGAGAATTAATTGGGGGAAGGATGTAGCTCAGTGAATGCAGAGCTGAAGGAAAGGGGACAGAGGGATAGAGAAGGGCAAGAGAGGGACAGGGGGTGGGGATATAGACAGATTAGGAGACTGGGCAAAATTATGGCAGATGAGATTTAACATAGAGAAATGTACAGTTGTACATTTTGGCAGTGGAAACAAATAGGCAAGATACTGTTTGGATGGGGTGAATTCAGACCTCAGATGTGCAAAGGGTGTCCTCATGCAGAGAAACCTAAAAATCAATGACCAGGTGAAATTGGTAGTGAAGAAAGAGAATGCTAGGTTGGCCTTCATTTCAAGAGGAATAGCGTATAAGCATAAAGTGGTGTTGATGAAGCTCCATGGGACACTGGTGAGACCCCATTTGGAGTACTGTATGCAGTTTTGGGCCCCCTATCTTAGAAAGGATGTGATGTTGTTGGAGAGGGTGCAGAGGAGATTTGGTAGAATTATTCCTGGAATGCAAGGGCTAATGTACGAGGAGTGTTTGGCAGCTCTTGGGTTGTATTCATTGAACTACAGGAGATTGAGAGGAGATCTCATAGAGGCATTTCGTATTTTGAAAGGTTTAGATAGGGTGGATGCGGGTAAGATATTTCCCTTGATGGGTGAATTGAGGACAAGGGGTCATAGCCTGAAAATTAGAGGTTATCCATCTAAAACTGAGATTAGGGAGAACTTCTTTAGCCAGAGGGTTGTGGATCTGTGGGAACTCACTGCCACATACAGCAGTGGAAGCCAGATCACTGGGAGTATTTAAACAAGAAATAGACAAGTATCTCATTAATGAGGGCATCAAGGGATATGGGGAAAAGGCCAGATTTTGGAGCTAGTGTAGATTTACGGAACAGACTCGATGAGCCGAGTGGCCTGCTTCTATTCCGTTGTCTTGTGGGGAGCTGGAGGAAAGGAGACATAGGGACTTCCCACCCCCACCCCCGTCTCTTTCTTTCCCTCTCCTTATGTCTTCTTCCCTTTGATCATATCACTTTGATTCCTTTCATGTTTTTCCACAGTTCTCCAGAGTCAAGAATGTAGGAGATTTACCAATGTCTGGATGAAGGCATTTCTCCCCACCTTTCACTTAATTAGCCTTCCTCTTCTTCTGACCCTATGGCTCCTGTTTCTAGACTTCTCCCACAGGGGAATAACCCCTCCCTGAATCTGTGAGCTCAGTAAGAATTTTTGATATGCAATGGAATTAGTAGGTTAATTGGACACAGGGATGTGTTTTGGGCAGCATTGGCTCTTGGGCTGGAAGGGTCTGTTACCATACTCTATGAATGAAAAAAAGTTCTTCAAAAGTAGATTGATGATCAGCTTGAAAGGGTCACTGGCATGCCTAAGACTTCCAGCAGATGGCAGCTATTTATTTCAAATTCAACACTGCATGATTAGATAGCCAGACCCACTGCAAATATTTTGCAATATCCCACACCTTGTTACCTAGTGATTTGTAAAGGAAAGCATTAAAAACAATTTTTATTCTCCAATGTAGGTACGGTATAATTAGTCCATCACAGATTCAGATTTCAGATTTATTGTTCGAGTAATCACATGATTCTTTTTCCTGTGGGCGAGGCAGAATTGTCACTTGTTGGTAGTGCAACAAACTGTACTCAAGAAGATACGTAGACATGTAAACAAATAAATAAATGTAAACAAATTGACTGTGCAATGCAGAGAGAAAAAAATTCAATAAAGAGCAAAAGGGGGAGTCCTTAAATAAAAATCTGATTGAGTTAGATATGCATGTTAAATTGGTTTGGAGTCCAAAGTACTTCTTTCGTGCAACTGTTCCAAATACAGAACTGGGAATTTTGCAAACTGATATTTCTGGGAGAATAATGCAGGAAACCACATGGGATTAGCTGTGACCTTTATTCATTGTGAACCACTTCCTTTCACTGTGGAATGACTCTTTGGATTGGAGTCTGATGAGATTGGTAGAAGTAAGCAAGCATTATCACATCGCCCAATAATTAATTATTTGCTATAATTTAACTGGAGGTCTTATGGGGCTGGAGTATTCATCTTGAGGAGGCACCAGAATTTTCAAGACATTGATGTGCAGGCTAGCAATGACTAACATGTGAGACATTAATAAAAACAGCGGGGGTGGCAGTACACAAAATGCTGGAAGATTGAAGGACTTGTGCATTGTTCAAATAGTTTTTCTTATTTGCCAAGACCAGGAGTAGACCACTCCTCCTTCACCTCGACCCCAAACCTGCCCTCCCATTCAATCTGATCATAGATGATTTGCCTCAGCTCCTCTTCCAAAATCATAAAGCCTTAATCAAGTTTATTGTTGCATGTACTAAGATTCAGCGAGAAGGTTCAGTTTCCAGGCAATCCAGCCCATGCATAGTACAGCAATAAAAGCACAGTGCAGAGTTACAGAGGCAGATGTCAGAACAAAGCAAGGACAATGTTATTTTAATGGAACGAGGTTCATTCAGGAGTCTGATAACAGTGGAAAGAGCCCAGATCGACCTTCTCTTTAAATGGGGTGGTATGATTAGCACAACACTGGGGTTCAAATTCAGCACTGTCTGTAAAGAGTTTGTACTTGAGTTTCCTCTGGGGGCTCCGGTTTCCTCCCACCCTTCAAAACATACTGGGGTTGTAGGTTGTGATAGTACAGATTCTATCACCAATGTGTATATGTACATATGTACAGATGGTAGTGTAGGATGACTGTGATTGGCTGAGAGTGTAGCCACACCTACTGGCAGGTCTTAAAGGATTGCTCCTAGCCAGACCAGGTCATTCTGGACTGGTCGACCTACTTGTGATATGTTCCAATCTTATAGTTAATAAAAGCCTTGGTTTGTATCAACAAGTCTTTGGTTCTTTTGACGTGCATTACATAGGTCAATTGGGTGTTATGGGCTTGTGGGCCGAAAGAGCCTGTTAGCGTGCTTTATGTCTAAATCTAAAATTTAAATATAAATGCCTCCGAAAATCTAGCCACTGTAACATTCTGGGTTAGAGACTTCCTGAAATTCACCACGCTCCTATATATCTAAATTTTAAATGATATACTTAAATCATACATTTGATGATGTCATAATATCACTCACATATGTGAGTTTTTATTTACCTGCATACAAATATACTTTAATATACAGTTTCATTGCAGTATATCTGAACATTGTGATCAATTGTATCAGGTAGTCCATAAAATATCATTGGGTTGGTAACACGGGCAGATTACAATGACCTCCTCCCCCACCTACCATCCCCTACTGGGAACTAAATTTTCTTTTGTCAGTATCCATGCTCGTGCATAAATACACAAACGCGCGCGTGTGCACAGACACACACACACACACACACACACACACACATATGCACACACTCACATGCATATACACACACACACTTGCACATGCATACACACTTGTGCACATACTTGCATGCTCAAGCACATGTATATTCACACTCACACAGGTAAACACTTGCACATTTGTGCATGCATATACATATACACACACACACACACAAACTTGCATATTTGCGCACACATGGACACACTCACATGCATGTACACACACATACACACACACAAAGTAATGAGATTATGTCAAGGATCTACTGAATAACCTCATGATAAAAAAGAGTATAAACTGTTAAAGGCATCACTCAGTGACAGATCACTGCTACAACCAGGAAACTAAATGGTGAACCCAACACTGTCTTGAATCAGGATAGAAGCATAATTTCTAATAAAAGCTTTGGGGCCTGAAGAGCTGAGAAAACAAGTGTTTGTTCAAGATTTTTTTGCAATCCTCTCATTTCCACAAGTCAGTTATTGATGATGATTACATCATTTCCACATGTGATATCAGTGTTTGGATTTTATATTTTGGAATAAATATTCTCCAGAGAGAATGTTCTAATGAGGTTCTTTCTGGACTATGTCTGCTTCTCTTAGGAAACAGAGCAGCTGATTTTAGTATGAGGAAAGCAAAACTCTTAATTTGGACTGGCCAGTAAACTGTGGAACTGCATTGAAGACAACCCAACCTTCACACCAGGGAGAAAAGGAGAAATCTGGAAGAAAAACATGTTTTATTCATTCCACATGAAATATTGTAGCATAAAGCTTCACTGGCAAAAATACCTGTGACATTAATAGAGTTTGAGTAAATAGAATTTGATTTAAATTGGAAGAATAAAATAGAATTAATTATTTTGCTTTGTGTTAACACTGCTGAACTTTTCCAGCATGTATAGACCCAATGCATAATATTCATGTTAACATTATAATTCTTCAGCCATCTAGCTGCTGTTCTTCTGGAAACCTGTTGCAGTCCCAGTATCTGTAGAATTATTCCAAGGTGGTTATGACACGAAACTGGGTGGCGGTGTGGGGTGTGAGGAAAATGCAGAGGGACTTGGACAGGTTGGGGGAGTGGGCTGCTAAATGGAAGATGACGTTCAATGTAAGCAAATGTGAGGTTATCCATTTTGGGGGCAATAATAGGAAAGCTGAGTATTATTTAAATGGAGACAAGCTAGGGAGTGGGGAGGAGCAGTACTTGTTCACCGGTCACTGAAGACTAGCATGCAGGTTCAGAAAGTTGTGAAGAAGGCTAATAGCATGTTGGCTTTCATAAAGAGGGGATTGGAGTATAGGAACAGAGACGCCCTTCTGCAGTTGTACAGGGCCCTGGTGAGACCCCACCTGGAGTATTGCGTCCAGTTCTGGTCTCCAATTTTGAGGAAGGACATACTAGCTATAGAGGGTGTGCAGCGCAGATTTACAAGGTTAGTTCCAGGGATGGCGGGGTTGACATATGCTGAAAGGCTAGAAAAACTGGACTTGTATCCGATGGAGTTTAGAAGGATGAGGGGGGGCATGATTGAGGTATACAAAATTATCAGGGGGATAGACAGGGTGAAGTCGGATCATTGTTCCCAATGATGGGGGAGACGAGGACTAGAGGGCATAGTTTAAAAATACAGGGTAGGCCCTTTAGGACGGAGATGAGAAAACATTTTTTTACCCAGAGAAGTGTGAATCTGTGGAATGCTCTGCCACAGAGGGTGGTAGAGGCAGATTCGCTGATTATGTTCAAAAGAGAGTTAGATAAGACTCTAGTGGGCAAAGGAGTTAAGGGTTATGGGGATAAGGCTGGAAAGGGGTACTGATGGTAGTGATCAGCCATGATCTGTAAAATGGCGGTGCTGGCTCGACGGGCCGAAGGGCCTACTCCAGCTCCTATTGTCTATTGTCTATTGTCTATTGTCTATTGTCACCTCATTACAGCTGTTTGAAAAATTGACTGAAATAAATGTGCATGTATTTGGACTTCAGTAAATATAAGTGGTTATTTTCAAATAAGTCTTTTTATATTTTTTCTATTTTATCTGTCAATCTTCTCCTCTTTCAGATCAGGAAACCATCAAGCTACAGTGAACTATTTTTTAAAACTCAGTAGAAGGCCTTTCCAGCCCATGAAACCTGTGTTGCCCAATTACACCCAATTAACCTACCAACCCTGTATGTTGGCCCAACATGGCAATTTGATCATGAAGAAGGCTTGCCAGCGGGCATTAGTCTTCACTCCATGAAGGAGATCTTTATGAAGCAGTATCTCAAGAAAGCAGCCTCTATCATCAAGGACTCTCACCATTTTCTCATTGCTACCATCAGGAAGGAGTTATATGAGCCTGAGGATGCACAAAAAAAAATACAAAACCAACTTCTTTCCCTCCTACATCAGATTTTTGAATGGACAATGAACCAAGAGACACTACCTCAAATAACCACACCCATTATTTATTTTTTAAATATTGTATCACAGAACCATAATTTATTGCCGTTTTACTCCTGTAATGCACAACACTACTGCTGTAAAACAACAGGTTTCATGGCACATGCTCAAGACAATAAATCTGATTCTGATTCTCACATTTTTCAAGGGTGGAAGGAAGCTGAAGCCACAGGAGAAAACCCACGCGGGTCATAGGGAGAACGTATAGCTCCTTCCAGACAGGATCAGATTCGAACCCAGGGTGCTGGCACTTTAAAGGCATTTATGAAAGGCATAGATGTGATAGAGGTAGGTAAGTTGTTTCCATTGGTGGAAAGACAGGAATAAGGGGACATAGCCTCAGGATTCAGAATAGTAGATTTAGGATGGAGTTGAGGAGGAACTGCTTTGATCAGAGGGTGGTAACTCTATGGAATTCACTACCCTTTGAAGCAGTGGAGGCTACCTCAGTAAATATATTTAAGACAAGGTTGGATAGATTTTTACATTGTCGGGGAATTAAGGGATATGGGGAGCAGGAGATGAGCCATGATCTCATTGAATGGTGGGGCAGACTCGATGGGCCAGATGCCCTACTCCTTATTTCATATGTTTTTATTTAAATGAAGGTGACAACACAAAACTGGATATTCTGGAATCCTTGACATTATTCCTTTTTAACAGTTGTCCATTTCTCCATGTTTGGTAGGACTATTAAAACAACTTAAGTTCAAACGATCCATTTTGCAAAATGGAGTCTCCCCTCCTCATTGCATTGCAGATTCATACATTTCCAATAGCTTGAAGCACCTCCATAAAGGATTTCTCATGTTTTTCTTATTATTGTTCATTCAATTGAGTATGAACATTACACACATTGATTTTCCATGTCAGATTTCCCTTTAAAACCAATTTAAGATTCAATCACAACATCATTAGATGTGGTTTTGATGTCACATAAAACCCCAAAACAGTTACGCAGAGCAGATTTTTCATTTATAGATGTTATTAGAGACCAATTGGGTTTGTATATTCATCATGTCATTCAATGCTCATCGTTGTAGGTACAGTATTCTATTTCATGAATGAATTTAAATTCCCCAGCTATAAAAGCAGGATCTTAACTCGTCTCTGAATCACCAATCTAGGTTTCTTGGAACTCAAGTCTAATGCTTTCAATCGATATCAAGTTAGATTTGAAGTTCCTGTGTGTGTGTGGGTTGCCAAATCAGGAGTAAAATTTCACTGATTGTTTACGAAACAATTTTAATTTATTTGTATATCTGAGAACTTGTCTGTCTCTATGTGTGTAATGTCTGGTTGTGTGCCTGTATGCTTTCCATCAAGGACCGGAGAATGTTGTTTCATCAGGTTGTACTTGTACAATCAGATGACATTAAACTGGACTTGATGAAGATGTTCATACCCAATTGTTCATTCATTGGGTATGAACATTATAGACATTGATTTTTCATGGCAGATTTCCCTTGAAATCTGAGAAAAGATTTCCCATGTCAATCAGAAATGTATTTCCTGATTGACAAGCCCCAAACATTTTTCGCTCAGGATGTCTACATCAAGTCAAGTCAAGTCAAGTCAAGTCAAGTCAAGTCAAGTTTATTGTCATCTGCTTGTAAAAGTACAATCCAATGAAACAGCATTCTCTGGTCCTTGCTGCAAAACATGCAAGATGCACAATCAGATATTACACATATAGAGACAAACAATGCAATAATTCATACATACAAAAAGATACATATGAGTGTCTCGGAGGGTCAGTGTGAACAGTTCCTTTGGTCGTTCAGCATTCTCACTGCCCAAGAGAAGCTGTTCCTCAGCCTGGTGGTGCTGGCACTGTTACTCCTGTATCTCTTCCCCGACGAGAGCAACTGAAAGATGCTGTGTGCAGGGTGGAAGGGGTCCTCAATGATTTTGTGTGTCCTCTCTAGATAATGATCCTGGTAGATCATGTCAATGGGGGGGGGGGGGTGGTGATTGAGGAGGGAGACTCCAATTATTGTCTCTGCCACTCTTAGTTTTGAATGGATTTGAACTGATGAAGGGCCATTGATCTGAAACATTAACTCTGGTTCTGCATCGATGTTCCTTGACCTGCTGAGTATTCCACCATTTTCTGGATCATCAGGACCTGTAGTTATCTGCTTTTCAATAATATGCGACATTCTCAAATGTTTTCACACACCTCCTCTAATGTTGGGACCAGAATTTACATAATACCTCAGCAGTGGCCTAACTGGTCTTTACCTCAATCCTGCTGTTATATTCTATGCTTCCTAGGACACAAAGCAACACAGGCTTTTAATGCTTTCATTCTGACCCCTAATCCCATTACTATTATTTGCAAAGTAAAGCAGTACGATGATGGCTGTGATGTTATAATCCACCTGTGGATGGATACAAGGAGGTGCAGTGTATCTCTGGGGACTTTTGGATGAGCATGCCTGAAAATCTATTTATGCCAGGTGTGTATTCAGGTGCTTCTGTGTGTGGAGAGAAAAAAGCACCAATATTCAAAGTGCTGGCACTGGTCAATTGATTTTATGGAACTAGGACTCATATCTATTCATCAATGAATCAGTTCTTTGTATCTAACAAATAGTGCAACAAATTGAAATCTTTCCCCACTTTCAAAGCGACTGCCATATTATGTTTCAGAGTTCAGTATGCCCTCTAATTTGGAACAGTGAAGTCACCTGGTCAAATGTGACACGTGCACAGCTAACAAATAAAGAGAAGAATCATGGGCTTGGTTCAGTTTGCATAGTTATTGAAGTAATAATGAATTATTCATGTCTGCTTGCTTCATAAAATAGGAGCTTTTAATAATTTTATTGTAAAGACTTTTTTTGTCATTCCCCCCCCCCCCCCCCCACCCTGTGAGAACTGGCTGTGAAAGTTCCTGAATCTGTTCTACAGCAGTTTTCTTCTAAATCAGTTTCATGCACCAGACTCTGAACAAACAAGAGAAAGGGCTGCTCAACAGCATGGATGGTGATTAGTGTTTCCTACCACACATCCTCTGTGGGTGAGGATCTGCAGGGCTGTGTCATTAAAACTTTTTCCTCAGGTTAATGATGCTGCTCCAGGCTGCCTACTAATCACTAATGAGTGAGATTATTGACCTGATATTTGGGTAATTAAGAATGCTCTTAACTTTATACAGGTTATAAAGAACTCAAAGACCATCAGGGGAAAAGGTCCATGCAGAGTGGATCATTTACTGTGATCATTACAAACAGAAATCATTAGTTTACTATCTAATTACTCTGTTTAATATTGACTTAATACTAATGGACTGAAATTAGAATTCTTTTCTCTAAACTGTTGTTAGTCAAGCATGTGTGAATATTGCTAACAGGGTATCTAATGACAATTTTGTTTTTTTTTAAAATACAGCAAGTTAACAGGCACTTCTGGCCCATGAGTCTGTGCCACCCAAATATGCCAATTAGCGACAAACCCCGTTCATTTTTGGAACGTGGGAGGAAACCGGAGCACTGGGAGGAAGCCCGCAGGGACACGATGAAAACGTACAAACTCCTTACAGTCAGCTCCAGATTACTCTTAGTTCTTTTTAAATGATTGTTCAGCAAGACTAAATGCCTCCATTTATCTAAAATTCACTTCGGGGTTGCACTAGCCTTTACTTTTCAGTAAAATGCAATTAAATGAATAACATTTTCAGAAGAATTTAGCTTAATTACTTCTTTTGAAAATCAGCCTTTTACTTCATACATACTGTTTGATTTCAGATCCCCTTCCTGCACTCACTTTTACCGTACTGGGCTTTTCCACAACCTCTGAGAAAATCCCTCAACGTGGAGCAGTCTATTTTAGCACATTGAGATTCACATCTATTGTTCTTAAACCAAAACAAATGAAAATGTGAATTTGGCATGGTTGACATTTATTGCAGGCACTGAACCTTATTGCCCAAAATAATAAAAATCAATTTTCCACATAGATCTTTTAGAGCTTTGAATCAGTAGAAACTGGGAAGTAAATAAAGCCTGTCAGGCCTCTTCTTCCAATGTTTCACCTCAGGGTGCATCTATTGTAAGATAAAAAAAAAGACCTGAGCTTTTATAGCTCTTTTCGTGTTCTCAAGATTTGTCAAAGCATTTTGCGCCAATGAGGTACACTTGAAAGGTATTTAATACTCTAATGTGGGAAAGACAATTATGGCACCAGGACAACTGTGAGAAAGACCAAATAATGTAATTATGTGGAGATGTTGGCTGGGGGAATAGAGAAACTAACTGCATCTATGGCAGTACTGGGATGAGTCACCAATGAACGCTCTGTTCCCTTTAAATAGCGAAAATAACTGTTATCTCGCTGAGCAATCTCGTAGACTCTTCTCTTCCTATAATCCAGACAGATTAGTTACCATTAATGATCTTCACCTCATTCTCTTAATAGAGCTGAATCCATATCATCTGGCTTCTCTTGGTCCTCATTCTCCCTTTGACATTTCTGGGCACCCTCCAAATGGATGGCATTAACATTGACTTCTCCAGCTTCCGTTAACCCCCCCCAGCACCACCACCATTTTCTTCCCCCGTTGCCTTTCCCCCAGCTCTCCCTCTCTCTCTTCTCTTTTCCCTCTGTCTCCTTTCATGGAGCCAAAATCAATTCTCAGCTTTCTTCTTACCATATCCAATTAACACCTTTTGGCTGTTAGATCTGGTCTCTTCCCTTCCCATTCTTCTCCCTTAATCTCTATACTTCAAGTGATTGCCGGCCTTTGGATCAGGCCCGAAACTTCGGCACTGTGAGTCTGGCTTGAGTTCCTCCAGCATTTTGGTGTTTCTACTACAATCACAGATTTTCAAGTTTCACTACCCTTGGCATTTTGTTTGTTCTCTTCCACCCAACACTGAAAATAAAACGTGTCCAGTTCCATGGTTACACAGTTCTTACAAAGACTCATCGATATGAAATATTAAATCCTCAGAGATGCTGCCTGGCCTGTCGAGGAGATTCTGCTTTTATTCTAAATTGAGCTTATGTGTCATATTTAGTCTCAGTATGAAGCACCTTGCAAAAAGCTGTGTTCTGTATTGGAGCATACAAATTCACATTCAAATTTATTGCCTCATGTGCCTGGATAAAGTTTGTTTGGTGACCAGTCCAGTGAGACAGCTTATATATAGAAAAGCAAGTGTGACACAGTACAGGAGTGCAGAGTTACAGAGAGAGTGAGATCACATGGGATGGACCAAAGGCAACTTAATGTGACTACTTTGAGGCTCATTCAGGAGTCAGAAAAAAGGCAGGAAAGAAACTGCCCTGGAATCGAGTGGTAAGTTATCTCACACTCGTGAACCTTCAACCTGATGGGAGGCGTTGAAGAGAGGGCAGCCATGTTACGATGACTCTTAACAGGTCTCCAAGGCAGCAGGATGCATAGATGGAGTTGATGAAGGGGAGGGAGGAGGGGGGAGGGTGGTATGGACTGAATGCATTCACAATCTTCTGCAGTTTCTTGCACTCTTGGGTGGATCCTTTCCAGTACCACAGTGCTGCATTCTAACAGGATATTTTCAATGGTGCATCTGTAGAAGTTACAGGTGACCTGCCAAATTTCTTCAGGCTTCAAAGGAAATAGAGCCACTGTTGTCTTTGCTCCAAGCCATCAGTCCCTCATTTATCTTCCTTCTGTACTCCGACTCACCGTGGTTAGAGATCCTGCCGATGTCAGTAGTGTAATCCGTAAATTTATAGATGAAGTTAGAATGATGTTTACTCATGAGTGACCAGGGAGTATACTAGGAAACTGAGTACACAGCCTTTCAGAGTCCAGGTTGTGACCTGTACGTAGAAAGTTGTTGATCCAGTTCCAAAGGGAGTGCTGGGGCCAGGGCACAGAGTTTGGAGACGAGCTTGTTTGGAGTTATTCTGTTGAAGGGGTGCTGCTGGACAGAATGATTTTACTGTCCTTTTGTTGAACTGCCAACTGAAGCACTGTGGATTGATTACATTGAAAGGCTGAAACATTAGAAAGAGAGGCTCATGAACTAAGGAGAACGTTTACATTCAATCTGCATAGCCCACTGAGTTTCTCCAGCACATTTCTGCATTGCGTTCACATTAAACTAGACTTGTCTGTTTGGATTCAAGTTTCACTAAATGGAAACTGTCAAACAAACAAAAGGAATCAGGGTGTTAACATCAGTGTTGTGGTCCTATGCACTTTGATGCTGGTTGATCCTGGCTACTTATTTCACTGGTTGGCATGCTTCACGACAACAGCTCTAGACATATTACATAAGTGGTTTTGACAAACCTTAAATAGAAGAAATGTTCCCAAGCTTTTACTTTATTCCCTTCTGGATTTAGGTGTCATTGAGTGAAGTCCATTGGTAAAGTTTGGGCACATACTGATTAACAGACATTAACCAGGCAGATGAATAGCATGGTCCTGAGGGGACAAATCACAAGACTCTGTGAGAATCCTTCACTGAAGTATCAAAAATCTCTCCCTGTATCAACACTGGGGTACACTTTAGTGCCATTGCACTGTGTGTTGGAGGTAGGACAAGTCAGAGGTTAGCACAAGTGAAAGATCAAAATTATGGCATTTCCACCAAAGTAAATGTTTTAACTGTGATTTAACCATGAATTACTTCTTCTACAGTTACGCTGTTTATTTAATTCTGTACACTAACTACAAAGCTCTCTTCCTAGCACCAAATGTATTGGTTTTTTACGGTAGGGACAACACCCGTCAGTAATGATGAATATGTTTTTCTTAATATTCATGAGAACAAGCTCACAAACCAGTGGTTTTACCAACCCTATTGTTTGGAATCTTTACAGAGGCATGTTCACATTCGGTGAAAATATTGAGTTTAGCACAAAATCTATCTTGTGACTTCAAAGCAGGCAGATACAATCAGTGTGATGACTTGAACCAATTTACAATGAACATTAACAGTAACAAGTGACTTTTTCTCCAGGGGTAAGGAAACTTAGAAGAAAGAAAATCTACTTGCACACTTACTTGGAAGTAACGAGCCACACAGTACTTAAAATCTGAGGGTTGGTGCATCTACACCATCACTATGGTAGTGGGTTGTATAGAAAGAGGGGATGAATTGGCATAGAGGTTGAAAACTTGGCTGAACGGGGCCAATCTCACTCTCAATGTCAGCAAACCAAGGAGCTGTTTATTGCCTCATGTGCCTGGATAAAGTTTGTTTGGAAGGGAAAACCAAAGGTCACAATCTAGAAGTGGAAAAGGTGAGCAAATTGAAGTTTTTGGGAGCCTCTGCCTTGGAAGATTTTTCCTGGACCCAACACATTAAAGGCATCGAGAAGAAAGCACATTAGCGCTTCTACTTCCTCAGGAGTTTGCAGAGGTTTGGTATGACATTGGACACCTTGGCAAATTTCTACAGATGTGTGGTGGAAAGTGCGCAGACCGGCACCAACATGGTCTGGTACGGGGACGCCAATAACCCTGAGTGTAAAGCCCTGCAAAAGGTTATGGACACAGATTAGGACATCACAGGCAAAACCCTCCCCACCATCGAGAACATCTACAGGGAACGCTGCTGTCAGAAAGCAGCAGCAATCATCAAGGATCTGCAGCACCCAGCATACACTCTGTTCTTGCTGCTACCATCAGAAAAGAGGCATCTGTGCTGTAAGGCTCAGAACAGATATTACCCTCCACCATCAGACTCCTCAACGATAAACTCAATCAGGGACTCATTTAAGGACTCTTACATTTGCACTTTTTGGATTTTTTTTCTCTCTGTTTTGCAAAATCAGTTTGTTTACATTTCTTTATTTGTTTACATATGTATCTTCTTGAGTACAGTTTTTTTGCACTACCAATAAGTGGTAATTCTACCTCGCCCACAGGGAAAAGAATCTCTGGATTGCATGTGATGTCATGTAGGCACTCTGACAATAAATCTGAACTTTGAACTTTGGAAACGTAATTAAATAGTTGTGCGTGGATATGGGCCAAGTTGTGGAAGGTGGAATTGAGTTCTATTTCAACCAGCATGAACATGATGGGTTGAAAGGTCTCATTCACAGTGATAGATTTTCTATGATTCTTCTGTCATTCGAGATGACTTTTTCCCACTGGGTCACACAAGAGAGGCGACGTCACTGTTAGTGTTAGTTAAATTAACAATCTGTGTGGCTTGCATTTTTTCATTTGCTCACAACAACTCCATAGCTTTGAAGAGTGAAGCTGTGATGATGATGTCAGCATGCAAATTGGTCAATTGCCAAGCTTGTCAACACATTCTCATAATAAATCATGAAGGAAAATTAACCTTTGATTAACACGTCGAGAATTTTTACAGTGTACAGAAATAATCATTGCAACGTGCTTGACAATTAGCATACAAGTACAGCAAGTCACTAGGAAAGCAAATAGAATATTGAATTTTACTACAAGAATACAGAAATTTTGCTTCGATGGTCCAGGGGTTGGTTAGCACCAGGAGTACAAGGCATAGTTTCTCAGTGGTTCCTAACATAAAGGATTAACTTAGCAGACACAATTGAGTAGATTAGCCAATACTGACCTAAGTTTATAAGAATGAAAGATAATGCTTTTGAAACATTTTGAGAGATATGACAGAATAGATGCTGGGAAGTTATTTATCAGGTGTGGGAAATAGCAGACAGAGGACAGTTTCAGGATGTGGTGGTCAGTGTGCAATGACAGCACCAAAGAGAGGACTGTATGAGCCAAAGGCTTCTTGTTTGCCATTATTGGTTCAGCTGCGGGCATCAGCGGCATCCTGGGGTCCAGAGGCTGTGCTTATTTGGTATCTTCCAGTGTGCATGAGCTATGGACTGGGGTTTGGCGCATGCGTGGGGGATGCACGTGGTGGGGAGCAGTTAGTTAGCCTGTGTTGACTATGATGGAGGAATAGACAGTGGTTGAGTGAGGCTCCGATATTTTCTGCTGACCGTTACTGAGGGGATTGAATGTTACGAAGAGACTAGTCGTTAGACGTTAGACATTGACCGTTACCGATATCAAGTTTAAGAACATTACCACAGACATTACGAGTCCTTTTGTGTTAATTAATAAACCTTTTAAAACTCATCTGGACTTCGCCATGAATTCTTCAAATGTGTCTAAATAAAGAGCCCTAGCAACCAAACGGCTTTTTTATGGATAGCAGTTGCCTCAAGGAGTTTCTTCTCTCATACCAAAGCACTGCTGAAGGAAGTGAATGGGTTAAGTAGGATCTGTGGGATATTGTCAAAGTTTTGGGTCAAGACCTTGCATCAGGCTAAGAGTGGAGGGGAAAGATAGATGCTATAAAGAGGAAGGGGAGGGGATGGACAAGGGGCCAGAAGGTGAAAGGTGGAACAAGGAGAGGGTGATGAAAGATGACAGAAGGATGGAGCTAGGAGGGGGAGGGAGGGGGAGGGAGAGGGATGGAGTTGGAAGACAGGAGCAGATGGGAATAAAAAGACAATGCAGACGGGTAGGGAGACAGAATAGTTAAGTTGGAGAAAGCGGCTGATCAGCAGGGACAAAAAGGCCACCAGCGGTGACATCTGGTTGGTTAAACAGTGACAATGGAAACCACTAAAGCAAAAGTGACGGGCAGATGGAACCAGATGGGGGAGAGGATCTGGTGGCTGAAATGAGTGGGTAGCAGGTGTATGGAATCAAGAGCAGAAGGCAGACAAAAATGGATGGTGGGGGGCTGGAAGGGGGATGGGAACAAAATTGGATGGCCAGAGGTGGATTGGAAGGAGAGAGAGGGGATACAGGATTGATTGAAAGACAATTACTGTTTCAAGTCAAAGATTCTGCACAGAACTGGAAAAGAGAGAAAGGAGGTTAGTTTTAAATTGCATAGATGTACAGAAATGGATAGGAAAAAGGATATATCTCTGAGAGGTTGAGGCCAGGGTTGCTCCAGTGACAAAGAGAAAGGAAACAAACAAAGGAACCAAATGAAGGCCTCTGATTGATAGGTTGATGTCGGCAATTAAGGAGAGAGAAAGCAAACAAAGGAATCCAATGGCTTCATCACGATGGCAATGATCAGCTTCAAAAATATTTCCTGATTCCGCTCTATCCCTCCCTACCCTCTCTGCAACTAAAAGCTAACTTTTTAAAAACCTTTTTCCCAATTCTTTGTTCTGAAATGCTAGCTTCTCTTTCCACCGATGCTGTTGAGTGTTTCCGAAGCTCTCTGCGTCTATTTCAGATCTTCAGACCTGGAGTTTATTTAATGTTCATTCTACATTCCACGTTTACTATTCTTTATGCTTACTCTTGAAGATGATGAGAGTTCTTTTTGTTTCATGTTCCAATGCTGCATGACTCCAGAGGTTACATCGATAATTAGACGGCTATGTTGCTTAAATTTAATTTTTAAATTTAGAAATACAGCATGGTAACAGACCCTTTCAACTCACAAGCCCATACACCCAATTGGCCTGCAACCCCCAGTACGTCTGTTTTGAACAGTAGGAGTAAACCAGATCAACCTGAGGAAATTCACGCAGAGACAGGGAGAATGTACAAATTCAGCGTGGGATTCAAACCCTGGTCCCAGTCGCTGATGCCGTAGAAGCGTTGTGTTAACCGCTATGGAAACCCTATTGAACACTTTACTTTAACATGGGCTATTTCAGATAAATGCACATGATGGCATGACACTAGTGTGGCTGAGATGTTCATTGGAATGCCTTAAATGTTGTTCCATTTTCCCCTGGTGACAAGATAATTATATAAATTGGAAGTAAAAAAATTACAGTTTTTAATTACTGTCCAAATTGCAGAAAATAAATGAAAGTTAATTCATTGCATGAAATTAATTCAGGGAAGGTTTTCTAGCTTGGTCCATGTGTGGCTTAAAACTCTTTACATCTCTCTGAAATGGCCTAGATTGCCCATCATTTCATGGCCGCTTAAAATAACAATACATGCTGCCTCTGGGCATGTCTCCTTTTAAATATACCCAGACTGTACATTATGATAGACCAGGACAGATTGGACATAATTGGATGGGGAAAAAATTCAAAATTTGGAGGCGCAAAGGGATTTGGGAGTCCTTGAACAGGGCACCCTAAAGGTTACCCTCCAGGTTGAGTCGGCGGAAGAAGGAAAATGTAATTTTGGGATTCATATCTAGAGGAATGGAGCAGGGATATGATGTTGAGGCTTTAATAGATTCTGCTAAGGCCTCACGGAGTATGGGGTACAGTTTTGGGCTCATTGTTCAGAGAAAGGTCACAAGAATGATTCCTGGAATGAAGGGATTAGCATTTGAGGAATGTTCTAGGACCACACACCTTGGATTTCAAAAGAATGAGGGGAGACTTCACATAAGCATTTTGAAAGTTGAAAGGCCTGGAGAGAGTAGACATGACAAAGTTGTCTCCCATATTAGATAAGTCTAGGACAAGAGGGCACAACTTCAGGATTGAAGGGTGTCCATTTAAAAGAGAGATGTGGAGAAATTTTCTTTAGCCAGAGAGTGGTGAACATCTGGAATCTGCTGTGAAGGTCAGGTCATTGGCTGTATAAAAGGCAGAGATCGATAGGTATCTGAATAGTCCAGGTCTCAAAGGATATGGGGAGAAGGCAGGGGAATGGAGCTGAGTGGGAGAACGGATCAGCTCACGGTGAGGTGGGCTCGGTGGGTCACGTGGCATTCTTCTACTCCTTTATCTTATGCCATTGTGGTCTCGTGATGGGCTGATTCCATGGTCAGTCAGGCCTCCTGACTACATTGCATTGGTCTATCAATGAAGCACATACTTCATTCGTAACAGTCCTTCAATGTTTGTATTGTTGGCTAAAAATATTCTTCTGACTCTGGAAGGAGATACTGGAGCAGCTCATGTAAAATAAATTTCCTCACTCAGATAGATTTCTGAGTAAAAAGCTGTAGAACAAATGACCTCACTTGATCAGTTAGCCTTTTTTTTTCTCATCCCTTCCCATCCTCCCTGCATTTAAACTAATTTGTTTTCCCTCTTCCCTGACCTGCTGACTGTTTCTAAAAATGGATGTTTTTATTGCATTATTAACTGGTTGCCGTGAGCCCAGACATTTGACCCTCCCTGCAATTAACTCAATAACTCAGTGCGATTCGGGTAAAAACAAATGTCACCATCCCAGATTTTTATTTAACAAAAAAAAATGTTCTTAATGATTAAGTGATTTGTATATGCAAAATGATTTTTTTGCTTTGCCTTTATTTAGGTGTGTTATATATTTATTACCTTACTAGATTACACACAATCACTTTCTGTACAAAGCCAAACTCAATAAACCCGGAAAACACAACTCAGCAGGTCGCGCAGCATTAGCCGGGGGGTGGGGGGGAAAGGGTTCTCCCAATCTGCTTTACCCACTGAGTTCCTCCCGCAGACAGTGCTTTGCTCCAGATCCCAGCATCTGCAGTCTCTTGTGTGCCTTCACTGAACCAGCAGATACACCTCCGGGGATTGGCAGATGGCGGATCAGTGAGCTTTCTGGTTGCTTGAGGTTGCGTGTAGCATGATAGATGAACTAGCCACTAGGGTGCGCAATTTCAAACTTCTGTATTTTTTTAGAACCTATTTATTTTCTGTGATTCTTTTTTTCCAGTTGCTTGAATTCTGGATAAGAGGGATTCTACTGTATGTGCACAAATGAATTGCTCTTGAATGTAATAATTTAAATAGAAATGTCAGAAGTCCATTGTGGAAATAAACAAAATTGTTTGAAGCTGGAGCAGCCTCCAATTTTAATCCCCCAGATTTTTAAGGTTTGTGTCCCTGCCTCTTGCTTTTGACAAGCATTACAATTTAACAGTTAAATGTTCAATTCCGAATGGCTCAATGGAATAGGTAAGGAATATATTTATAAATGCACTGCTGGATAAAATTTGCACTACAGTGGGAAAATATATATTTCAAATATGACTAAAAAGCCTTCATCATTCAACAGATCAATGAAATGAATTGCAATGATTTTGGGATCAACAGATTCTGTGCATTCAATATAGAAGCAATTAAGTTAAATTTGGAGCTTCCATATCTCAGAACTTTTCAAATTCTAGTCATTTTGTTCCATTTCTCTGATTTTATGGTACAATTTGACAGGACAAAGACTTTAATATGCCAGATATCTGGGCCTAGAAATTGGATCGTGTATCATTACGTTTTTCTATTAAAAAAATCAATCTTACCAGAAAATTGTGAACTTATTGCAACACGCAAGACTTTTTGAAGTCCTCGATACATCTGACGAATGAACACATAAAGAAAGCCATGACCTGTGACATCTAACAACATGCAGTAACCCCACTTCCCTGACTTTAGTTCACAATTATGTGGCCTGCAGAGGTATGAGCTATTGATGTGGAAGCTGGCAACCATGAAAAGAACATCTCCACCAACACACTAATGGCATCGTGAAGAAAGCACGTCAACGCCTTTACTTCCTCAGGAGTTTGCAGAGGTTTGGTACGACATCTGAAGCCCTGGCAAATTTCTTCACGTGTGTGGTGGAAAGTGTGCTGATTGGCTGCATTGCGGTCTGGTATGGAGACATTAATACCCCTGAGCAGAAAGCCCTGCAAAAGGTAGTGGACATAGCCTAGGACATCACAGGCAGAACCTTCCCCACTGTCAAGAACATTGGCATGGAACATTGCTATAGTAGAGGAGCAGTAAGGAATCAAACCTCTTGGTGCTCACTGCTACCATCAGGAAAGAGGAGCAGGTGCCCAAAGAATCATACCACCTGGTTCAGGAACAGCTGTAACCCTCCACCATCAGACTCCTCAACGACAAACTCAATCAGGGACTCATTTAAGGACTCTCACTTTATTGATTTTTATTTTCTCTGTATTGCAGTTTGTTTACATTTATTTATTTGTTTGCATCTATAAGATCTTCTTGAGTATAATTTTTTGGCACTACCAATAAGTGGTAATTCCGGGCTGCCCACAGGAATAAGAATCTCAGGGCTGTATGTGATGTCGTGTATTTACTCTGACAATTAATCTTAACTTCAAATTATGCCCCTTTTCATTACACCTTCCTATTGCCTGTCCTGTTCAATTTCTATTTCACTCTCATCGAAGGGCCTGTTACTGTGCTGTACGTCTCAATTAAAAGTTAAAAATAACATCCTAACTTCTTTACCGTTGCCTTCTTATGCCATCCCAACAGATCCAACATAAATAAATAAAGGAACACATTCAATTTTCTATCTCGGCGTGATATCAAAATTAGCCATTTTTGGTGAAAGGTGATCAACCTACAAGGTTAACTGATGCCTTTTCCTCACTCCTTACTAATGCTGCCATACCTACTGAATATCTTCAGCAATCCCTTTAACTTCTGATTTCTAGCATTTGCTGAGTTTTGCTCCAACATCTTAATTTTTTTAAAATTTGAACATACAGCATGGTAACAGGCCCTTTCGGCCCCCGAGCATGTGTCGCCCACTTATGCCCAATTAACCTACAACCTCCGGTACATTTTGAAGGATGGGAGGAAACCTGAGCACCTGGAAGATACTCGTGCAGTCATGGGAGAAGGTGCAAACTTGCTGCAGGCAGTGTTGGATTCGAACCTTGGTTACTGGCATTGCACTAACCACTAAGCCAACTGTGACGCCTGTCTAAGCTAACTGTGTTTTTTTTCTCTCTTCTCCATTTCCTTTTCCTTTACCGTAGATGGTAAAAGTCTCAAATGTATCATCCCCCATACGTTCAGTAGAACCACATCCTCAGCAACCATTGGTCTGATCCCTGCACCCTCTTGATGTTCATCTCTTGTCCCAGTTACAAACAACTCCTCCTTCGAACCACCCATCCCTACTAGGAGACCAACTTTTGCCAATCGTCCTGAACCCACTCCCCACCACACAAACCAATCCTTGAAGCTCTGATCCCAAAATGAATTCCCCAGTCGAGGTCATTTCTCCAGATAAATGCAGGGAGTGGAGGATAGTAACACGCAAACACTGCACATGAATTCAATCTCAATCACAATTAGTATTCACTCGGGCCATTACAGAGACATACAGCATAGAAGGAGGTGTTCCAGACCACGGGCTCTGCAGCTGACCTGTTTACACTAATCTTAAATTAATCTCACCTTGATTCCAACACCCATACATTAATGGGACAATTTATAATGGGAATTAGCATGGGAGGAAATTGAAGCTCTTGGGGAAAATCCATATGCTCAATGGGACAGCATGTAAACTCCACACAGACAGCAGGATCGAAGACGGGCCTCTGAAGTGAGGCAGGGCTCTTTTATCTGCACCACTGTACTTCCTAATCGTGGCAGATGGAGAAATTACCTGGGTGGCTACAGAAGAGTCACAAAATACAAACATCGACAGAAACACAATAGGCTGCAGACGCTGTGATTGTAGTAAAATGCTGGAGGACCTCAGTTGGTCTTTTCAACATCTATAGGAGACAAAGATGATGTTGCCGATGTTTCGGCCCTGAGCCCTTCTTCAAGGGAAAATCAGAAAAGGCAGAAGCAGGAGACATCAGAAAGTCTCTTCAAATAATGGGGGAGGAATCTAGACCAACAAAAGGTGTTAATTGGATGTGATAAGGGACGAAGTGGAATTTATCATGTCTGTGTGAGACAGGGAATGGAGTGATGACGGGAAAGCAAGGGGGTTGGGGGGGACGTGGTTTAACGAAAGCCAGAGAAGTTGATATTAATGTCATCTGGTTGGAGGTGCCCAGTCAGAAGATGAGGTGTTGCTTCTCCAGTCTGGCAGTGCATGAGACCATGGACAGTTGACAGGGTGAGATGAAATATAGTTTGAAGCATAGGTATCACTTGACGGCCCACATGATTTCTTCCATCTTCTATCAGTTACAGGGAACGGTCACTCAATTCTGCAGAAGTCTTGAAACTGACCCTCTTCCAAATTATTCAGAGGTACGCCCTTCGGCCCAGCTCGACCATGCTGATGGAGTTTGCATTCTGGACTAGCCTCATTTGGTCCCTATCCATTTCCAGCCTCATTTCATAATTGCACCATGTTTCCTCGGGCACCTCATTCCTGACAGGGAGGACACTCTCAATGAAAAGAAAAGTTTTCCCTCAGGCCCTTCTGAAATCCCTTGGGTCTCTCTCGTGCCCTAGACTCTTCCACCCAGTTGATCCATTCGTGGCCCCTCAAAAGGCATTGATAGGTTTCTCCTCCACTGCTCCAAGTTGACGTTATTCGACGGGTTGAAATGCAGAATTGGAGATGCGGGGAAGTATTCATGCAGAAGACGGACCGAATGGCCGTCATTTTTTTTCACAGCGGGAGAACAGGCTGGCCGCTGAATACGATCCTACAAATGCCCGCCTTCGCATCCGGATCATCACTGCCGAAGACCTCTACGACAAGACTTTGGACCACAAGAGCATCAACTGCTGTGTCATCCTGTACCTGACCCCAGGAAAGGCGCCTTGTGTCAGCTGCCACCGTCCCCGGCGCTAGGCAACTGACGCTGTGTGCAGGCAATCGCTGGTTACCTGGCTGCACAATCAGGTTCACTTGGTTCTCCAAACGGCACCTCTCACTTATTGGCTGGATGGGGCCGATTATTCCTGAGTGACAGGTCTGGCGGATGAAACAATGCAGAGAGGGAGAGGCAGGCGAGTTCGGGCCATTGCTGCTGAGATTTGGGGAGAGCGGCCACAGCGCCGGAGCAGAGCGACCTCAAGGAGCGCGGGCACAGAAAGGCGAGCGGGGATGTAAGTGACGCCTTCTGCCTCTCAGCTCATTCTGCCTTCATATTTCCAACCAGTCTCCGCTCCCATACTTTGCACAGGCAGCGAGAGACGGGGCGATTCGCCTTTCTGTTGCGAAAGTTGATGTTTTGGTTGGAAGTGGAGAAAAGTTTAGACGGGAGTGTGCAAGAGTTGCATCCGCCGCAGGCAGGGCGAGCCGGCGCTGGGAGAAGGTGATGTGTTACACGTGGCACGCAACTTCAGCCGCTTTTCTGTAAAATGCTGGAGAATCTCCAGCCGGTCACAAACAGCAGCCAAGATGCATGACCCACGTTGCGGGCTTGAGGTTTCCCTTGGCTCCATCAAGGGCACTGTTGGGACCCGCCGAGCTTCTCCAGCGCGGTGTGTGTTTCACTCCAGCCCCCCGTGTCCGTGTCTCGCCCGCACCCGGAGATGTTGAGTGGAATCGGAGCTGCTGGCATTGAAGCGATGAAAGTGGTGTTTTATCCCGCCCCCCCCCCCAGGTTAAATGGGGTTCTGTGCTTGTACTGGGGTTCTGACGGGGGTCTCCATACCTCTCCCTAGATCGCAGCCGTGCTTGTACTGGGGGGTCTCCATGCCTCTCCCTAGATCGCAGCCGTGCTTGTACTGGGGGGTCTCCATACCTCTCCCTAGATCGCAGCCGTGCTTGTACTGGGGGGTCTCCATGCCTCTCCCTAGATCGCAGCCGTGCTTGTACTGGGGAGTCTCCATACCTCTCCCTAGATCGCAGCCGTGCTTGTACTGGGGGGTCTCCATGCCTCTCCCTAGATCGCAGCCGTGCTTGTACTGGGGGGTCTCCATACCTCTCCCTAGATCGCAGCCGTGCTTGTACTGGGGGGTCTCCATGCCTCTCCCTAGATCGCAGCCGTGCTTGTACTGGGGGGTCTCCATACCTCTCCCTAGATCGCAGCCGTGCTTGTACTGGGGAGTCTCCATACCTCTCCCTAGATCGCAGCCGTGCTTGTACTGGGGGTCTGACGGGGGTCTCCATACCTCTCCCTAGATCGCAGCCGTGCTTGTACTGGGGGTCTGACGGGGGTCTCCATACCTCTCCCTAGATCGCAGCCGTGCTTGTACTGGGGGGTCTGACGAGGGTCTCCATACCTCTCCCTAGATCACAGCCGTGCTTGTACTGGGGGTCTGACGGGGGTCTCCATACCTCTCCCTAGATCACAGCCGTGCTTGTACTGGGGGTCTGACGGGGGTCTCCATACCTCTCCCTAGATCGCAGCCGTGCTTGTACTGGGGGGTCTCCATACTTCTCCCTAGATCGCAGCCGTGCTTGTACTGGGGGTCTGACGGGGGTCTCCATACCTCTCCCTAGATCACAGCCGTGCTTGTACTGGGGGGTCTCCATACCTCTCCCTAGATCGCAGCCATTCTTGTACTGGGCGTCTGACGGGGGTCTCCACACCTCTCCCTAGATCGCAGCCGTGCTTGTACTGGGGGGTCTGACGAGGGTCTCCATACCTCTCCCTAGATCACAGCCGTGCTTGTACTGGGGGTCTGACGGGGGTCTCCATACCTCTCCCTAGATCGCAGCCGTGCTTGTACTGGGGGGTCTCCATACTTCTCCCTAGATCGCAGCCGTGCTTGTACTGGGGGTCTGACGGGGGTCTCCATACCTCTCCCTAGATCACAGCCGTGCTTGTACTGGGGGGGTCTCCATACCTCTCCCTAGATCGCAGCCATTCTTGTACTGGGGGTCTGACGGGGGTCTCCATACCTCTCCCTAGATCGCAGCCATTCTTGTACTGGGGGTCTGACGGGGGTCTCCATACCTCTCCCTAGATCGCAGCCGTGCTTGTACTGGGGGGGTCTCCATACCTCTCCCTAGATCGCAGCCGTGCTTGTACTGGGGGGTCTCCATACCTCTCCCTAGATCGCAGCCATTCTTGTACTGGGTGTCTGACGGGGGTCTCCATACCTCTCCCTAGATCGCAGCCGTGCTTGTACTGGGGGGTCTCCATACCTCTCCCTAGATCGCAGCCATTCTTGTACTGGGGGTCTGACGGGGGTCTCCATACCTCTCCCTAGATCGCAGCCGTGCTTGTACTGGGGGGTCTCCATACCTCTCCCTAGATCGCAGCCATTCTTGTACTGGGGGTCTGACGGGGGTCTCCATACCTCTCCCTAGATCGCAGCCGTGCTTGTACTGGGGGGTCTCCATACCTCTCCCTAGATCGCAGCCATTCTTGTACTGGGGGTCTGACGGGGGTCTCCATACCTCTCCCTAGATCGCAGCCCTTGCCCGAGGATGTGGCTCTTTGACAAAATCAGAGGCTCGGTTGAAAGCAACTTGAATCGAAGCGGTGACGGCGGCGGGAGGGAACGACCGGCGCAGGGCCCGATCTTCAGCAACGTGCTGACTCCGGACAAGATCCCCGACTTCTTCATCCCTCCCACATTTGCCAGCACCTCGTCCGAGGCGGCGGCCGCCGAGAACGCGGAGAACCGACAGAAGAGGAGCAACTTGAAAGCGTCCACCTCCGAGCAGATCTTCGTGGCGAAGAAGCCCCAGGGCAGCCCCCGGGTGAAGAGCAGAACTTGCTCGGAAGCCGGCGGCGGCAACCTGTTGAGGGTCGCCAACCGGCACATCATCCAGATCGAGAGCGCGGACGAAGGCGGCGCGGATGAGCTGAGCGGGTCCGGCTGCAACACCAACTCGGACCCTCAGTCGCAGAGCGCCATGTCCCTCCCTTACATCCCGTTAACGCAGACCTCCTATGGCTTTTCCACCCTGGTGGAGAGTCCCCACACCAGGCGAAAAGAGTCCCTCTTCCACGCCGATCACGGGAGCCCGGTCACCTCGCCCGGTTCCCCCAGAAAGCGGCCCGCTGGGCACCGAAGCAACGGCGAGAGCCAACACCTCAACCCGCCCGAGTTCAGCCTGTCCCTGGCGAGCACCTACAGGTACTTCGGCGGCGGGGACAGCGATACCGCCTCCTCCGTGGAGTCTTCGCCCTTTAACTCCCCCCTTCTCTCCCGCTCGGTGTCGGGCGCCTCTCTGCTCAAGTTGTTCAGCCACGAAAACCTGGCCAAGCACTGCAAGCCTCTGCAGTCCTTCACCCGCAACAGCTCCTTGTCCACCGATGAGTGCAGCTCCACGGACGCTAGCCCAAATGTCTCCAAAAGGCTCCGGTGCCCCACGCCTCCGCCTGGCGGTCCTCCTGCCCCGCAAGGGATCCTTCCTCTGAGCCTGCTTCCTGACCAAGACCGCGTTCATAAGGAACACACCGTCCGCCTGAGCAGAGGAGGAACCATCAGGCTGGCCGCTGAATACGATCCTACAAATGCCCGTCTTCGCATCCGGATCATCACTGCCGAAGACCTCTACGACAAGGCTTTGGACCACAAGAGCATCAACTGCTGTGTCATCCTGTACCTGACCCCAGGAAAGAGTCAGAAGCAACGAAGCACCATCATCAAGAATAGCAGAAACCCCATTTTCAACGAAGATTTCTTCTTCGATGGGCTCCCACTTGATGAGTTCAAGAGGGCGGCGCTGAAGCTGAAAGTTGTGAACAAAGCCTCCACTCTCAAACGCGATGCGGTGCTCGGGGAAAAAGAACTGAAATTGTCCTTGTTGCTCCCTTTCTTCTGATGTTAGCCAGTTCTCTATTCTTGTCCGGAGATTAATTATCAAAGGGAATTCTCCCGCTCTTCATCTGATGAACTTGCAAGTCTTAATTGAACATGGCTAAAGATGAAAAGTCAGACTCCTAGTGGGATGATGAAAATCACTTTTACTCTAAGGGGTCTTCAGTTCAACTATATTTTAAAATCTATTTGTGAAGATTAATATCAGCTTTTTGAAAGAGATGGTGGGACAATGAGAAGGGACTAGGTGGAGCAGGCTTGAAGGGCCTGCTCCTATTTCTTATGTTCTGCAGGAAGAGGAGTGGGATTCTGCCTCCCTGGCACTGAACCATGCTCCACTGAATACACCGACTCCCAGCAGAACTGTTCTGGGTCGTATTAATGAATAAAGACACACTGAAGATTCAGTGGGGCTCAGCACACATCCTCTGAGTCATGAAGCGCTTTCTCATTTTTAAACCCTCAGATCAGGGAATTAATTCTCCAAATGAGATGTGTCCTTCTAATGCTCATTTCCAGTGTGCAGAACCGTGATTATTTTCATCAATGCTGCAGAACTGATCTCATTCCTTCCCACCCAAAGCAAGATGCTAAGTTGAAGACAGCCAGAAGTGTGAAAGGGAGGAAGGGGGTCACATGGCAAAATGGGATGTTACTAAATTTTTATCAAGTTTTAAGACTGAAATGTACCTGTTGTGAGAGATAAATGTAAAATGCTGTTCATGAATCATTTGAAGTATTCTTTGTTCTGGCTTGAATTGAAAATGCATTTCAATGAATTGTTGACATAATAACTTATTTCTGAGTACATATTGTCAGAATAGTATTTATTTGGGGAAAATGTGGTGTAGGATCTTTTTACATTTAGCAAAGTACCTACTGCCACAGAAAAACTGAAAAAGTTTTGGATTCACTTCACTGAAGGGAAACCTGTATTATTCCTTTATTTATGATATGTTTTTAGTGCGTGGATGTAGCGTATGACCTGTACCATGTTACCCAATCATTGCATATCCATGCTTGAGTGTAACTTAATAAATGCAAGTTTCTAAATAGTATAGGATTGGTCTTTCTGTCTAGCACAGTAATACCAGAGTGTGGTGTGCATGCTCGGTGCCTCTGTCTAGCACAGTAATACTGTACCAGTGAGTGGTGTGTATGCTTGGTAAAAGCAATGCATGTTGTCTGCCATTGCCATTCACTGAGAAAGTTATAAAGAAACTAAGATTATATCTGGATATTTTTCATTGCACCGAGAAGCCTATTCATCTTTATTAGTCTCTGACTTGCTGTTGAGAAATCAAATTTATTTATTGAGTTATTTTCATTAATCTCAATGGTAGGGATATTGACTTGGCTTTGGAAAGAAAGTTATGAGCATTAAAGACATTGTTCCTTTATACAGCTATATTTATTTCTAACTGAATTAACAAAACGAGAGTGGAATCCAAATTAGCTTACTAAAATCATCTGGGACCCAGTGCCAATGGCATTTGAAAATCCCATTGAAATACTATAATGATTTGATCGGTTCTGTAACGTACATTTAAAAATATAGGTAAAGGTAACAGGACCTCTACTATATTTGCAAAGAAAATGATTGAATAAAAAAATCTGCTTTTAAGTTCATGGCAAACAAATTTTAGTTTCTCTTTTCGGGACATTAAAGGGCTTTGCACACTTGCTGTACCGGTAATTCTAATCAGCCTCATGTTTGGTAATCAGACAAGTCATCTATTTTCTATTTCCTAGAATGCTTCAGTTTTGACCAGTGTCAGCTCATCACTTTAACTCTGATCATAGAAAATTTATGACACAGAAGGGATCATTTTAATTAACAGATTTCACAGAGAGAGCACATAACCTATATTACTGAGTTGCTGCCATGGAAATAAATCTGTAAACACAATTTGTTTGAAATCCCTCATAAATTATACATATTGTAAGGAAACTGGATAAACCAAAATTATTATTTGATTTTTTATTTATGGAATAAATGAGAATTACTGTTTACATTTTGTGTAGAGTGTTGGATGGAATTTAGATGTTGTAATTTGCCTCCTTTTCGCAATTTGATTTATTACTCCGGAAATAGTGTTATTAACAGATTTCTTGATGCTGTTCTCCAGTGGTTTGCACTGTTCAATCGTCCTGATTTGTAATTGTAATTTAAATGTATAGATCCAATGGACAAATAAAATCTACATAATTAATCTGAGTTTTTTTTCTGGTTATTTCTTAATGCACATGGAAAACATTTAAACAGTGAATTGCAGTATATTGGTTGTTTTTCTTGGGATTCAAGTTTATATGTTCATTATATAAATGTTGCAAGTAGTAATCAATTATGTTTTTAATGATGAGCTCATTAAACGACGTATGTAATTTGAATTTAGCTTTGTTGTAAGATGTGGTGTCTAGCATTCATCAGTGCTTTCTGCAACTCTAAAATATCTATAGCTTTGTATATTCTGAGGTCAGCTCCATGTTCAACTCTGATTTTACAAAAAATAGCAAACACAATTATTCTTGTGTTCGGAAACATTGAATAAATAATTTCAAAGGGAGTCAGATTGTAAGGTTTATGAACAAAAGGATCTTCTCGTGCAGTCGAAATGTTTAATTTGCTACTGCACAAAATGCTTGTGGCCAGATGGAGCTGATAGCATTTGGCCTTTGAAAGTGATGCAAGTTCTGGAGTTGGGAAAGGCAACTGTCTTCTTCCTGCATTGCAGTTCCTATGGGGTCCAGCAACCGGTCTTTTTTGTTCAGAATCTATCTTGGACCTTGCCACATGCCAGACCTAGTTCAGAATCTGAGAGATTTCAATAATTTCAAGAGAGTGGTACTGCAAATCTTTAGAGGGAGAATTACTTAATTATTATTAATCGAATTAATATTTCCAGTTAATATAATGTTATTCAACATTATATTTTTTTAAATTAATGGTGTCAGTTACAGGCTTTATACATGGAGAATCCCCACTTAGCATTTTGCTGTCAGTGTTGTCATTAGATGCAAAGTTTCTGCACTGTGGCAGCAGAGGTCCTGTCACATCCAGTCCATGTGCTGTAACCCGAGCTGTGGTGGGAGGGGTGGGGTGGCAGGCAACTGAAGGGACCAGCTAAAAGGGCAGAGATAATCAGGACAATCTGATCCAAGGTACAATGGACCAGAAAACTTCCAAAGGATTTGTTTTCCAACATATCTAAACACTAAAAGGAGCCCACTAGAATTACCCATTCTCTTTGGCCTGCTGTGCTACGATTTAAGGCTCAAGGAATAAAATATTGGCGTCTGACTGCATCTCATGACAGCCTTTCAGCTGTTTCAAATAAGCCACAGACATTTCGCAGCTATGACTCTTGAATACATACCTTTAATTTACAAATCTATTTTTCTCTATTAAGAATAGCCTGTCATTCTCTGCCTCTTCAAATATACGGCACCAAAATACGCTCAATTCATTTTGTCCAGCGTTTTGCTCACAAAACCTTTCCAGTAATTCATTTATTATAAATAAAGGAATGATTGAATTCCAGATCCAGGTTCTTTTTCTTTCATGATACTTCAGATTTAATTTGTTTTTTCATCATTAAATATCTTCCAGACATAACTACACCCCACTCTTTAAATATCTTCCAGACATAACTACACCCCCCCCCCCCACCACTTTGAGCTTCTTATGTCACTCAAGCTCTTCTTGTCCCCAGCCTATCGCTGACTTCCCATTTTGTCCTCCCCTTGGCCACCCCCAAGTTGCTAAACAATTTTTCTCTTCTACATAAATTCTGCCTGATCTGCCAGGTATTTCCAACATGCTCTGCATTTATTTCACAAAGAAATGAGGTCCCTGTAGATGTTCTTGATGGTGCGGGAGAAATACTGTCGTAGTCCTACAGCAGCAGCAATCATCAAGGATCCGCACCACCCAGCACACTCTCTGATCTCACTGCTACCATCAGGACAGAGGTCTAGGAGCCACAAGACTCGTACCACCAGGTTCAGGAACAGCTGCTCTCCCTCCACTATCAGACTCCTCAACAACAAACTCAATCAAGGGCTCTGACTTAAGCAACTTATTGATTTTTTTCTATCTCTGTATTGCACAGTTTGTTTACATTTCTTTTATTTGTTTGCAATTGTATATAGTGTGCATTTTTTGCACCACTGATATATCTAATCCAATATTCAAACATAGATTGCGAACCTGGTCCAATTTAGAAAAATTTAACATTTAAAAAAACTTTGTTTTATCTAGTGTTATCTCTCATAGTTTTTTTTTTGACCATCAATAATTGATCAATCCTCTATATGGAAAATCAAAGGTTTTTTTAAAAATTTATTTAAGGTTGTTTAATGTCTTTTGAATAGCTGGTAAGTAAATATGACTTATCAAATATTCATTTTTATAGATATTTACAGATTAGAAATTTCTTAAATATCATATTACCAGATTTTCCATTTGTATATCCACCAGATCTAGTTGATAATTTTTTTTTTCAATTGAATCCTTCTCAGAAAGGATTTATTGGAATTATATACAATAGATTGTTAAAATTACATCCGGTACTTCACGACATGATTAAAAAGTCTTGGGCATTGGAACTTACCTTTTCAGAGGATCTTTGGGACAAGATTCTTAAACTGGTGAATACATCTTCAATATGTGCCTGACATTCATTAATCCAATTCAAGGGGGTGCATCATGTTCACATGTCTAAAGATAAGTTGACTTTTATCTTTTCTAATATTAACCTTACTTGTGACAGATGCAAATCTGATATTGCTACATTGACATATGTTTTGGTCTTGTCCATCTTTAGAAATCTATTAGAAATAATTTTTTTAATATCTTTTCAACTGTACTCCAGGTGGAGCTATGACCCAATCCAATAACTGCTCTTTTTTGGATTAGACATAGGCAGTTTTTCTGTACCTGTGCAACGGGTACATTGTTCTCTACATTGTTGGCTAGAAGAGCCATCTTATTCAGGTAGAAAGACTCTGGACCTCAACAGTGTTTCAATGGTTCTGTCATATTATGTCCTGTTTAAGTTTAGACAAAAATTAGATACCATGTATTTGATTCATCGGTGAAATTTGAAGATACACGGTGTTATTTGATATCTTATTTTCATTTGATATAAATGTTTTTAATGTGATTAGATGAGATATAATCTTACCTTCATTTTTTGAGTCAGGGTATGAATCAAAGACTACAAAATATATGTAGCCCTCAGGATAAGCTGCTCAGATTTTTTTGGGTTATTTCCCCGAGTTTATACTGTTTGAAGTTTTCTCTTGATATACATATGTGATATTGTATTTTCAGTTTTGTTCCCTTTTCTTCAGGGCACTGTATTTATTATAAAAACCAATAAAGATTAAAAAAGAAGGAATATTTTCATGCTCTCTGTATTGCACAGTCAGTTTGTTTACATTTTGTTATTTGTTTAAATGTGTACATTGTGTACAGTTTTATTTGCTTTATCAGTAAGTGGTGATTCTGCCTTGCCCACAGGAAGAAGAATTTCAGGCTGTATGTGATGTCATGTATGTACTCTGACAATAAATCTGAAATCTGAATCTGTAAGTAATAATGACTATTGAGATTTTCAAAAGACACTTAAACATCAGAGGCTGTTCAAAAAATACCAGCAAGATTAATCCTTAGATGTGGAAGCATACATCAAGAGGAAATATCAGTGATTTTGACATAGAAAATTTTTGGGGCCTAAAATATTTTGGGGGCTTGGAAAGGTGTGCCAAGCAGGTGGTGCAAGAATTCTATTGCACGCAAGACTAAAGTTGCTTCACACCCTTGGACTTTTCCACTGCAATGGTGGAGCAAGCAGAGGAAATATATCACATATCTAGGTAATGGGAGTTGATGGGCATAATGAGGAAGGAGACCCTGGAATTTGGGGGAGTGTCAGTGCATTGTTCTGGGGTAGGGAGATGGGGTAAATGGCAGGGACACCAGAAAAGGTTTCTTGTTTAAAATTAATTCTCAATGGCTTAGCCCAGTAGCATAACAATGATTTGAGTATTTAATACATTTCAAAAATAGTAAAATTGTGCTAAAGAACTGGTGAGGAAAAAAAGGCTCTGAAAATATCCTCGTGAGTTGGAAGAAGCAGAATCCAGGTTACAGAAAATTCATCTCAAGCTTGAACTAAGCAGGAGAATTTAAAAATAAATTACACTTGTCAAATGCAATTTTGATAGCTAAAAACTAGTGAGATTTAAAGCAATGGCAGTAATTCTTTTGGGGAAATTAAATGATTAAGTCTACGGAGCTGTTTTTTTTCTGTTACTGTCATTTTTAAACTTTCATTGGAAACATGTTAACTGTTGCAAGGACTGAACTTGCTTTCAAGATTTGGGAAAATAATCCTCGCTGTCTGATTTCTCAACCAAAACATGTGAACAAAATAAAGCAGAAGTATTATGAGCTAGGAGAAAAAACACACAAAATACTAGCCTGGCAGCTTAAAACAGAACAAGCTAAAAGAACGGTATTGGCATCAAGGAAAAAGGACAAACAAATTACATATAATCCAATGGAGATTAATGAAAACTTTAAGGAATTCTACGAACAATTATACCGAACTGAGAACGAAGGGAAAGAAGACAAAATAGATGAGTTTTTAACTAAAATTGAACTACTGAAATTGCAAGAAGAGGATCAAAACAAATTGATAAAACCATTTGAAATAGAGGAAATTTTAATATATTAAAAAAGCTACCAAACAATAAAATGCTTGGAGAGGATGGACTCCCAATAGAATTCTATAAAACATTTAAAGAGTTATTAATTCCTCCTCTCCTGGAAGTAATGAATCAGACAGAAGAAACACAAAACTTTCCAGATTCATGTAAAACAGCAATAATTACTGTAATTCCAAAGACAGGGAAAGATCCACTAACACCAACATGATATAGATCTCTACTTAATTCAGATTATAAGATAATGGCTAAACTATTAGCAAACAGATTGGCCGACTGTGTACCAAAAATAGTAAAACTAGATCAAACTGGATTTATTAAGAAAAGACGAACAATGGACAATGTCTGTAAGTTAATTAACTTAATCCATGCAGGAAATAAGATACCAACAGTGGCTGTTGCTTTAGACGCAGAGAAAGCCTTTGACAGGGTAGAATGGAATTATTTATTCAAAGTACCAGAGAAATATATTAATTGGATTAAAGCATTATATAAGGGACCATTGACGAAGGTGATAGTAAATGGATATATATCGAACCAATTTAAATTAAGCAGGTCAACTAGGCAGGGATGTCCACTATCTCCCTCACTGTTCGCTTTAGCAATAGAACCATTGGCAGAACTGATAAGAACAGAAAATAAAATAAAAGGGATAAAAATAAGAGAGAAGGAATATAAAATCAGTTTATTTGCAGATGACATCATACTGTACTTAACAGATCCAGAAATAACAATAAAAGATTTACATAAGAAATTGAAGGAATCTGGAGAAATATCAGGGTACAAGATCAACTCAAATAAAAGTGAAGCGATGCCAATGAATAATGCGGATTACATAGAGTTTAGAAAAGAATCACCATTTAAATGGCAAACACAAGCAATCCGATACCTGGGTATTAGATTAGATAATAATTTAGGCCACCTATACAAATTAAATTATCAGCCATTAATGAAGAAATTACAGGATGACTTAGAACATTGGAAAGAATTACCACTAACACTGATAGGAAGGGTAAATTGCATTAAAATGAATATCTTCCCAAGGATACAATACTTATTTCAATCTTTACCAATTCACTTAACAGAGAAATTATTTCATGAACTAAAGAGAATAATAAGGAAATTCTTATGGAAAGGGGGGAAACCGAGGATAGCGCTAGATAAATTAACAAAATGGTACAAACAAGGTGGTTTGCAGCTGCCAAACTTTAAAAATTATTATAGAGCAGCACAATTAAGATACCTATCAGATTTTTATCAAACAAGGGAAAAACCAGATTGGACCAAGATAGAGCTAGATAAAATAGGGGAGAAGGTACCTGAACATATACTTTATAAGTGGGATGAAAAACTGCTACAATATAGAAGTTCACCAGTACTGCACCATCTGCTCAACATTTGGAAGAAGATTCACATAGAAAGGAAAAAAATAAATTACCAACTACCAAAATGATTATTGATGCAACATCAACTAATCCCTTTCACAATAGATAACCTTTCCTTTAGAGAATGGGAGAGAAAAGAAATTAAAAGAATAGAAAATTGTTTTTTGGGAAATAATTTATTATCATTTGAACAAATGAAGTACAAATATGGTATAACTCATGGTACAATGTTTGCATAACTCCAGCTGAAAACCTACTTAAGGGACAAATTGGGAAGCAGGCTGAGGTTACCAGAAGGAAGCAGCTTTGAATATGTGATTGCAGACACAATGATAATTAAAAGATTTATAACGAACATGCACATCAAGCTGCAAGAGAAAGAAAATGATGAAATAAGCTATAAACCCAAACAAAAGTGGGAAAAAGATCTAAACATAAAGATAAAAAAATGAAATATGGGAAAAGTTATGTTCCAGAACTATGAGAAATATAATAAATATGAGGCTATGTATGATACAGTATAATTGGTTACACAGGTTATATATCACACCCCAAAAGTTGAAAAATGGGATCCAAAATTATCAGATAGATGTTTTCACTGTAAGAAGGAAATGGGAACAGTACATGAAATTTGGGAATGTGAGAAAGTGAAAAAGTTTTGGGAAGATCTAAATCAGGTATTAAATAAAATCACAAAAAGCAACATACCAAAAAATCCAGAGATCTTTCTTCTAAGTAATATAAGAAGTAAAGAATTAGGCCTCAAACTGGATGAAAGGCAAAAAAGATTTATTATGATAGCCTTAGCTATAGCAAAAAAATATATAACGTCAACTTGGAAATCAGAAGATAGCCTGAGAGTACAGCAATGGTACATAGAAATGAATAAATGTATTCCATTGGAAAAATAACATAATTAAAAAAATAAAGTCACATTATTTGAACAAATTTTGGAACTGTAAATGGAACACACAGAGAGGGCCTACTGCGGACCTCCACCCCCTTAAAATGATAGAATGAGAAGATGACGAAATGAATTGATCCACTGCGTAAAAGTAGATGACACAATTTTCTTGTTTATTTTCATTGTGTAATGACATTGTTTAATGGGTTTATTGTATTGTATATGCTGAACGTTTAATGGGTTTGGAGGGGGGTGGGAAGGAGGGAGGGAAGGGAGGGGGAAAAAAGGGGAGAAAATGACACTGTATATTCAAGAGGGAAATATTTGTGTGTATTTTGATTAATTTGGTTCATAGTGTGAACATTTTATTTAAAAACCGAAGCATGTGAACTTATTATTCAAACATAAATGTGAATAGGCCTGCTGGCAAGAGTTTGCATACAATTGGCAGCAAAATTGATATTCTTTAATCCTGTTTGAACTGAAATGAAAATGATGATAACTTGATTACCTTTTGAGCTGTGATACTGTAAATTACACAGGATAATAACCTTTGCTCTGCTGTAGCAGGATAGTGATGGAAGAGGTAAAATGTTCCATTCTTCCTCCGAGATCTTTTGGTCTTTACTTGCCGGATTTTGGTCAGGAATAGTTGCCACAATACCGCACCTCATTTCTAACAACCTTCCTGCTGGAGTAGACAATAGGAAAATATTCTCACCATGGAGTCTACCAGAATTAAGCACACTCCATCTCAATAATCAGACATGTTTCAAGGCTAAGATCCAAGTGATTGGCAATTTCTTCACTGAAGTAAATGAGATGACAGTCCTCTGACACCCTACTCCATTTGTACATCAATGGCTTTGTCCCTGGAAAACATGGACAATTTTCTGTCTCTCAGCCAGATTTCCATTGTCTTCAGTAGGTCAACATAACCTTGAATGAGGAAACAAATAGTGAAAGAACAAGATCTGGCCCAAATCTGATGGGGGGCGGGGGGCAGTGAACCCTTCCCTCCTGCAAGCTTCTAAGACCTATAAGACCTGCAATATCCTACAGGATAAGCAAACAAGTATTAGCATTTCCTCTCTCATCTACTATGGCCCATGAAATAGGTTTTTGTCTTCGCGCCCAATACCCAATATCTGAGGCAAGCTCTGTTATGGGAAATAGTCAAGGGTCAAAGTTTCTTTTATTGTCATGTAATACACGTACTCCCCAACTTGCAACCTATGTGACTTAAGTCCATCCTTACGTACGGCCAATTTTTTTTAAATTAAGAAAAAATATAAAACTTATGTGATGACAGTGAAAAATCGGGCCCATCTTTGGTGGCCGTCAGGTTGAATGGTGGCTAACCTCTCGTGAGAGCTGGCCTTGGTTGCTGCCACGTTGAGGTATTTCACCTTGTGTCGCATTTTTTCTGATTCTATTGCTCAATATTCTGATGGTCTTTATCTAATCCCAAGCCTTTCAGAGGTTGCAAACTACCCAATAAAAATACTGTTGGATATAAAACTATTTTAATCTTATACAGATATTCTAAAAACAATTGAATTTTCTTCCAAAAAGATTGTATATGTATACATAACCAAGCAGCATGAAAAAAAGTTCCAACTGTATCACCACATTTAAAACACAAATCTGATTCATTAAAACCATATTTTTTTAGCTTTATCTGTAGTGAAAAAATGTATTGCTAGTATGTGGAAAGATACAAATATGATTGGTATTAATAGATGGCACAATATAACCATATAACCATATAACCGTTTACAGCACAGAAACAGGCCATGTCGGCCCTTCAAGTCCATACCGGTTCACTTGAACAACTCCACTAACTCCTCCGCAAACTCCTGAGGAAGTAGAGGCTTTCTTCATGATGCCAAATGGTGTGTTGGTTCCAGGAAAGATCTTCCAAGATAGTGACTCCCAAGAACCTACATTTGCTCATCCTCTATTGATGATAATAAAACAATCACTTGATTGTTAAGGAAAAGTTCTGATAGGTTCACAACCTTGAGAAAAATTTCATAGAATATGCTGGGTTTCTTGAAAAGCATGATACTGAACCTACAAGGAAACATGCCACCTTGGATTTGGACCTGCGCAATGAGACAGGAAAATTAGCAATCTTGTAATTAGGGATCCTTTAGGAAAGAATGATCACAGTATGATTGAATGAGATGAAATATTGTTTAATAATGGAAAAAAATATGTATGTTTCGCATGATAATTATAATTTTTTTTATTAATAAGTGGCTGTTATACTCGGAATATTTACATTTCAATTTATATTGATTAGATTTTAATATGTATATTTAACTCTTTTTTTAATATTCTTTCTTTTTTATTTTTTTATGGCTCTCCTTAAAAGAGTTAGCTGAAGGGGGGGGGGGGTTCTTTTCTATATATATATAGGTCACGTCTCCAGAATGGAGGACCATCGCCTTCCCAAGATCGTGTTATATGGCGAGCTCTCCACTGGCCACCGTGACAGAGGTGCACCAAAGAAAAGGTACAAGGACTGCCTAAAGAAATCTCTTGGTGCCTGCCACATTGACCACCGCCAGTGGGCTGATAACGCCTCAAACCGTGCATCTTGGAGCCTCACAGTTTGGCGGGCAGCAACCTCCTTTGAAGAAGACCGCAGAGCCCACCTCACTGACAAAAGGCAAAGGAGGAAAAACCCAACACCCAACCCCAACCAACCAATTTTCCCCTGCAACCGCTGCAATCGTGTCTGCCTGTCCCGCATCGGACTTGTCAGCCACAAACGAGCCTGCAGCTGACGTGGACTTTTTACCCCCTCCATAAATCTTCGTCCGCGAAGCCAAGCCAAAGAAAGAAGATATATATATATATATACATATATATATATATATATATATATATGTATATATATATTAAAAAAAAGTTCATGTTCATGTTTAATTGCTGTATATGTCATATATTATTTGTTTTTTAAACAAATAAATAAAGTTTAAAAAATATATATATATATTCTGATGGTCAGATGGATTTTAGAGGCCAGTATAGTTGGCAGGATTCTCAGGGTTCACAGCAACAGAAAGAATGAGAAGGATTTTGAGATAGGGAAAGGAAGGAAATCACAGGCAGGGCAGTTTCCCAACATACATCCAATTTGCGATACGACTGGTCATCCAGAACGTAACAGAGACTTATGTCGGGGAGTAGCGGTAATACATAAATTTGTAATATACGCAATATACTTTAAATATTGTCTGCTGTCAGACAAAGAAAGAGTCACCATGAGCATTCCCAGTGCCTCTAACAATAAGAGAAAGAGAAGCCAAAGAGACCCTTCAGAGAAGGGTCCTACCTGCAGAGGGACCCTGCAGAGTAGCACTGTGTCTCCGCTCCCTGCTCTCCTTGGTTTGCACCAGCATTTTCATTGATAAATAATGGAGCCGTCAATTGAAATTCATCCTGTTGTCAAAATAACAGCCAGCAGACTTTCTGATGTATCTTTCCTTCTCTTGACAGAAAGTAGGTGTGTTGACATGATTAATTCAACAAAAATGTGAATCATAAACTGAATGAAATTGGTAGCACAGGAGGAGACCATTAAGGTCTTTATGACATGATGACCAAAAATGGACTTCAATTTCATTTCACTCCCTGGCTCTTGAAAGGCTTGATCCCAAAATGTTGGTTATGCATCTTTATCTTTGCTGTATGAAATACACTGTTTGACCTGCTGAATTTCTATTGCACTGTGTTTTTACTTCAACCACAGTGACTGCAGACTTTCAAGTTTTACTCTTTAATACACATATTGGTTACATGGGCTGAATAGTGAAGATTGTAGGTTAATTGGGTGCAATTGGGCACCATGCTTTTCAATGGCCAGAATCAGCTTCCACTGTGTTGTAAATATTTTTAAAATGTAAAAGTAAAAAAGATATCTGCTTTGAGGAATTGTCGGCAATAGGAAATCAATAAAAAGTTAGATTGTGGAGATTTGGAATCAAAAATGAAAATGCTGTGGCCATTGGACCTGAAATTATGATGACTTCCCTTTCACAAATCTTGCCTGGTGTGATGAATATTTCCAGCATTTTCTGGTTACCTGTCAGACTTCCAGAATCCTATTTGATTTCATTTTAGAGGGAGATTCTGGCAGGGCCCTGTGACACAAGTTTCAGGTTGGAGACCTTTCAGAAGATGTATTATAAAATGGAAAGGTAAATCATCTGAAATTGTTTAATTCAATGCAAAGTTGTGAAGCCCCTAATGCTTAATAAAGGAGCTTTGTTAAAACAGAATCCTGTTAGACTTCCATGCTGCATAAAGTCCTGATTATTGGCAAACTCAGATTCAGTGTTAGACATCCTGCAACAAGAAATTCCTTTCTCCAGGAGATAGCGTCCATCTCTTTATCACACAATTGGGAGTAGATGAGAGTGTATTTTTCCCCATGTCAACACAGGTATTCATTGCCTGGCAGATTAGACAAATGACCAATGTGTTTGTTCATTTCTGAAAGACAATCTGTTTGAGTCACTCTGTTATTTGAAATTGATGTGATTGGCAAATATTGTGCATTTTGCAGTTAAGAGAGAGTAATGATTTCCATTTACATCTTCAAATAAAAGCAGCTTTCTGCTATTGAAAGGAAATGTGCTTCTATTGTTTAAGTTCAGGAAACAGTTGGGGAATATTGTGAATGAACTACATCTGTGCTCTACACTACTTACATTTTAATAGGTTTCACACAACATGTTCATTATTGAACAATTTTTGATTTCACTGGAAGCCAATTGGGATCATCCTGTTGAAAGATCAATGTTCACCCTATTTCTCTCCACAGATATTGCTTGATTTATGGAATATTTCAGACCTTTAATTCTCAATTCCACTCCAACTCCTCTTCTAAACCTCTACACTGTTACTGCATGTCAACATCTCTGAGGACCTGTCCTGGAGCCTCCATGTTGATTCAATCACAAAGAAAGTCCTGTAGTGGCTATAATATGCGAGGGGCTTGAGGAGATTTAGTATGTCAGAGACGGAGTCTTAAGAAAGCAACCTCTATCCTCAAGGACCCTCACCACCCAGGCCATGCCTTCATCACTGTGCTACAATTGGAAAAAAGTTAAAGTTGGCTGAAGACGAGCACTGACAGCTTCTTCCCCTCGGCGGTCAGATTCCTGAATGATCAATGAACCACAGACAATGCCTCACTTTGTCTTTTTCTTTTACATGCAATATTTTATTTATAGAAATGTGTGCTCTATGATGCTGAAAAACAATTAATTTTGTAACAATAAATTCTGATTCTGATTCTGTCCTAACAAAGCTCCTTTATTAAGCATTAGGGGCTTCACAACTTTGCATTTTATTAAACAATTTCAGATGATTTACCTTTCCAGTTTATAATACATCTTCTGAAAGGTCTCCAACCTGAAACTTGTGTCACAGGGCCCTGCCAGAACCTCCCACTAAAATTAAAACAAATGGAGATTCTGGAAGTCTGACAGGTAACCAGAAAATGCTGGAAATATTCATCACACCAGGCAAGATTTATGAAAGAGGAGTCATCATAATTTCAGGTCCAATTGTCGGAGCATTTTCATTTTTGACTTCAAATCTCCACGATCTAACTTTTTATTCCTTTCCTATTGCCGACAGTTCCTCAAAGCAGATTTATTTTTTAATTTTATATTTTAAAAATATTTACAACACAGTGGAAGCTGATTCTGGCCATTGAAAAGCATGGCGCCCAATTGCACCCAATTAACCTACAATCCTGTGTGTTTTGGAGGGCAGGAGGAAACCAGAGCACCCAGGGAAAACCCCGGCAGGTTACGGGGTGAAAGTACAGATAGCGCCAGATTCAAACCTGGGTCGCTGGCTCTGTAATAGCGTCATGCTAACCATTGTTCACAATCTCTGAGTATTATCTAATGCTGAATCAATGCCACTTCCTTTCCAACCCCAAACTGCCTTGATATCTCACCTCTCTGTCCTTTATTCAGTGCTTTGATGCTGAACCTCTTCATTCTATGTGATTTCCCTCCACCCACCTCCATCCCACTCTCAAGTAGTCACTCTGAAATCTTTCAATACTTTTATTGACAACTTTCTGAAATCTTCAGCTCATCAAAAACTCTGCTTCCATTCATTGTCTTTACCCCAGTAACTGCTGATATAGTAGTTCCTGATCCAGCAATACCTTTGACTGTAAGTTCGCATCCACTCTCAGTCAGATTTATTATCAGGAACATACATGACATCAGATAACACCCTGAGATTCTTTTCCTGTAGGCGAGGCAGAATTACCACTTATTGGTAGTACAAAACAAACTGTACACAGCACATACATATAAACAAATAATGTAAACCGATAATGAATGTAAACAAACCAATTGTGCAATATCGAGATAATTTTTGAAAATCAATAAAGTGCTCAGGTAAGAGTCCTTAAATTAGTCACTGATTGAGTTTGTTGTTGAGGAGACTGATGGTGGAGGGGGAGCAGCTGTTCCTAAACCTGGTGTTGCGAGTCTCATGCCACCTAGACCTCTTCCCTGATGGTAGCAGTGACAACAAAGCCTGTGCTGAGTTGTGTGGATTGTTAATGATTGCTGCTGCTCTCTGATGGCACCATTCCCTGCAGATGTTCTCAGTAATGGGGAGGATTTTGCTTGTGATGTCCTGGGCCATGTTGAATACCTTTTGGATTGGGTATTGATGACCTCATACCAGACTGTGATGCAGCCGGTCAGCATACTTTCCACCACACCTCTGTAGAAATTTGCCAGTGTTTCTGGTGTCAAACCAAACCGTCTGCAAACTCCTGAGGAAGTCGAGGCACTGAAATGCTTTCTTCACAATGCCATTAGTGTATTTGGTCCAGGAAAGATATTCTGAGATAGTGACTCCCAAGAACTTAAATTTGCTCACCCTCTCCATCTCTGATCCCCCAATGATCACTGGATTGTATACCTCTGGCTTTCCGTTCCTGCAGTCAACAATCAACTCCTTAGTTTTGGTGACATTGAGTGCAAGGTTGTTGGTGGCACCATTCAGCCAAGTTTTCAAATCTCCATCCTCCATGCTGACTCATCCCCTTTCTTTATACCACCCACTACCGTGGTATCATCGGCAAATTTGTAGACGTGTTACTATCGTACTGATCTACACAATTGTAGATGTAAAGTGAGTAGAGCAGGGGGGCCAAGAACACAGGCTCATGGTGCTCCAGTACTGATGTAGATTGTGGAGAAGAAGTTCTTACCAATGTTCCCTGTTTGTGGTCTGGAGGTGAAGAAATCCATGACATTGGGGTGTTAATTCCCAGGTCTTGGAGTTTGCTGATCAGTTTTGAGGGGATGATGTTGTTAAATGACAAATGTAATCGATAAAGAGCATCCTGATGTATGCATCTTTCCACCACACCTCTGTAGAAATTTGCCAGAGTTTCTGTTGTCATACCAAACCTCCACAAACTTCGATGGTCACAGCCCATCCTGTCCATGCAATTGAATCTATCCGATAAACTTCTGCTTTTCCAATTCTGCCCCTTTGATCTCCTTGCCTCTCTTGTTTCCATATCCGGACCCAGCTAAAGATAACCAAAAGGGAATGGGCAGGGTTGTGTGCGATTACTTCCCCAAGGTGGAGAGGACACTGCGCATTAAAGAACTATCATTGTTGAGTTTGGAGCCAGTAATTAGGTGGACACAAAAATATTGATACATTCACAGTCAATCTTCCTTCTCGCATCCCACTTCTCCTCAATTCATGTTAATATCCAAGGAATGAGCTCCATGCTTGCCTTTGTTTTCTCCCTTTGAATATCGCATCCTGACCAATACTCATTTTTCATTTAAGAAATCCAAGGAATGCACCCTCCAGCAGAGGAACAATTCAAAGGCAAAAAAATGGAAGAAACACACTTAGTACAGATGCTGAGTGACCTGATGATTCTTTTTTCCCCAACTGGTTTGTCCCCTGCTTCACTTTCCGTACATTCTATGATGCAAGTTTGGAGAGGTTTTTAATAGTTTGCCTACATACTACTTTCCTAAACTAACCATAGCTCATGGTGCCAAAATATCTAAAAAAAAATCCATTGATCTAAATTTGATCAATGTTAATTCACATTGCATCCATCGAACTACCTCAACATGTAACGCTGACACCTCAAAATTCCCTCGAACAAAATGTTTTTATGAATATTTATTTCAGTAAATAAACTCAAATTTTCAAAGTGGTGAATAGCACACTGATACTGTCATAAGACCGTAAGACTTTAAGGGCATAGGAGCAGGGCAGAAATATTCTGCCCATCAAGTCTGCCCCACAATTGCCCTCAGTCCCACTGCCAAGTCTTCTCACCCTAACATTCCATGCCCTAGCTCATCAAGAACTGATCAATCTCTGCCTTAAATACACCCAACAACTTTGCCAATACTGTCAATATTGTGTTCAGTTTATTGTTTATTTTTAACTAAATGGAAGTGTAAGGTGCTCCTTCTGTCCAATAGCCTACAGGTCACCTTTGGGCAAGGTCACATGAAGCCATGGATTGCAGATCGTGGATGGTTTTTACAAGCAGATTCTACAAATTAAAATTTGTGATTATAAAACTAAAAACGCTGGGCAGATGAATCTGCTGATCAATGGCCAGGATTACCTGTCCAGTGTGGACACTGCAACTGAAGAAGGCAACAGGAAACCACTTCAGTATTTTTCCCGTCTTGTATAATCATGAACTCAACATCAACTATGGTCTCAGCTCAAAGAGGGAGCCTTCACCGAAGGAGAACAGGGGAGGCAACAAGTACAATTCAGAGGGTCAAAGATCACGTTGGATGGAGAGACATGATCGCCCACACCAAACGGCAAGGCACCTGGATGAATGATTTTTCTAGAATGCAGATAACAAGTATTTTGATGAATGGCTCAGGCCTGAAACTTCAGTTATGTATCTTTATCTTTGCTATATTAAGTAAACTGTTTGACCTGCTGAATTTCTCCAGCATTGCGTTTTTACAAGTATTTTATGTTAAATTTTGCACTTCAATAGCTGTGTGCAACAAGTAACAATCGATGCTTTTTGGTTTGGAGTTCTGGGGTTGCCATTTGCTTGCTCATTAAAATATAAATTCAGAAGGATCGTGAATACCCAGTAGTCCACTCAGTTGCCCATGCATTTGCTAGTCAATAACAGCTGATGTGATCTTGGCTTCAACTTGACTTTTCGCCCTCTCACCATAATCCTTGATTCCCATTTTGCCCAGAGCTCTGCAGTCGTGAATATACTTAATAAAATCTACATCCACAGCTATTTCTTGTTTAAAAAAAATCCAGAAGTATGCAACCCTCTGAGAAAAGAAATTCAATTTCATTTCAACAGTAATTGTCTGATTTCTTGTCCATAAGGTTATGTCCCCGAATTCTAGACTCAGCCATCAAGCACTCACAGAATCTTATGCTTTCCAGAGATCACCACACATTCTTCTAAATTCCAGACAATACCTGCCCAACCAGACAATATTTTTTCAACGGTGTGGTGAACCTTCGTTACCCTGTCTAAAAGTCAATTGTTTCTTGCATAAGGAGACCAAAATTATGCTCAGTTCCTCATGTGTCAGTTCACCAATTCCTTGCAATAAGATTTTCCTATTTTTTCTTTGCAATGAAGTTCAACATTCCTTTTCTCTCTAATGACCTCTCAAAAAGGATGAGATAAGACATTATTTAATTGTTTACCTTAAATAGCATGGTATGGTGATATAATTAGATTTCTTCCCAGTCAATACATTTAATTTTGCTCCATTTTTACAAAAGCTCTTTTATTTAAATGAATTCCCATTGGCATTCATTACTGTTATAATTGGTCCATTTAAGGAAAATCAACGCAGTTCAGCTGCACTGCTGTTCCCATGGAAACATGTAGGGTTGTATAAAAATTTAAGCTGAAAACTAGTATTAGTATTGTTAAAGTATATTCTGTGTAGAGGACACAATAACCCATGTCAACAGTTCAACACAAATTTTATTTACTTTGCAAAGTAATGGGTACTTTCTTACAAGTAAAGCCATTGTAAGTAACAATGAGGTCTTACTGCAAGGAAGTCCACCTGGTCCTCCGAAACATGGATATTTATACAGACTGAACTCCTTGTTATCCTAATTTGCAGTTACCTTTTTTTAATTTGACTGGCAGTCACACAATTTTTCAAAAGTGGGAACAAAGGAATTTATGTGTCAGCTATTCTGTCCCACAGTCCTTATCTGAAATTGTTTTCTGAGAAAGAAGGAACAAGGTAAATTATGTCTGGTCAGACATTCCATCCCATGGACTTTATCAGAGGTTGGTTTTCAGAATGACCCCGTTGAATTATGTCCAGTCTTACCTCCTTACAAGTTCTGACCTGAAGCTGTTCTTCACATGCCTTGTTAAACATTTGTCAAATATTGTTTTAATTGTAAGATTCAAAGGTTTCATTCATATGGTGTAATCAGTTCTTGCAGCCACTTTTGTGCCCACAGATGAATTGCACAGCAACGTGCCTTCTTCAAGCTGAAAGACTACCAATATAGGGCCTTGCTACAGACACTGTGTACCATCTGTCAAGATAAATATTCGAATATCTTTTCTCTCTGGAGCTATGTGATTTACAAGGATCAGGGAAATCGAAGCTGTAAGAATACCCCAGGGGGGCTGGGGTGGGGGGGGGGGGTGTGGAGACAAGCACTCCAGTTTCTCCACCTTACTTTCTGCTTTCTCATGATAACATCATAATAGTTGGAAGGAATTTGGATTGACATTTCACCAGAAGGTTAGTTTTAGGAAAATAAACGTATCACTCAATTAAGATTAAATAACACTCAATCACTTCAAAATTTACAAATGCATTTTTTCAGTCAAAGCTATGGTTGTTTCACAAGTGAAACTGCACACTATCCAATCAATAAAAATAAATATTCTGTAATGCTTCAAAAATTCCAAATGCTTCGCATAGAATGAAATGAGAATATAAATACCAACTTGGCAGCTGGGAAACTTAACCTCAGTTAATTAAACAAATTCTGGAATTAAAAAGCTAATGTCAGTTGTTGTGAGTATAATTGCTAGATTGCAGCAAAAACCCATTAGATTCATTATCCTTCAGGGAAAGGTATTGGCATTACTTACTCAGTGAGACTTTACTGAGTCTTAAATGTATTCTGAGCAAACCACTTAGTTTAAGGCCAACGTGGAATGGGAAATAAATTCTAACCTTGCCCCAACTATCATCCCACAAATAAATAAAAGAAAAACTCTAATTTATAGGATCTGTTAGGCTAACAAGTAAATCAAGTTCGATTTAGGAAGGAGAGAGTATTCTCCTGACAGTTTAGTCTTGTTCATGACTGACACATTAGCTTCCACAAGCAGATTACGGCCTGGCAATTCATTTCACATTGATGAATGGTAAAGACCACTGTTGTGCAGTTGAAATTGATTAAAATTGTGATTTCTGAATCTATGAGACCTCAGTGAGAAATTTGACCCGGCTTTTCCATCAGAATTTTCAAGATTTTCTTTAGTGCTAGTTGTGGTTTTGACATTACATTTAGCCCAGCCACATGAACAATGTCCCAAGACCCTCCCACAACTCTCCTTTGTTCTGCAGTGATTTTTATTCTCAGAATGTAGCAGTCCTTATTTACTCAAAGGACAGCTCTGCTTACTTACTGCTTGAAAATTGACTGTTTAAGGGATTAAAAGTATCTTGACTAACATTTATCCAGATTCTCCATTGTCAATTGATTCACTCAATTTCTGCGCTCAAGTTATTCTCCTTTCACCTCAGTGCACTCTGGGATAAAAACCTACCTCATAAATACGGCCTAGCTCACATTGAACAGCAAGGTAAAGCATTTCCATTAAGAGTTTCCAATCCCCAATCCAGATTTAATGTGACTTGTCATAATTTTTCAGAACAACTTAATAGTTCCATCGTTGTGCCAGGTAATTTCTAAGACATTTAATATATATTTAACATGAAAAACTTTGACAAGAGTTTAATACAAATATTGGCCCATCCTGCAGAGGGAAACTCAAAGAAAGCACATGTTGCTGTTGACATTTGTTGGAATGATAAGCAATTCCAGGCAACTGCACCAAACCAAACTATATACCTGCTTTAGAGTTTCAATTTGCTGTCAACATAATGACCTGAGGTTTAGCTGCTAATTATATAATTCAACATATTTTATTAAGTCTGCCTCATCTTCTATGGGAAGGAAATTTGATCAGGTGTTGCGGAGTTCTGCAGCTGACTTGGAGAAATTTGATATTGCAGTAATGTTAAATTTTAACCTGTTGTTGTTAAGCCAATGGAAGAGGAAATCTAACGATTCCTTGTCGGGCCAGGTGGAATGCTTTGGCCGCACAACATTCAGCCCATCGACTTTGAGCTATCTAGACTTACCCACTTCTTATCAGTATCTTTGTATTTCAAAGGCTCACCCAGGCACTGATGAATTATGAGGACGAACACATAACCTGCCTGGAGAAAATTTAGTGAGTCGAGTAAATCAGGACTGATGAAGGATTCTGGCTCACAATGTTGACAACATTCTTTCCCCCGATAACTTCCTCCAGCAAGTTGCTCAAACATCTGAAGACTCCTGTGTGTCACCAAATTTGAGAAGCATTCTTTTCCCCACCACTACTTCCAATGAGCGCCTTATTCTGCATTGAAATTTATTTTCAGTCATAATTACCCTGATTTTCCATTCAAATTAATGCATAATTAGATAGAGTAATGAAAACCTTTTTTTCTATTTGCAAAAATTAAAATACATTCGGGCCTGTAACCACATCTGCCACTCCACCCAGAAGCACAAAGGAGCGAACAAGTCAGGCCACTTTAAGAATTGAAATTGCTAATTAAAACCAAAAATAACATTTTAAAACATTAGCCCAATGACAATCTTGAAGGAACACAGCATTAAATTAAAGAGCTAAATAAAATAGAATAAAACATAAAGAATTTAAAGGCCATAAATTCACTATAGTGTATGAAAATGATTGTTTACTTATTTATAAATTCCACGTGTTTTAGTGGAGAGTAAGGTTTAAAATGAAACACAAGTTAGATTTTGGAATTAATATTTTTAAATTTATTTTTGTGCATTATTTAGGTGAAGGATTGAAAACTTTAAATAGTTTGACATTGGATTTGACCCAACCCAAACCAATAAAATGCCTAAGAATTATCCTCTGGTCTCAGAAAGTTGCCTGGGCAAGATGGGCTGAATGGCCACCCATCTGAGCAACACATTTGTGTGAATCCATGAAATCCAGTAAATCTGTTGTTGCCTTTAATTTTTCACGGCTTCTGAGTGATCAGTGCAAATTAATATGCTTCTACCTTGTTTGGGTAATTTTGACACAGAAGATTTCTATCTTTATTTTTTCATGAATTGTTGATGTTATAGATACGGCCAGCATTCATGATTGCCCTAGAACTGAATAGCTTCTAAACCACTTCACAAGGATTGGTGGTTCTGAATGCTTAAATGTCACCAATTTTCTTCCCAATCTAGCCACCGTTACCTTTTTATTCTAGATTTATTTAATGACCCTGTAAAAAAAATTATTTAGAAGCTATCCAAGATCCTTTTGATCTTTGAACCATACCAGGCTGTATTGGAGGATTTAAACCATGCTTTTTGCTTCAGCTTTAAACCATGTTTTTTGCTCCTGCAAGGCTGAGAATCAGTAACCTGCTTGAGTCTCAGCAGACATAGCTAAATTCCACCATGGGGCCCAGAGATGCAGTTATCTGACAAAAAGACCAGCATATTTGTAGATTGTGTCATTGTTGTACTGAGTTACATAGGCATAAATTGAGTAGAGCAGGGGGCTAAGAACACAGCCATGTGACGGGGATTGTGGAAGAGATATTCTTACCAATCTTCACTGATTGTGGTCTGGAGGTGTCTACTACCTCATTACCTCTGTACCTCCTATTCTGTCCTGTTCAATGAGGTGCTCCTGCTAAACAAATGATAGCCAATTCAGATTAAATATGAAGACGTTGAATCTTTTACACATGTTAAATTTGGATGAAAATTCAGACATGGCCACAAGCCATGGCCATTGATCTGCACTTGCCACACAAAGATCTTCTAATGTGGTCATTGGCTTATCGACAACAATAAATAGCAGAAGCAATTCCTTGAAATACCCAGTAATGTTTGTGGAAAGAGATGATTTCAGAACTGGAATGCACTAGAAAAAGTAGGTTTTACAATGTGGAGGCAGGGCAGGGAGGAGAGAACTGAAGTGAAAGTCTGGGTTAGTGTGCAAGATAGGATTAAGAAAAATGGGGGGAAAAAAATGAAAGGTTAAAGAGTGTGACCCTGGAGGAGCCAAAGAAGAAGTGGAAATAGCAACGACAGAACAGTTTTCTGAAATTGATGTCCAAAGTGTTAACTCTGAAGGACATGCCATACTTCACACTTTCATTAATCTGCAACAAAACAGTGCAGGGAGCTGAGAAAAGAAAGGGTAGAGTAGGAACAAGAGGCAGAATTAAGGTGACAGATAACTGGATACTTGGGATCATGTTTCCAAATTGAATAGAATGTTCTGTGATCTCCATTTTGTTTTGTTAGTTTAGAGAAGATTGCTTCAAGAGAAGCAATTATAATTTAGTAACTTGAATGAAATATAAATACATTTTTACTTCATCTAAAACAGTTGTTATGAGCTTGGTGTACAGGAATGGAGATGATTAAAAATTCATCTATTATTATCGTACAATTGGACGAAACAGTGTTCTTCAATCCTTGGTGTAAAAATACATATATAGATTTAGCACACAGTGCTAAAAAGTGCTTTCTATGCAGTATATGTATAAAAACAAATAAATATTGCTAAATGAATACTAGCGTCTTGGAGGGATTATATGAGCAGTTCATCAGTCACTGCCCAAGGGAAGAAATTGTTTCTCAGCGTGGTGGTTCTGGCTGTGGTACTTCTCTTTCCCGCTGGGAGCAGATGGAAGATGGTGTGTGTAGGGTGGCAGGGGCCCTTAACAATTTTGCAAACCCTCTTCAGACAATGATCCCAGAAGACCACGTCGATGGGGCAAGGTGTAGTCCCCAGTGTTCCTCTCTACCGAGAAAGGAAGAAGAGGTGTTACATTTCCTGTTGAAAGGCGAGGGGCTATTATTGGTAATTGAGGAGTAAATGGAGTACAATAGAGGGGAAGGACCCTTAAGCATGTACACGGAGGGGTTGATACATGGAAGTTCCAGGAAGATGAAGGCTGTTGGGATTGAAGGGAAGACCACAGCTGTCTTTTGTTGTCTTTACATGCAAGGAAAGAGATGAAAGAAGAAGAAGGAAGCTGAAGAGGGAGAGAAAGGCCTGGTAACATTGTTGAAAGGAATCCTTGTTTGGGGAAAAGGTACATCAGCGGCACTGTAGTGCATTCTAATCTTCTCCCCTAACAACCCTGATCAATTCTTCAAAACCAATGACACCTGGCATGGTTACCGCATCAACCAGAGTCTTTGGAGGTTAAGAATTAAATCATGTTCTACACTTCACTTAACTAGCTGCAATAAATCTATAATGACGATGCAATATCCACTGGAGCATTCAGCTGGCAAATAGTGCTTGGTCTCAAAGGTGCTTGCTCCGATGAACCAAGTTAAAGGTTTTCTCAACTGTCAAATGACGACAGGAAAACCATCCCATCCAAGAAAATCCAATTTCCCCAAAACATATTGCTCAGGGTGCCTGATCCAAGGAACTAATTCGGCAAAATTAAAATTAAAAAACAACGGAGCTCCAAACCTCATTAGAAGCAGCAGGCTTTAGTGAATTGTCCAGGGTAGGTTGATGACAAATGACCTTGGAGTATGTAAATTGTGACAGCAGGGTGGTCCCATATGGCGATCCAAATCATTATGTCTCAGGTTTTTCTGATCTGTTTTAAAAACACATGCATGGAATAGAGTGTTAAGGGAGAAAAAAAATGAGGAATTAGTTCGATGAGATAGAGTCAGATGGCAGATTTTCAATTGAAATAATTAAATGATTCAAACTACAGGGAATGCTGCTGGTAATGTTGCCATCTTTGATCCCTGCCTTTAAGGAACTATATCAAGAAGCAGATTATTTTAAAATCTGAAGTATTAAGTTAATTTCCGCTTATGTTTCTACAGTTTATTAAGGTCATGAAATCCATCCATCTAATATCAGAAAGACAAATGCTGCTCAAATAAACGGCACATAAAGAGGTGTGAACCAACCTATGGTACATTTCCGAGAGAGTTAATGCCAGACATTAATAGCAAATGGCTTTTAAGGTGTGAGATTTGGATTTCTGGTGGCCATCTTATCCAAGTTACACAACAATAATGCAATGCTCAAAATTAATCTCCAAAGGCATTTTATCCACATTTTTCTGAATCACAGTTGGAGTTGTTTCCTCACAGAAGATCTCATTTTATAATAATGCTTCATCAAGCCCTTGGTTGGGGAAAAGGTGCATCAGAGGGACTGTAGTCTCACATGGAACACACTGATCTCACAATTACAGGCAGGGTATTGAATATCTCCGCAAAACAAACCTTGAATGGGTTAGATCAGCCATTCAACCTTTTATTTTTGGCCATGGCCCACTTAGGACTCCATTCAAAGTTTATGAGCCCCCTTCCCTGTGAAACAGTCAAGTTTAGTTGGCTTCTTCTCTCCTACCAACTACATAAAAATGTTTTAAAAAATTTATGATTTCAGTCCCTTATGCTATATGACCCCCATATGTGTTAGACCCATCCAGGATTGCAGTTAAGACAAGACAGAATATACCTTGTGAAAAGAGAAGGTCAAAAATGATTGAACTAAATGAAGAAAAAAAACATTTGAGATTACAAGAATAGCAAAAACCTCCACCATCTTTCCTCACAGCTCACAGCTCAGCAGTCTTTCCACAACTGGGGAGTGTCGACAAGGGGTGAGTGCATGCTGCTATGTGGGCGGTAGGGTTCTCTGGGTGGATATGGGCTCCAGACAAGCCTTAAAAGCTGCAACGGCAGGTGGCAGCCACCTCAATGAAAGGCGATTAGAACAGGAAGCTAGCAAACATGTGATCTGGAACAGCACAAATATCAGGTGCAACTTCTGGACATTTGAAAATTGTATAGCACAGCAAATGCTCCCTCCACTTGTGAATGCAAAAGTCACGGAGATGAAAAGCCAATGCTTCCCCACTTTGCTGGTGATTTTCTTTTACCAACTACAGCACAGTAAAGAGCAGCAAAATATTACTTGTGATATATATCTGTAGGGACAGGCTGTCAAGATTCTGATGCTCAATTTCTGAGAACAAGGTGTCCCTGGATTTAACTGTGAGATCAATGCTTGCACTTCTGTAAACATACATGGATTTAAAAAGTCACAAACTTCAAGAAATAAAGTAATAAGCCAACATAATTTCATGTACTGGTCTCTGTGGCAAAATCAAAATCTCTCGATCTCAGAAGTCTCTGGACTTTTCAAAGCTCTGGTGCTGAGCATGGGGGGGTGGGGGGGTGGATGGGCAACGATGGATATAATATAGTCAAAACTGAGAGACAAAATTTGCAGATGCTGGAATCTTGAACAGACAAAGAATTGCTGGCAGAACTCAACAGGTCAGACAGCGTCCATGGGCAGAAACGGTGACTGACCATTCCTATCCATGGCTGCTGTCTGACCTGTTGAGGTCATCCAGACATTCTCTGTCTGCTTGAGTTAGACTGGTCTTTGGATTAGAGGAAAACAATGGATCATGGTGATCAGCAGCAGAGTGGCCAAGATCAGATCAGCTATTTTGTTCTTCAATGGTGGGGCAGGCTTGAGGTGCCATTAAAGGCCAGCAGGGTTAGTGTAGTGGTTTTTAGCGCAATGCTATTACAGGCCTTGTGACCTGGGTACCAATCCGGCACTGTCTGTAAGGAGCTTGTACTTTCACCCAATGTCTGTGTTGGTCGCCTCCGGATGATCCAGTTTCCACCCATATTCCAAAGATGCACAGGGCTAACAGGGTGTATATTTTGGGCAGTGTGGGCTCATGGGACGGAAGGGCCCGTCTCTAAATTTAAAAAGAAAACTAATTCTTCTGATTGTTTGCAGATAATGGATCTTCAAGCCACATTTATATTATCGAGACATAATGTTTTGAAAACTAGTTCTCTTAACCAGCAGACATCCTCATGAAGAACCACTGAAGCCCAGTGTCTAGGGATATTATGTAGTGAGATTTTTATGGTTCTAATTAAAATTTCACTTCGACCTCCATTGCAGACTATTGAAAGTAATAAAATATTGATTGTACAGATTAAAAACAAAGTGATTGTACAGATTAAAAACAATGCTGTTCTTCAGTGAGAACATTATAGATCGCATTCACAGGAATAATTTTAAATTCTCATTTGAACATTGTCTCAGGTATGTGAATACTTTATCTTCTGAGGTGATCACTTTGACACACCTCATCGAACACATTCCTAAAGCCAGAAAGACTAATATGCCCAAAGAGAGTTGATAATACTTTAGTTTCATTTTAGTTAACTGCTGGATATAAATTTTACTGTCATGCTAAAAGAAAGATGTTGTCTCATCTGTTCAAGATCAAAGACCACTCATATACTTCCAAAGAAGTTCATGGATTGTGATGTGCTTCATCAATCCCTTTCCAGTGGATTTTGGTTCTTTAATCTGCATTTGTCAAAATAACCATATAACCATATAACCATTTACGGAGCGGAAACAGGCCATGTTGGCCTTTCGAGTCCGCACCGGTTCACTGATTTTGTGCACCCTCTTCAGGCATTGGTGATTTTAAGTGTAGTGTATCTTTGAGAATTTTAACATCTATCCATAGGTACTCTGTACTTTGGATGTGAAATCTCATATTAAAATAGTCAAAAACATTGGCTGTGTGGGAGAAGCCAGTGAGTGGCCATGGACAATTACTTCTAAGATGAATGTTAAAAAAAAGGTGGTGCTGCCAGATCTGCTGGTGTGGACCTGGGGAGATCAGGGAATGGAGAAACAGTGCTCCCTTCGAAGGGTCCTACAGGGCTCCCCTCATAGGGTCCTACTGCCAGTGGCTCCCCACAGGTCTTTAAACATCCTATTAAAGGAGCTGAAATCGTTTTATCCTGCGTCGATGGGGTCTGGGCCCAAGATGGCAGTGCGGGAGTATGGCAGCTGTTTAGAGAGATTGCAGACTCCGGGGGAGCAATGGACTGGCACAGGGCACCAGTAATGGGGAGGACATTCCTCCCCCCTCCCTTTTGAGAAGATTAAGCAGAAGAGACAACACCAAGGACGGTCACCATGGTGGCGGATCAGCAAGGGGCTGTGCGGCTGAAGGGCACACACAGGTGGTGAGTTGTTGGCAACTTAACATAACATAACATAACATAACATAACATAACAATTACAGCACGGAAACAGGCCATTAGGCCCTTCTAGTCCGCACCGAACCAAACACCCCTTTCTAGTCCCACCTCCCTGCACAATGCCCATAACCCTCCATCTTCTTCTCATCCATATACCTGTCCAACCTGTTCTTAAATAATACAATTGACTCCGCCGCCACTATTTCTCCCAGAAGTTCATTCCACACGGCTACCACTCTCTGAGTAAAGAAGTTCCCCCTCATGTTACCTCTAAACCTCTGCCCCTTAATTCTTAACTCATGTCCTCTTGTTTTAATCTTTCCTCCTCTTAACCGAAATAGTCTATCCACATCCACTCTGTCTATCCTTTTCATAATCTTAAATACTTCTATCAAATCCCCTCTCAACCTTCTACTCTCCAAAGAATAAAGACCTAATCTGTCCAATCTCTCCCTATACTCTAGATGCTTAAACCCAGGTAACATTCTGGTAAACCTTCTCTGCACTCTCTCCACTCTGTTTATATCCTTCCTATAATTAGGCGACCAGAACTGCACACAGAACTCCAAATTAGGCCGCACCAACGTCTTATACAATCTCAACATCACCTCCCAACTCCTATATTCCATGCAATGATTGATAAAGGCCAGCATACTAAAAGCCTTCTTCACCACCATATTCACGTGAGTTTCTACCTTCAGGGAACGATGTACCGTTACTCCTAAATCTTTCTGCTCTTCTGTATTCCTCAATGCTCTCCCATTTACCACGTATGTCCTATTCTGATTCTTCTTACCAAAATGAAGCACCTCACACTTATCAGCATTAAATTCCATCTGCCATTTTTCAGCCCACTTTTCTAAGCAGCCCAAATCCCTCTGCAATCCTTGAAAACCTTCTTCATTATCCACTATTCCACCTATCTTAGTATCATCTGCATATTTACTAATCCAATTTACCACCCCATCATCTAGATCATTAATGTATATAACGAACAACAATGGGCCCAATACAGATCCTTGAGGCACACCACTGGTCACTGGCCTCCAACCTGACAGACAATTATCCACTACCACTCTCTGGCCTCTCCCTTTCAGCCAATGTTCAATCCATTTGACTATCTTAAAATTTATACCTAAAGTCTGCACCTTCCTAAGTAACCTTCCATGTGGTACCTTATCAAAGGCCTTACTGAAGTCCATAGACAACATCCACTGCACTACCCTCATCCACATTCCTAGTCACCTCTTCAAAAAATTCAATCAGATTGGTCAAACATGACCTTCCTCCCACAAATCCATGTTGAGTGCTCCTGATCAGACCCTGTCTATCCAGATGTTTATAAGTACTATCTCTAAGAATTTTCTCCATTAATTTACCTACCACAGACGTCAAACTTACAGGCCGATAGTTGCCAGGCTTCCTCCTTGAACCCTTTTTAAATAACGGAACCACATGCGCAATGCGCCAATCCTCCGGCACTATCCTCATATCTAATGACATTTCGAAAATTACCGCAAGAGCCTCTGCTATTTCCTCCTTCACTTCTCTCAATGTCCTGGGGAAGATCCCGTCTGGTCCCGGAGACTTATCCACCTTTATATTCTTCAAAAGCCTTAAAACTACACCTTTTGTAATCTCTATATTCCCCATATTTACCCAATTTGCTTTTTTTTATCTCACATCTCCCAATATCCTTCTCCTTAGTGAATACCGAAGAAAAGAAACTGTTCAATATCTCCCCCATTTCTCTAGGCTCCACACACAGTTTTCCGCTCTGATTTTCTAAGGGACCAATTTTGTCTCTAGCTTTCCTCTTACCATTAACATATTTGTAGAACTCTTTTGGATTAGGTTTCACCCTGCTTGCCATAGTATTCTCGTACCTTCTTTTAGCTTTCCTAATTCCTCTCTTAAGATTCCTCTTACATTCAATGTATCTTTCAAACATCTCCTTAACTCCATGCTTGTTATATCTAATGTACGCCTCCCTTTTTCTTCGAACCAAGTTTCCAATATTCCTTGAAAACCACGGCTCTCTCAAACCTTTTGCCCCTCCTTTTAACCTAACAGGAACATAAAGCTTTTGCACTCTCAAAATCTGATCTTTAAAAGACTTCCATCTCTCTACTACATTCTGCCATAAAACAAATTGTCCCAATGCACACCCTGCAAGTCCTTTCGCATCTCCTCAAACCTAGCTTTTCCCCAATCAAAAACCTCAATCCTTGGCCCTGATTTCTCTCTTTCCATAATGACATTGAAGCTGATGGCATTATGATCACTGGACCCGAAGTGCTCGCCAACACTAACCTCCATCACTTGACCCATCCCATTTGCCAACAGTAGATCTAACACTGCTCCTTCTCTGGTCGGCACCTCTACATATTGTTGTAAAAAACTATCTTGCACACATTTCACAAACTCTAACCCATCCAGTCCTTTCACAGAATGTGTTTCCCAATCTATATGTGGAAAATTAAAATCTCCCATAATTACAACCCTCTCTTTGGCTTGGCTTCGCGGATGAAGATTTATGGAGGGGGTAAAAGTCCACGTCAGCTGCAGGCTCATTTGTGGCTGACAAGTCCGATGTGGGACAGGCAGACACGGTTGCAGTGGCTGCAGGGGAAAATTGGTTGGTTGGGGTTGGGTGTTGGGTTTTTCCTCCTTTGCCTTTTGCCAGTGAGGTGGGCTCTGCGGTCTTCTTCAAAGGAGGTTGCTGCCCGCCAAACTGTGAGGCGCCAAGATGCACGGTTTGAGGCGATATCAGCCCACTGGCGGTGGTCAATGTGGCAGGCACCAAGAGATTTCTTTAGGCAGTCCTTGTACCTTTTCTTTGGTGCACCTCTGTCACGGTGGCCAGTGGAGAGCTCACCATATAACACGATCTTGGGAAGGCGATGGTCCTCCATTCTGGAGACGTGACCCATCCAGCGCAGCTGGATCTTCAGCAGCGTGGACTCGATGCTGTCGACCTCTGCCATCTCGAGTACTTCGACGTTAGGGATGAAAGCGCTCCAATGGATGTTGAGGATGGAGCGGAGACAACGCTGGTGGAAGCGTTCTATGAGCCGTAGGTGATGCCGGTAGAGGACCCATGATTCGGAGCCGAACAGGAGTGTGGGTATGACAACGGCTCTGTATACGCTTATCTTTGTGAGGTTTTTCAGTTGGTTGTTTTTCCAGACTCTTTTGTGTAGTCTTCCAAAGGCGCTATTTGCCTTGGCGAGTCTGTTGTCTATCTCATTGTCGAGCCTTGCATCTGATGAAATGGTGCAGCCGAGATAGGTAAACTGGTTGACCGTTTTGAGTTTTGTGTGCCCGATGGAGATGTGGGGGTGCTGGTAGTCATGGTGGGGAGCTGGCTGATGGAGGACCTCAGTTTTCTTCAGGCTGACTTCCAGGCCAAACATTTTGGCAGTTTCCGCAAAGCAGGACGTCAAGCGCTGAAGAGCTGGCTCTGAATGGGCAACTAAAGCGGCATCGTCTGCAAAGAGTAGTTCACGGACAAGTTTCTCTTGTGTCTTGGTGTGAGCTTGCAGGCGCCTCAGATTGAAGAGACTGCCATCCGTGCGGTACCGGATGTAAACAGCGTCTTCATTGTTGGGGTCTTTCATGGCTTGGTTCAGCATCATGCTGAAGAAGATTGAAAAGAGGGTTGGTGCGAGAACACAGCCTTGCTTCACGCCATTGTTAATGGCATTGTTAATTGTTAATTGCTTATCACAAATATCTACTATCTCCCTACAGATTTGCTCCTCTAGGTCTCGGTCCCCTCCGGGTGGTCTATAATACACCCCTACAAGTGTAACCTCTCCTTTCCTACTCCTCAGTTCCACCCAAATAGCCTCCGTGGATGTGCCCTCTAATCTATCCTTCCTAGGCACCGCTGTAATATTTTCCCTGACAAGCAATGCAACCCCACCTCCTCTTGCCCCTCCGACTCTATCACACCTAAAACAACGAAACCCAGGGATATTCAGTTGCCAATCACATCCCTCCTGCAACCATGTCTCACTAATCGCTACCACATCATACTTCCAAGTATCAATCCACACCTTCAGCTCATCCACCTTTTTTACAATACTCCTGGCATTAAAATATATGAATTTCAGAGATTTCCCAATTTTTAATCCCTGTTTTCCCTCATGTGGGTGAGGAAACCACACAGACTGCGGTTGGTTGGCCACTGAGCTCAAAGGACTCACACCGGGCTGTGGAAGACTGGCTCATGAGAATGAGGTATTGGAACCAGGATTTGAGAGGGTGCTGTGGGCAAGAGGGCCCTGGGCACTGAAGGCTTCCTCAATGAGTTGGAGGTTTAGATCTAGGTTCCAGTTGCTGATGGTTTGAACTGAACTGGAGGTGAATCTATGGACACTCAGTGTCTCTGAGGGAACTCTCTTTCTCTAAGTGTAAGGGGCACAGGGTAATGCTAATGGAGAATCTTTGACTGCTTTATGGAAGACTAAAGATAATTTTGTGTAACACGACATTTCTTTTTCATCACATGACAATAAATAGTATCTGATCTGCATCTAATGAAGAAATTGTTCAGCTCCTTGCATACTCAACCATTCTGTATTCCCACATTTGCTTCAAATCCCTAAACAGTTGGTACTCGTAAAAATCTATCAAATTAGCTATTGATCTGAAACGAACTGCCATTTTCAAAAGAGAGTTCAAATTAATACCACTTCTCGAGTTCAGAAATGTTGGCTAATTTCATTCCTGAAAGAACTGGCTCTAATCTTTCAACTGTTCCCTCAGTCCTGTGGTTGGTCCGCACAAGGAGCTGTTTTTAACCTGCGAGTGTGAACTGGCAAAGCTGTTCACCTGTCTGTTCAGAAACCCTCCACGTAAGGAGAAATCAGACACCTTCTAAAAAGAGGGGATTTCTGCTCATTTTCTCCCTGAGAATTGATGCAAAAATTATCCCCATTGATTTTGATGCTAATGCTGAATAAGCAGTTTGATAAATGCACATGATTGAATACACAAAAGCTTCCTTTGATGTTCCTGTTGAATTAAGTAAAAGCTGCTCTTGCAGTCAATCTCGCTTTGTACTTGTGCTGGGGAGGGAGAAGAGCAGATTTTGCTTTTGATGATGTGAGAAGGCCTTGAACGATTAGCCTTGATGCAGAAAGGAGACTGCTACCTGTCAAGGATTTAGATTACCAGCGGCCAACAGCTGCCCAATTTAAAATCTGTGCATGTTCTCTCGTCAATACTTGCCCACAGAATTTCTCCAAAGAATCCAGACATGATCCTTTGATAAGGTTTGTACTTTGGTGTACAATTTCTTTTTTTAATGAGCTAATGCTTGAAAAAAAAACATTGGAAATTAACCTGTTAAGATAATGCATATTTAAACTGTGGATTCAGAAATCTAGTCACCTGTTTAAAGGGAAGAAGGTATGATGCATAATGTTGAAAGGACCAACTTAAGTGACCAATTAGGATAGAGCTCATGCAGAAAAGGGCAACTTTTCAAGAAAAAAGAGCAAAAGAAATAGATAGAATAAGGATTCGTGACTTTGTTTAAGTGTAAAACCATCTCCCAGTAAAGGCAAGGATCAAAACTGGGACATCACCAACAAAACAAATTAAAACAGTTCAAAGTATTCATTATTAATAATACAGAAGTAAAATATTGTGGATTGTGATAAAAATCCATCTGGCATACTAATATGTTTCAGGAAGGAAATTCACAATCCATCAACTACTTTGGAAGTGTGTGAGTGGTCTTTGATCTTGACAGGCCTTGAGTATCTTCAGGCCACCATGTGCTTAATTCTCAAAAGCTTTCTCACTTCAAGGGCATATAGGGGATACTTGATAATGATGAGACCTCATATACGTAACTACAATTCACTGATGCACCAAAATTCATACTTGCTGCAGCCACACCAAACACAAGAAATACTAACTACAATGGTAGGAATTAAATGACCAAAATGAAGTAAATAATTAATAAAATTCAACCAGTCAGAATCCCCACACTGTAACAAGGTGGAGATCCATTGATTTCAGAGTATCTCATGGAACAGGCTGTCTGGATCCTGGGCCACAATTTTGAAGTGCCAGGCCTGACTGGCTGGAAATTGACCACATGCAAATCTCACCTCTAGACTCTACCATCACTAAGTAACTGAGCTGATGACTGTTAACACTGGACTGAGAGACAGAGGGGCTTATTTTGCATTATTGGCCAGATGCAATGAGACTCTAAAAGAGGAAAGGCACAAGGGTATAATTATGGGGACAGAGAACAAAAGATGCATCAGGTAATCAGATCGTGGAATTATGAGGAAGTGGTTATCCGATCATGCATAAGGCATTAGTTACATGGGACCATGTCAAGGGAGAGCATGGAAAATGTGTTACTATATGTCACACATAATGCTTGGATATTTTGATTGACAAAGTTAAGTAGCTGGGAGCGTGGGAAAGTCAAGAGATAAGGGTGGTGAGCCTAGAGTATTGGTAGGCATATAAACGACAATGCACCTGCTTGAATACAAAGCACCAAGTACTTGAACCAAGTCCTAGTTATTGTCAGAGTACATACAGACATCATGTACAACCCTGAGATTCTTATTCCAGTGGGCCAGGCAGAATAACCACTTTGGTGCACAATTTGTTTTTTTAAGAATTCTGAAATGAATGAGGAAATGGCATGAAATGGCCCGCGCTGTCTATAAAGAATGAGTACGTTCTCCCCGTGACTTCGTGGGCTTTCCCCAAGGCTCTGGTCTCCTCCCACTGTTCAAAATGTACCAGGAATTAGGTATAAATTTGGCGGCATGACTCATTCCATCAGTAAAGATGTACAGATGCCACAAAACTCCCATCACCAGGTTCAGGAACAGCTGCTACCCCTCCACCATCAGACTCCTCAACAACATAGCACAGTCAGCTTCTGTTATCTCTTTACAGTCTTTATTCATTTACATGTTTACACAATGTACAGTTTATTCTTTTTCATGACCAATTAATGGTAATTCTGCCATGCCCGCAGGTAAACGGAATCTCAGGGTTGTTTGTGATGTCATTTATGTTCTCTGAAACTTGAGTCTGATGGTGGAGGGGGAGCAGCTTTTCCTGAATGTGGTGTTGTGAGTCTTGTGGCACCGATATCTCTTTCCTGATGGTAGCAGCAAGAACAGGGCGTGTGCTGGGTGATGTGGATCCTTGATGACTGCTGCCGCACTCTGACAGCAACGTTCCTTGTAGAGGTTCTAATGGTGGGGAGAATTTTGCCTGTGATGCCCTGGTCTGTGTCCATCACCTTTTGAAGGGCTTTCTGCTCAGGGGTATTGGTTTCACCATGCCAGACCGTGATGCAGCTATTATGTTAGAACTTTTTGGTAGGTGACTAACAGAAGATATAATGGCAGAGTGGGGACGTATTGAGAAGTGTGCGAGGCTAGTTGGCAGGAGAGGTTTCTGAGTCATTAACATGACAATGTCATTGAGCTTCCTTAAGCACAGCATCAAAGTCAATCATACAGCATAAGCCCTTTGCCCACTGACCACCAATCACCTATTGAGATTTAATTTTGCTAATTCTATTTTATTTTGCCTACATTCTTCTCATCTCAACCAGGATTTAGTCTTCAACAACTATCAAGCAACCATTTACACTCTACATTAATCCCAATTCTGCCTACGTTCTACCACAAGGACAATTTAAATTTAGACATTCAGCACGGCAAAAGGCCCTTCCTGCCTAAGTACCACACTTAACCAACAACCCTCGTACGTTTTGAAGGGTGGGAGGAAACCCATGCAGACACAGGGAGAACAAACACCTTGCAGCAGAGCCAGTTTCAAAGCTGGGTCGCTGATGCTGCAACAGCATTGCACTAACCGTGGTGCCCATTGACAATTTACAGTGGTCAATTTTCCTAGCAACCTCCACATCTTTAACATATGGGAGCAAACTGGAGGAAAACCACACAGGGAGAGGGTGCAACTCCGCAAAGCACCAGAGGTCAGGAATGAACCTGGATAACTGGAGGTGAGAGGGAGCAGCCTGCTGCTACCTAGGAGTGAGCTTCCTTTGCCTTCTCGTCTTCCATCTTGCCTACCAAATTCTCCGGGGCTGGATAGGAAAACACGGTGTGGACTCTCACCCATCATCAGCCACAGTTTAACGCTCTGCCGAGGAACTCGGTATTGATTCCTATCAGTGGTCACAGCCACAATGCTCCAAACAAGGAAATGCTACTGGCTGCTTTTCTTTTTAATGAGCCATGCATTAAACTGGACCCTGTGGTGATGTGCTACGGTAATCTACGACGACGCAAGTTCTGTTGAAATCCTGACAACAAGCAAGTAGCACTAATTTCATGTGCGACCTGCACAAGCTCAGATGGTCATTGGTTAATTATACCTTATGAGTACACATTGTCCAGCACAATCCAATTTATATCCCCTGGTTTCAAGGTTTATTAATTTGCTTCAGGATTAAGCAGAGAGCATGGGTGAACCACAGCTGATATACAGTTAATGGATTTCCAGCAGTGCTGGGAGTTGGAGCAGCTTTTCAGACCGCAGTTATATTTAATTCATAACTGGTGTTGCTGCAGGCAAAAGAATGAGAACAAAAAAAAAATCATGCCTTAAATTTATTCAGTCATGACAGCCTCCAAGGGAACTGGAAAACTGCTGCCTGGGAACTCCGCATGCCACGGTAGGTGTAGATTCCTGTTGAGACTTGCCTGTATTCAGTGAGCATTCAATTTCTTCAACGCTACCACTGTTTATAGCTCTTTCCATTATTTAACGTTTTCTTCCTCTGACAAGACTGCCAGGGTTTCATGCAATTGCATAATATATTTCTTCTTTGGCTTGGCTTCGCGGACGAAGATTTATGGAGGGGGTAAATGTCCACGTCAGCTGCAGGCTCGTTTGTGGCTGACAAGTCCGATGCGGGACAGGCAGACACGGTTGCAGCGGTTGCAGGGGAAAATTGGTGGGTTGGGGTTGGGTGTTGGGTTTTTCCTCCTTTGTCTTTTGTCAGTGAGGTGGGCTCTGCGGTCTTCTTCAAAGGAGGTTGCTGCCCGCCGAACTGTGAGGCACCAAGATGCACGGTTTGAGGCGAGATCAGCCCACTGGCGGTGGTCAATGTGGCAGGCACCAAGAGATTTCTTTAGGCAGTCCTTGTACCTCTTCTTTGGTGCACCTCTGTCACGGTGGCCAGTGGAGAGCTCGCCATATAACACGATCTTGGGAAGGCGATGGTCCTCTATTCTGGAGACGTGACCCACCCAGCGCAGCTGGATCTTCAGCAGCGTGGATTCGATGCTGTCGGCCTCTGCCATCTCGAGTACTTCGGTGTTAGGGATGAAGTCGCTCCAATGGCGTGAAGCAAGGCTGTGTTCTTGCACCAACCCTCTTTTCAATCTTCTTCAGCATGATGCTGAACCAAGCCATGAAAGACCTCAACAATGAAGACGCTGTTTACATCCAATACCGCACGGATGGCAGTCTCTTCAATCTGAGGCGCCTGCAAGCTCACACCAAGACACAAGAGAAACTTGTCCGTGAACTACTCTTTGCAGACGATGCCGCTTTAGTTGCCCATTCAGAGACAGCTCTTCAGCGCTTGACGTCCTGTTTTGCGGAGACTGCCAAAATGTTTGGCCTGGAAGTCAGCCTGAAGAAAACTGAGGTCCTCCATCAGCCAGCTCCCCACCATGACTACCAGCCCCCCCCCCCACATCTCCATTGGGCACACAAAACTCAAAACGGTCAACCAGTTTACCTATCTCGGCTGCACCATTTCATCGGATGTAAGGATCGACAACGAGATAGACAACAGACTCGCCAAGACAAATAGCGCCTTTGGAAGACTCCACAAAAGAGTCTGGAAAAACAACCAACTTAAAAACCTTACAAAGATTAGCGGAAACAGAGCCGTTGTCATACCCACACTCCTGTTCGGCTCCGAATCATGGGTCCTCTACCGGCATCACCTACAGCTCCTAGAACGCTTCCACCAGCGTTGTCTCCGCTCCATCCTCAACATAATATATTTCACTCCTTTGCCTAATAATGAGTTTTTTGGGTACCTGAGAATTGTTAGCAAATTACACTGGACAATTTTTAAAAAATGTTTGCTTCCTGAAAAAAAAATCAGGGATTATGATAGACAACTTCAAGCTGAACACAAAGATCATTTCAGATTTGCCATACCACGTAGGCAGTTGGAGAAACATTAAATTAACTTTTATTGAATTTAGCATAATGATGCTGGCATATTACGTGAGTTCAACTGACCTAAAAATATTTTGTCATTTGTACTCAGCATCTGATGCCTCTCAAGTCAGTGTCTAACACTCGTTGGCCAGCACTGATGGATTCCAGTTGCTCTGATTCCACTTTTCCATGGTCAAAAACCTTTCACCATGTTCGTCACTGATGGCACCAAGATCAGCAGGGAAGACGTCCAAGGGCAAATGCAGAAAATGAATTTTCAATGATATGTTGGACTTCATGTTTGTGGATGTTTGAAGTGACTTTTATTATGACAGGAAATCACAAAAATAGGTTCTATTCAAGAATCAGAATGTATTGTCACGAACAAGTCATGAAATTTGGTGTTTTGTGGCAGCGTCATAGTGCAAACATTCATATTATAACCATCTTACAACATTACTATAAAAAAATAAAAATTATAATACACAAAAAGTAAGGCAGCATTTTTGGTTCATTGATCATTCAGGAATCTGATGGCAACGGGGAAGAAACTGACCTTTTGCCGTTGAGTGCTCGTTTTTAGGCTCCTGTACCTTTTTCCCAACGGTAGCAGAGTGAAGAGGGCATGGCCTGGGTGGTGGCGGTCTATAAGGATATAGGCTGCTTTTTTAAGACATCGCCTCTTGTAGATGTCTTCAATGGAGTGAAGTCCGGTGCCTGTGATGTCGCAGCCTGAGTTAACAACCCTCTGGAGTTTATTCTTGTCTTGAGATTTGGCGTCTCCATACCAGGCAGTGATGCAACCATACCAAATTTCCTCAGACACCTCACAAGGTATAGCCGTTAGTGAGCCTACTTTGTGATCGCATCAATGTGGAGGCTCCAGGACAGATTCTCGGACATGTGGACACCCAGGAATTTGAAGTTCTTGGCCCTCTCCACTGCTGACCCCTTGATGAGGACTGGATTGTGTTCCTCAGACTTCTTTCTGAAGTCCATAATCATCTCCTTGGTTTTGCTAATGTTGAGCGCAAGGTTGCTGTCATTACACCATTCAATGAACTGATCTATCTCCCTCCTGTACACTTCCTCATTGCCGCTTGTGATTCTGCCAACAACTGTGGTGTCATCAGCTAATATATAGATATCTATATATATATAGATGGCATTGGAATTGTGCCTGGCCACACAGTCATGGGTGTATAATGAGTAGAGCAATGGCTAAGCACCATCTTTGGGGTGCACCTGTGTGATAATCAGTGAGGAGGAGACGTCGTTTCCAATTCGTACTGATTAGTCTGATTAGAAAGTCAAGGATTTAGTTGCAGATGGGGGTACAGAGGCCAAGAGTTTGTAGCTTCTTGACCAGCATTGAGGGAACAATGATATTGAAGGCCCAAACTGTAGTTAATCAATAGCAGCCGTATGTATGAATTGATGTTTTCAAGGTGATCCAGAGCTGAGTGGAGAGGCAGTGAGATTGGATCTGCTGTGGAGCGATGGTGATGATAGGATAATTGCAATGGGTCCAGATCTTTGCTTAGGGTACATGTTAATTCTGGCCATGACCAGCCTCTTAAAGTATTTAATGACAGTAGAAGTTAGTGTGACTGAGCGATAGTCGTTGAGGCAGCTCACACCGGGATGATTGATGCTCTTTTGAAGCAGGTGGGAACCTCTGACTGCAGCAATGAGAGATTAAAAATGTCTGTGAACCCTCCGGCTGATTGGTTGGTGAAGCTTTTCAGTACTCTGCCAGGTACGTTGTCAGGGCCTGACACCTTGCAAGGGTTCACCCTCTTGAATAATGTTCTGACTTTGGCCTCAGAGACAGATGTCCACAGGGTCCTCAGCCTTTGCAGGGATTCAAGTGGACACTGTTTGGTACATAATAGGAAAATATTTAGGTGATTTTCATGATCAGCAGTCCAGAATCTATTAAACACACCCAAAACTATTCAGGAAGAGAAATCTTCATTGTCCAGTGTGATTTATTTTCTGCAGCATGTATTCTGGCAGGAGCTAACAAGCATAGGACTGCAAGCATCCTTCCATCCTTCTGTCATCTATTATAATGGTAATTAAACTGACAGATTGGAGGTTATCTTAAAGGCTATTTGCTTAATGGCTCCTGTTGCAGAAACTAAATGAAACTTCAATGCTGGTGTGAGGCAGACCTGATTAGTCAGGGTTTACATCGCTGCAGTGAGATGCAGAACTGAATACTTTAGCTGATGTAATTACCTGGAACTGGCAGGTAAATTCCATGGTCGTCTGCCACATTTCATCTTTCTCTTTATGTCAGTGGATCTCAACTTTTTTCTTTCCACTCACATACCAATTTAAGTATTCCCTACACCATAGGATTGCTTAAGGTGGGAGGTGGGTGGAAAACCATTGTTTTAATCCTACCTCATTGACTCGTCACGTGCACGGTTTCATAACGCCAAAGGAAATGGGCCAATGACAATTTTTCTCAAGCAAAATATTTCAGGAACAATTGGGTCTAAAGCAGTGGTTCTCAAACTTCCCTTCCCACTCACCTCCCACCTTAAGCAATCCCTTACTCATCGCAGAGCTCCGATAGCACAGGGATTACTTAAAGTGGGATGTGAGTGGAAAGGAAAAAGGTTGAGAACCAGTGCTTTATGTAGTGCCTCGGCATTGAGGACAACTTATTTCCATTCTTGACCTGTGGGTTTGAGGAAACTGACGATGGTAATGTGAGTTTTATGGAATCTGCTGCAGATGGGACGGGAGATGCTTGACAGAGAGGGGAAGTAAGCAGTTTGGTAAGCTTCTTCTACTGTTTATGATAGCCCTCTGCGTCCTCTTAATTCACGGACGCAAAATTCTGAACACCATCCTAAATTCTCCTTTCCCATCTCGAGCGTTCGGAGACGACAAGTTGATGAAGATTTAACACTTCTTTCAGGAGGCTTCAAGGAGATCCTTAAATTATTTCCTCTATCCATCTGGTAACCTCTTGCTGTGACAGTTTTTGGAATTGAAAAAGCACTACTGTGTAAAAATGTCAGCAGGTTTTGAAATGCAAACCTAGAACTCCCAGACCTGTTGACGTATTTACAAATCTAACCTGACACTCCAGAGCTGAATTCTACATGGCACACAAAACAGATGCATAAAGCTAATGGAATTCCCTGGGATTTAAACAGGAAAATCTGGTACAAGATCCTGCTCAGAATCAGGTCTGAAACAAACTCCACAACCTGAATGGAGATCTTGCAGCATAAAGATGAAAATAAGAAATATAAATGGTTCAGAGTTATACTTAGTCAAGTCAAGTCTGTTATCATTCATTGCACGTCCAACCCAATGAAACAGCGTTCTCTGGTCCTCAGTGCAAAACACGCACAAACACAACCAGACATAACGCACATACAGGTAAATAGCACATATGCAGGACAAGTATTCATGTATAGAAATAAATATTGTTTCATGAATATGGGAGTCTCAGATAGTTAGTGCGAGCCGTTCCTTCGGTCATTCAGCATTCTCACTGCCCGTGGGAAGAAGCTGTTCCTCAGCCTGGTGGTGCTGGCTCTGATCCTCCTGGATCTCTTCCCCGACAGGAGCAGCTGAAAGATGCTGTGTGCAGGGTGTATGCATTTAGTTTGTCTTTTAATTTTTGTAATTGCTTATTGAATTTTAAACAGGTTTGGAGTATCAGTGACATTCTGAAAATGGAAACATTGGCAGGCGACAAAGTTAGGAGAATGGCTCTTTTATTTGCCAAAGAGTTGTCAGGAACTCACACATTTGGCATCATTACCCTAATTGAGAGAATCAAGAGTCACAGTTTGTAAGGCACGTGCAGCAGAAGCCCAGCACAAAGATGCAAAGCTCCATCCAGAAGAGATTCACTTGCCGAAACCTTGGCATAAGAGGATTGTCTTACCATGAACGAAGCTTGAGAACAAATAAAACTGCAAATGCCAGAATCTGAAACAAAAACGTTAGAAGAGTGTAGAGCTGGTCGAAAGAGCTCGGTCAATCAAGGAGCATTGGTCAAAAGATAAACCAGTACACATTTTGGGTCCATAAGCCATCCTCAGAATTGCAAGTTCTGCCAGTTGTTGGAAACCTTAAACATTTTCTCTTTTCACTACCGTAAATAACGGGATTGAATTCTTTCAGATTGTCTGTTTTTTGGTAACTTTAAAAAATGGATTTATTTCCTTTGGATTTGGGAGGAATCATAATTTCAAGCTCATGGGACAGTCATTTCAAGCTGAGGTGCACAGGGGTTCCTTTTCACTGGCTATGATAGACCTCTGGAATTTTCTATCCCAGACTGGATCACTCGAGGGATTTAATGAGATCGATGCATATTTGAAAGATTGGGCATTTCAGATTTATCGTCAGACTACATACATCACATACAACCCTGAGATTCTTTTTCCTGAGTGCAAGGCAGAATTACCACTTATTGGTAGTGGAAATAAAACTATACACAACATACACATGTAAACAAATAAAGAAATGTAAACAAACTGACCTTGCAATACAGAGAGGAAAAAAAATCAATGAAGTGTAAAAGTAAGTCGTTAAAAGAGTCCCTGATGGAGTTTGTTGTTGAGGAGTCTGATGGTGGAGGGGGAGCAGCTGTTCCTGAACCAAGTCTTATGGCATCTAGACCTCTTCCCTGATGGTAGCAGTGAGAACAGAGCATGTGCTGGGTGGTGTGGATCCTTAATTACTGCTGCTGTCCTCCAACGGCAGAGTTCCCTCTGGATGTTCTCAATGGTGGGGAGGGTTCTGCCCGTGAAGTCCTGGGCTGTGTCTACTACCTTTTGCAAGGCTTTATGCTCTGGGGTATTGGTGTCCCCATACCAGACCATGATGCAGCCGGTCAGCACACTTTTCACCACAAATCTGTAGAAATTTGTCAGGATTTCCAATGTCATGCCAAACCTCCACAAACTCAGAAGTAGAGCTGTTGATATGCTTTCTTCATGATGCCATGATGTGTTGAGTCCAGGAAAGAACCTCCAAGATAGTGACTCCCAAGAACTTAAATTTGCTTGTCCTCTGTACCTCTGATCCCCCCACTGATTATTGGATTGTTTTTGAGGGCTACTGGGAACTGGCAGAAAAGGAGAGCAAAGCAGTCATTATTGAATGGAATGATGGAGTTGACTTGAGGGGCCAGGTGGCCACCTGCTTCTAGTTGTTTGTGTCATAGCTTCCTCTGATTCTAATAGTTGCATTACTGTAACATTCAATGATTCTATTAATAAAAGAGATACATTCAATATTAGTATAAACTTCGCTGGAAAAGCATTTGTCCCATGGGAAGGAACAGGAATGTTGGCACTTTGTACTGAGCATCACGGAGGTATGAGTAGGATGAAATGTGGTGAAACTTTAGCTCTGAGTATTGAACACTAATTTTGACACATTGTGGTGGAAGAGCAGGAGTTCTTTGCTAATATTTATCTGCTATTGAAATCACAACAGCAGGAATCCAAGCAAGAAGATAATGGAATTCCAAGAGTTGACTACATTGGATTTATGTTCAATGATGCATCCGTATTAACCTTAGAAAAGTCAAATCTGACTCAAGCTCCTGAGATGATATACATTTATCCATTTTATGGTTTCATTCTGTCAACTTACTGCAAACAGAAGGACAAAGATTGATTGGTAAAGGAACAGGAACTGACATCTGAAAAACTGTCTGGCAGGTATTACCAATTTATTTTGACAGGTCTATAAAAATAAAGCAAGAACTAGATAAATTTTGACCTATTGGCTTCCAAGAAAATTCTCTTAATCATTCTCCACAACATTGTCAGAAGATCCTTGGAAAAGCTATAAATATTGTTCACATTATTATTGCACAATTTTCACAGTCTGGATGAAATAAAGTCATTAAATTCAATTACTTTTCATCATTTCTGGTTTTAGTGCAAATGTTGAGGGAATATGATAACATTGAGTTGTCACAGCTGCGTACTTACCTTACACTTTCAGTGGCAGAATGAATAGGGTGAAAAGTTGGTCTGTGATTTTTCCATAGGAAGGCCGAGGCTTTTTGAGCCGGCAGCTATGAGGGAGATTTTTGAGTCTCTTCACATCCTGGTCAGGAACATCAATCAGGCTAGTCATGTAACATTTTATCTGGCCTCATGTTAAACCAAATGTTTGAATATGGGCAAGTACCTGCTTGCCGTGTCAACGCTCTAACGTCGCCAGACACAAAATCCAAGCTGGGGGATTTTGTTATTCCAGATTCCCGTTTCCAGCACGTGCACCTAGATTTGATTGGCCCACTTCCGCCATCTCAGAGATACACTCATCTGCTCACATGTGAAGACTGGACTACCAGGAACAGGAGGCCATTCCTATTACTGACATCTCTGCGGAGATAGTCGTTAGGGATTTTGTGGATAGTTGGATTCCATCTTTCCATATCTGGTCACTATTACAACGGATCGAGGGTCTCAGTTTGAGTTGGCATTGTTCCAAGCTCTCATTGATCTTTTAGACACTACTCGTAATCATGCCATGGCTAATCATCAGCAGATGACCTCGTTAAGATTTTCCATCAATAACTGAAGGTAGCAGGTGGTGATGCACCTATGTGGAGTGAACGTCTGCCCATGGTACTCCTTGGTGTGTGTTCTGCTGTTAAAGTAGATCTTAGATGTTCAGCAGCAGAGCTATGTTAACCTTGCCAGTCAAGTTTGTGAATCCAAGGCCAAACACAACGCTCTATAATCCAACTAGTTATGTTGATCATCTTCAAGAAAACATGAGATTACTCCAACCTACTGCTACGAGGTAGCCATCGCCTGAAATGTATGTGCCGAATAATTTACAACAATGTATTCATGTTTTCCATCTGCAAGATGCTGTTCACAAACCACTTCAGCCCGTTTACGATAGTCCTTTTCACATCTTACGATGCCAACCTAAGACTTTTGTAATCAACAGGAGTGGAAAAGCTGACAACATTTCCATCGACAGGTTGAAGCTGGCTTATATCAACAGTCCATGTTCTGCATTGGAGCCAGAGTCAGAGGACCAGGCATACCTTTGTCAGTCAGATCGTGCATCACCTCCGTTGCACGATCATATGAGGTTGCCAAACTGTCACCCTTTGGACTGTTACGTTGCGGGACAGTTCCATACAGTCACCTCCTTGCATGGCTCAGAGGCTGAGGGGAGTGGGTTACGTACTTACATTCATCGGGATGGGTGCTGGCCACCACTGATGACGTAAGCGGTGTGATGCACAGGGTTATTAGTGTGCATGTGTGAGTGTGTTAAACGTCAGTATAGGGTTGATGAATCTCAGATCCAGAAGGAGGAGAGTGAGAGGGTCAGGATCACCTGTGTGGCGGTGAACCATTGAGAAGGTCATAGGGGTTTGGCTGGGTGGTGTCTGGGGAGTTGAAGAATGCAATGTTGTGTCTAGTGAATTAAAAAAAGAAGCACCCTCACGGTGTGCTGAAAGAAACAAGTGAGTGTATTTTTTATTTGTTTGTAAGCTGTGGTGAATCAGTGTCACAGCAAAGTCTTGACAAAAAGATTGACATTATTACCCTTTGAATCAACAGGCGCAATTTTGATTTTGGATGATAGTGGCAAGTTTGCATCAGGTTACCAATAGTGATGAGTTTATTGTCGTATACATTGGACAATGCACACGTACCAAAGTTCTTATTGTTCAACTAAACAGGTACTGTATATACTCGTGCAATTGTTGAATTTTTTGGACCATTATTTTGGGTGAAATTTGTGGGGTTAGGCTTTTACACGGTTGATACTTTTGACTACAGTAAGTACCTGTGTCATTCCATAGGTCAGGAGCTTGGATGACCGGACTGGGTGGCGAATCTGTGTTCGGGACGTCGGGAGTTCGGATGGGTGGCCAGTCGGGGCCAAAACAGGGAGGGTTGACTTTTACACAGGTCATAGGAATCATGGGATTTTTGAGCCAAAAAAAGGGAGGGTCGACTATTACATGGCATCAACGATTACACATGTTTCTATGGCACTTCATGAACAAAACTATAATAATATACATTAAATTAAAAATAAATCATAAATACAAAAGAAAGGCATTTAATAAATATTCACAGTGATTACTGTGCAAGAAAAGAGTGGTGTTGCAATCGTGCCAACAGTCCTTTTGTGATTTTGGAACAGTTAATGATTAGTGTAATAGGGGACATTCAAGAGCCTGATAGCTGTGGGAAAGAACCTGTTCTTGAACCTAGAGATTCTGGTCTACAGGCTTCCATCTAAAGAAGTGCGACCAGGGTGATGGGGGTCCTTTACGATGTTGACTGATTGTTGAGGCAGCCCCCTCATATAGGTGTCTTCAATAGATGGGAAGATGGAGCCTGTGATGGACATGGAGATAAGTTGAAACCAAGTACTGGACACTTGCTGAGAATTCATAGGTTTAAGGGGAATCACCTGATCAATTTTAGTGACAGCTCTACTGATGCATCACTAAAAAGGGGGAAAAAATTGGAAAACACCTCTTGCACAAAGACACCAAGCAGTCACACATAAGACCTTAATCAGCCCATTGAGTCTGCCCCATCATTCAATCATGAGCTGATCCATTTCCCCACTCAGCCCTGCTGGCCGCTTTCTTCCCATAACCTTTGATGCCCTAGCTAATCAAGAACCCATCTCTGCCTTAATAAATCCAATGACCAGGATTCCACAACTGCCTGTGGCAACAAATTCCATAGATTTACCACCCTCTGGCTGAAAAAAAATCCTTTGTATCTCTGTACTATGTAGATGCCCTTCAATCCGGAAGTTGTGCCCTGTAGTCCAAGACCTGTGGTTCCCAATCTTTTTTTCCCATTCACATACGACTGTAATGGAAGATTCTAATCGTGTTTTTTTACTTTTGTACCCTTTGCTTCTGCAAGGCTGAGAACCTGCTTGTTTTTTAGAATCAGCAGACATAAGCTAAATTCCACTAAGGGGCCAGAGATGCTGTTATCTGAAGAAAGGACATCTGTGTACCAAGAACATTTAATCTTCCTGCTTGTTTTGGTCACAGACTGACAGAGGCCTAGCCTTGATGCAAAATAAACCATTGTATTCAAAGAGATAAGCTGAAAATTATGTTATTCGATAAAAGCCTAGCATGCTAGCTTGCTCGCTTATCTTTCTTGCTGTGCTGGGAATAGGTGCTTGGGTAAACAGTTTTTGGGTAATATAAGCCATGGTCCCGCTGCTGAAGTTTGAGACTCTCCAAGAGGTGGCAACATGTCTCAGCAAAAAGAAGAACTTCTAGAGTCCAGCCAACGTCCCGGTCGGGGGAGGTAGAGAAACTGCTACCGGCGCCTTGACAACCTACTACAAGTGTGCAGTCGTTGCCTCACTTCGGCAGTTGGGACCAGTCCAAGCATTGATAAGTATAGTTGGAAAGGGCTTGCATATTGTAGTTTGAAATCAGCTTTCGAATTTGTAATAAAGACTTGTATAAACTGAACTGCTCTTGGTGTGTGTGTGTCTATTTTCTTTCGGTAACTCAAACACTGTGACCAATCTAAAACGAACAAAATGAGAGGTATAAGTTTACCCAAGACAACGACTTTAAGTAATCCCTTGCTAACCGCAGAGCACCTATGGCATCCCATGTATGGTAGGTGCTCTGTGGTTAGTAAGGGATTATTTAAGGTCGCATGTGAGTGGAAAAAGGTTGAGAACCACTGACCTAGACTCTCCCACCATGGGAAACATTTCTACATTTACTCTATCCACGCCTTTCAATATTGAAAATGTTTCAGAGATCCCTGCATTCTTCGAAATTCTAACGAGTACAGAACAAGAGCCAACAAACATTTCTCATATGAAAACTCTTTTATTCCCAGAATCATCAATGTGAACCTCCTTTGAACCCTCTCTAATGTCAGCACATCCTTTCTTAAAATTGCTCACAATACTCACTTTCTTCTGAGAATTGAGTTAAAACTGGTTAAATATTACTGCTGGGGTTCATGAGACATGTGATTCCCCTTAAATCTAAATTCTCAGCAAGCATCCAGTACTTGGTTTCAACTCATCTCCATGTCCATCACAGGCTCCATCTTCCCATCTGTTGAAGGATCATATTAAAATGACCTTCCAGCCTATTTTTCAGTAATTTCAGAATGATGAGAAAACAAAATCACGTCAAGTCAAGTTTATCATCATCTGATTGTACAAGTACAACCTGATGAAACAGCATTCTCTGGTCCTTGGTGCAACGCACGCAGACACACAACCAGACATAACACACAATCAGAGATGTGCAAGACAAGTATTTTAGTCTATTCAAATAAATAAATAAATATTGGTTTGTACAAATAAGTCTCAGAGGGTTGATGTGAGCAGTTCCTTTGACCGTTCAGCGTTCCCACTGCCTGTGGGAAGAAGCTGGTTCTGATACTCCTGTATCTCTTCTCCGATGGGAGCAGCAGAAGGATGCTGTTTGCAGGGTGGAAGTGGTAATCCATGATTTTGCGTGCCCTCTTCAGATAATGATCCTGGTAGATCATGTTGATGGGGTTGGGAGACTCCAGTGATCCTCTCTGCCATTCTTACGGTCCTGTGGATTGACCTCTGATCCATTTCTCTGCAGCAACCCTACCCCACTGTGATGCAGCCGGCCAGGACCCTCTCAATAGAGCTTCTGTAGAAGGTTGACATAATGGTGGCTGGTGGCTTGTCTCCTGCAGTTTTCTCAGGAAGTGCAGTCACTGCTGCGTCTTCCTGACAAGTGAGGAGATGTTGAGTATCCACGTTAGTTAACTCCAAGGAACTTGCTGCTCTACACTCTCTACTACAGAGTTGTTGATGTGTAGTGGAAGGTGGTCATTCCTGGTTCTCCAGAAGTCCATGATCATCTCCTTCATCTTGTCCACATTGAGACTCAAGTTGTTACTTTCTCACTATTTCACGAGATTTTTCTCTAGTGCGACTCATCGTAGTTGTGGATGAGGTCAACAACTATTGTGTCTTCTGCAAACTTGATGAGTCTGTGGAGATGGATCTGGCGATGCAGTCGTGGGTCAGTAGTGTGAACAGGAGTGGGCTGAGCACAGCCCCACGGTGCGCCTGTGCTTGCCGTTCTGCTACAGGACAGACTGTGATTTTTCCATTTGTAAGTCCAGGATCCAGTTACAGAGAGGGGTGTTAAGTCCCAGCGAGGACAACTTCTCTACCAGCCTCTGGACAATGATCATATTAAACACTGAGCTGAAGTTGACCAACAGCAGCCTTGGCTATGAGGCGTCATTCTCCAGGTAGGCTAGGACAAGGCTATAAACAAATGAATGGGGTGCTGATTAATGGATTGAAATGTTAAAATCCTTTTGTCATTAATCAGATGATAAATTAACGAAGCCATTACATCATTCATTTACACAGTTCAAATGCAATTGAGCTATAACAAATAATGACTTTATTTTGAAATAATTTCATTATATTGTTTATTAAGATGTTGATTATCCGGGGGGCGTGGCAAGATGGCGTACAGTCTAGACGTGCAATCTCGACCTCTCTGGTCAGACTTTTAAATACCCTTTTTGTAACCCTTTGTTTTCAAGTTTAAACTTTTTAAATTTTAGTTTGAAGTATTAAGGAATTATTATGGCCACTAATGGTAAAAAGACTAAACCTCAAGTTCAAAAGAAGTTACATTTTCGAAGTGCTGAAGATTTGGGGCCTAGATGACTTGATATAGCCCCAGGGTCAATCTTTTCATTGCCTAAATCCCAAAGATCACCTGTGGAGGCTAAAAAAAATACCTATTGCTCACCAAATGAAGGATGGTGCTGGAATTACCCGTTCTCCGGAAGAAGGTGCGTGTTCCCAAGAAGTGGACCCCGATTTGGAAAGCCTTTCAATTTCAATGGAGGGAGCATGCAGGAAGACAACTCCATTGTTGGAAAGGCATCAGGTAGCATTACAATCTGAAGAAATCGTTTTTCTTCTCGAATTGATGAAAAAACAACGAGATACGGAGGGAGACCAGAGGCGACCCCCTGAGGAAGTCGAGGTGCCGTCGCTGGGAGTCCAGACCCACAGTAAAAATTTTAAAATGCCCTCTGTTGAGTTGCAGCAGGAGCTGAGATTTACCGATTCACAGTGTATGCAATTAAATGTAGTTATTCAAGCTGTTATAAAACCTTTGTTGACATCTCAAATGAATGAAATGGTTCAAATGAATGCTGGTAAAAGTTCAGAATTAAATATGGTTAAGACACGTGTGGATGAATCTTGTGAAGATTTAAAAAAATTTCAGACTGCTTTTTTGGATTGTAAACAACAAGTGACTTCTAACAGAAAAAGTGTTGAAGGTGGAAAAATCAATCATAGAACGAGGTGAACATGAGAAGGAGCTAGAAAGAAAAATAGATTACTTGGAGAATCAAAGCAGAAGGAATAATATGAAAATTGTTGGTTTGCCAGAATGTATAGAAGGATAAGATTCTCTTCATTTCTTTAAAGACTGGATTCCACAAATATTAGGGCAAGAATTTTTCTCTGGGGGATTGCTACTGGAAAGAGCCCATAGAGCTTTAAGAAGAACACCCTCAGCTGGTCAACCACCAAGACTGGTAATAATTCAATGTTTGAGTTATTTGGATAGAGAAGCAATACTTCGACTTGCAGTACAAAATGCGAGACAACGACAAACCCCATTATTGATTCAGAATAGCAGAGTCTTTTTTTATCCTGATCTGAGTCAAGAGGTCATTCAACGTCGATATCGATTTAATCCAGTTAAAGAAGTTTTGTGGCATAAAGGTTATAAGTCTACTTTTCGATACCCTGCAGTGTTGAAGGTGTTTTACGGGGACTATCAATTTTGGTTTTTTGATACTGTTTGTGAAGCAATGATTTTTGCTGATACATTGAGAACAATGAGAACAAAGACGTAGTCCACCATTATCTCCTAAAGAAAAATTTGGTAGATCTGGAAACGGAAGAAATGACAGAAATGGGAAAAACAGGAACGGAAAGAGTCTACCTCCTTCCGAAATGAGATCTTCGAGATTGGAATCTTCTGGATGAAAAGAAGAATTTTCTTATTCTATTTTTTTCTTTTGTTATTATGATATTTTGATGTTACTGACTATTTGGCTGGAGAGGGGGAGATTTGCACTAAGTTCTTTACTAGTCATCAGCCACTGGTGGGTGACCCACACCCAATTTTTGTTTAGGGGATTACTACCTTTTGGTAGTTTTTTTGGGGGGGGAAATTTCTTTTTTTAATTTTTTTAAAATTTTAGTTATTGGAGGGTCTATATACGTTATTAGAGTTTTATATAAATATATTATTGTTATTTAGTAATAATAGTAGATATGTCAAAGTTGAGGTTTGCTACTTTTAGTGTTCGAGGATTAAATAGTGTGATTAAACGTAAGCGAGTTTTGGCGTTTATTAAGAAAATGAAAATTGATCTTGCCTTTTTACAAGAAACATATTTGAATGTGAAGGAAAGCATGAAATTAAAAAGGGACTGGCTTGGGCATGTATATTCTTCTTCATTTAATTCTAAAGCTAAAGGTGTAGCAATTTTGATACATAAAAAATTTAACTTTTGAATTACAATCAATGGAGGAAAGGCAGGATGTATTCTTAAATTGAATTGTAAGATTTTTAGTGAATTTTGGACTTTACTTAATATTTATGCTCAAAATGCAGATGATGAAGTATTTATTTCGGATGCATTTTTATGTTTGGGTCAAGGTAATGATAATATTTTAGTTGGTGGTGATTTTAATTGTATTTTGGAACTTTTATTAGATAAATCTCTGAAGAAAGTTAAAAAATCCAAGATGGCAATCCATGTCCAAGCGTTGATGAAAGATCTTAATTTAGTAGATATTTGGAGACGCCGTAATCCGACAGAGAAAGATTTTTCCTTTTATTCATCTAGACATGAATCGTTTTCAAGGATTGACTTCTTTTTAGTATCGGCACATTTACAAGGCAAAATACAACAAGCGGAATATAAAAGTAGGGTGATTTCAGATCATTCTCTGTTATATTTTACATATGAAATTTCTGAGAAAATTCAAATACTTATCGTTGGAGATTTAATACAATGTTGCTAAAAAATATGGAATTTATTAATTTTTTGAAAAAACAAATTAATTTTTTTAAAAGAAAATTCTAATTCTGTTCAAAGTATGTTTGTATTATGGGATGCAATGAAAGCCTTTTTGAGAGGACAAATAATTAGTTATACTTCTAAAATAAAAACGAATCGATTAAATCAGAGTCTTGAATTAGAGAAACAGATCGATGAGTTAGAAAAGGAATTTCAGAAAGATGCAACAGAAGATCAGAAAATAGAATTATCTAGGTTGAAATTGGAATATAATACTTAGCAATCTTATCAATTTGAATGTGTGATTAATAGGACTAAACAACGGTATTATGAATGGGGAGAGAAAGCACATAAGGTATTGACGTGGCAATTAAAGAAAGAACAGATATTGAGGACTATTAATGCTGTTAGATGGAATTCTCTTATTACTTATAAACCTCATGAGATTAATGATGAATTTTATTCATTTTATAAAAAGTTATATACACCTGAAGGAAAACAGGAAACTGGATCGATTGATCTTTTTTTAATCACAGTTGAATTTACCAATATTAGAGGATGGAGATATACAGGAGTTAGATGAACCATTTACTGATTCAGAAATTAAAATGGCTATGCTGGAAATGCCAAATGGTATATCACCTGGTGATGATGGATTCTCGATTGAATTTTATAAAACTTTTTATGATGATTTATCTACAATATTAGGGGATGTATTGCATCAAGTTGGAGAACATTATGATTTACCTGAGTCTTGTTCTAGTGCTTTAATTACAGTAATTCCTAAAAAAGATAGAGACCCTTTGTAAGTATCTTCATATAGACCAATTTCGTTGTTAAATGTAGATTATAAAATAATAGCTAACATATTAGTGAATAGATTGGATAAATTTTTACCAAAGTTGATTCATATTGATCAAACAGGTTTTATAATGAATAGATATGCTTCAGATAACATTTTGCGCGTGATTAGTTTGATTAATTGATTTCAATAATCTTTAGATTAGGTGATATCCTTAGATGCAGAAAAAGCATTTGATAGAGTTGAATGGAATTCTTTGTTTAAAATTTTGGAGAAATTAAGTTTGGTCCTTCTTTTATTGGTTGGATTAGGGCTCTATATAGTAAACCGGTAGCTAGAGTATTGATGAATGGTTTGATTTCGGAATCTTTTAAGTTAACTCAATCAACTCGTCAAGGTTGTCCTTTATCACCAGTTTTGTTTGCGTTAGTGATTGAACCTTTAGCACAGTTGATAAGACAAAATACACAAATACAAGGTATGAAAGTTTTAGATGAGGAGTATAAAATTAATTTATTTGCTGATGAGTATTGGTGTATTTAATAAACCCAGCTCAGTCACTTTTGCATTTGAAGGAATGTTTAATACAATATGGATGTCTTTCTGGATATAAAGTTAATTGGGAAAAAAGTGAAATATTACCGGTAAGTGAAGGAGATTATTCAGTTTATAAGAATATTATTAATTTGAAGTGGACTGATCGAATTAAATATTTAGGTATAATTTTGAATGTTAATTATCAATCTTTATATAAATTAAATTATGCTCCATTAATGAAAAAAAATTAAAACTGATTTGATTAAATGGAAAGTTTTACCTATTAATTTAATGGGAAGGGTAAATACAATTAAGATGAAAATCTTTCTGCGTATACTATATTTGTTTCAATCTATTCCGTATTTACTTGATAAAATTTTTTTCGAGATTTAAATAAAATGGTTAGGGAGTTTTTATGGAGGGGTAAATTTTTGAGAGTAGCTTTGAATAAATTAACTTGGAAATATGAGTTAGGGGGACTATGTTTAACACATTTTCAAAATTATTATGAAGCAGCCCAACTTAAATTTATTATTTCATTGATGGATTTGGTACGGCCTCCTAGTTGGGCTAAAATTGAGATGGCAAGTATTTTTGAATTTGAAATACATCAGTTTTTGTTTAGGTGGAATATAAATTTGTTACAACAATATAATGTGCCTATACTAAAACATTTAATGAAGTTATGGATAAAGAAAAATAAAATGATAGGTTCTAGGGGTAAATTATTGGCTTTGTATAATAATCAACTTATTTCTTTTTCAATACATAATCAAAGCTTATTGCATTGGAGATTTAAAGGTGTGAAAAATTTGGGAGATAGTTTTAAAAAGGGTAAGTTTTTATCTTTTAATCAGATGGGGGAAGATTTTGGTATTGATAAGAATTCTTTATTTCTTTATTATCAAATTCGATCTTTGGTAAAATGTATGTTTGGTAGAGATATGATTTTACCTAAAATGACTAAATTTGAGACTTCTCTTATGAAGGTACCAGAGAAGGGTTATATTTCATCTATGTATCAAATATTACAGGATGGTATGGATAAAAAGGGTTGTGATAGATCTAAAATTAAATGGGAAGTGGACATTGGTTTTATTTTTTCTGAAGATGATTGGTTAGATATCTGTTATGATAGTGTAACTAGATTGATAAATGCACGTTATGCAATGATTAATTACAATTTTTTACATCAAATATATTTGACACCTGAAAAATTTAAAAAATATGGTTTTAATGAATCAGATTTGTGTTTTAGATGTGGTGATACGGTTGACACATTTTTTCATGCTGTTTGGTCATGTATACATATACAATCTTTATGGAAGAAAATTAAATGATTTTTAGAATATCTGTATAAGATTAAAATAGTTTTAGATCCAACAGTATTTTTATTGGGTAGTTTACAACCTCTGAAAGGCTTGGGATTAGATAAGTTTCAGTTTGATTTTGTTTATTTAGCTTTATCCGTAGCGGAAAAATGTATTGCTAGTACGTGGAAAGTTACAAATATGATTGTTACAAATATTACAAAAAGTTACAAATATGATATTAATAGATGGCATAATGAGATGAAATATTGTTTAATAATGGGAAAAAATACATGTTTCGCATAATAATTATAATTTTTTCATTAATAAGTGGCTGTTATACTCAGAATATTTACATTTCAATTTATATTGATTAAATTTTAATATCTAGATTTAACTTTTTTTTATATTCTTTCTTTTTTTTATGGCTCTCCTTAGAAGAGTTAATTGACGGGATGGGGGTTCTTTTCTTTATTTTCTACATATCTATATAAAAATGTTCATGTTCATGTTTAATTGCTGTATATGTCATATATTATTTGTTTTTTGAATGAATAAATAAAGTTTTTAAAAAATGGTGATTATCCATTGGCCATTGACGTCCCTTAAAAATATAAATATGCAAACCAGATAAAATCTAATTTTTTTGATTGTCCTATTATTATTCTTTAATTGCTTCATTTTTGGTCGGTGACTATTTTCAGGAGGAGGTTCATCAGGATGTTTCTCTATGTTGTGCAAGTTGATGTGTTGCATTCATTGAAAATAATTCTGAACAATTTCCTTTCCATGCACAGGACCAAGACTGATCTCTTAGCTGAACCATGAAGCCTTATCCCTTGCATGTCCTGCCATAGGTTGAAATGAGGAACCACACTTCATTATCTCATCTTCATCATCCTTATCAAGGAATTGCCCACATTACGGTCCAAAAGAGCTAAAACAGTGACTTCTGTCCCACCCCCTACCCCCCAACATCCCAGTTCTAGTGGATTCCACTCAGTGCATAGCTAGGGAAAAGAGTGCCTATGGCAAGCACTGAAATTGCACCCCCCCCCCAATTAAAACTTACTTACTTCAACCTTTCACCCCACAACCATCCCTCGCCACTGTCACAAAATTCACTTCGCCTACCCTATCTGTCCTCATCACTATAGATCCCTAAAATAGTCATTTCCAATGTTGTCTTGGATATTCTGAGATATTGGAAAATATTCTACACCTTAAAAAACTCAACAGTTGTTTAAATTAAATAAAAACGCTCTGTCTATTTCTCACATTCGCTGAAGGAAAGCAGCAAACACCATTCCCCAGGCTGGAGTGGAGTGGCCAGAGTTAAAGGTGTTGAGTGTCTGTCACCATCCCCATGTGCGCACCCTCTTACCTTCGGTGGAAAGGTCATTCTCGGCATCGAGCACCAGATGGGAGAGAAACAGGAAGATGCACGCTCAAACTCATCCTTCAGCACGCACCCTCCACAGCCGTGGCTCCAACAGGGGACGGGGATGGTTCAGAGTTGGGCATCGGGAGCTCCAATGTAGGCCGAGGGCAGGGTTTGGAAATGGGTGTTGGGAGCTCCCGACTCCGAACCCTCCCCTCAGCCGACCGCACACTGGAGCACCCAATGCCTGACTCGAGACCCTCTCCTCGGCAGTTATAGTAAAAGTACTAATGGCAATAATTCTCTTGCTGGTCTGAAAAGTATTCTGTTTGAAATAAATCATTCAAGGGGTGTTGGGCTTGGGGAAGGGCGGGGTAGGGGGGAAATAATTTCCAGGTACTGCCAGTGTGTGGGCACCACAAATTGGCAACTTTCAACTATTTGCAGAGCTCGCTGCGCACATGGCGTAGAACTTATTTTCTTTTACATCATCGTTAAAGGAGGATTGGTGCTGAAGCCCTCATCCCTCGGAGAATGCCGGTGCTATGTTTAATAGGAAGCCCACAGCAAAGGGGACGCTGAGCTGGTGCCTCTGAGGCACAGATGGCTCAAGGGGACCAACACTGAGTGGCAGAGGGTGTCAACAATGCCTACACTGACCCAACATGCACACCTGCTCCTAAATAGCACATATGAGCTTGTTTTTAAACTCTTACAAGGACAGTGGCGCCCTCTTCAAGTGGCACCCAGAGCACGTTCCCTGACTGCTATACCCAAGATTCACTCACCTATGATTTCATGGGTTTTTTTTAATAGCTTTCTTACTTTGTTTAGCTACAAACTGACACTTAATATTATTTTATGTAGGCATGCAATTAAGTTTCATATATTTGCTGATAGCAGGCTGGCTCTAACTTGCCCGGACTCTCATTTCCATCCTTCTATGCCCTCTGAGGCTTTGTCAATTGTCAAGGCATTGATAAGCCAGAAATTCTTACCTGAATCGTTTGCTCAATCGACAAGTGCAGTGCAGGAATATTTTATTGTTTTCTATGGGGCAGTAAAAAGATCCATTTGCTGTTATACGCTCCTCTTCCTGGATGCATGTCATTCCTTGAATGGGTACTTGATGAACACTGCCGGGTCTGTTTCTGTGCTGTATAATTCAATGATGCCGAGTGCTTATGCAGAGCTCAAATACTCTGTAGTAAATACACAGAAATGCTGGGGGAGCTGAGCATTCTTAGGAAATAAAGATATATCACTGGTGTTTCGGGCCTGAACCCTTCCTCAAGGTGTTTCTCTCAAGTACTCTGTAACCTTGGTGTCCCCTTTGATCTTCAACTGGGGTTAATTTCAACTGTCAAATGTTTTCCCACAATTAGATAGCCCAATTAGATTAGAGGTAGATAGCTTCTCCCTTTGTTCATAATGTCCAGTATTTTTTTCCTGCTGTTACCCAGGTTACTCTGGCAACCTCTCATATTCCATCCTAAGTAAGCTCCAGTTTGTCTAAAATTCAGCAAAGTGCATCCAAACTCAATCCAGGCTCCACTCCCCTTTTATCTAAATTGCTAAGCTCTGCAATGATTATTCACACATTTTCAATAGATTGACCACGAGCATCATCAGGGAGTCTGTGTCGGCCTTGACTGCATTTATGTTGTAGGCAAAACATGACCACATAATGTGAACATTTGACTATTGGCCACATTCCACAGGGAGTCTGTGAACTTCACCCAACCAGCAAAATCACAGTTCCTTGCCTTAGAAACATGAAAATCCTCAATAAATAGATTCCTACTGTAATTTTTTTAAATGGATGTGATTTTGCCCATAATATCCTGAAAATGCTCTGGGTAATGGCTCAACTTATCATAGGACACCATGTCAGAAAAGAAAGTGGGGAAGCCCAACTCGCATAATTCCAGAACAATTCTCTTCGCTGATTTATTTATCCGGATATGCGATTAGTTGGATTTTGTTAAAGTTTAGTGCCTGGCATTTAATTTTCCTTGGCTGTTTTAAATGTCATGAATATTCCAGCCTAAATTGCTCCATTGTTGATCTGAAACCATCAGAGGTATAAATGCCAAACAAAGAGAATTCCTGAGTAGTCCATCTTAATAGGGAAGCAAAATATTCTGTTCATTCAGCTAGGAATTTTATTATTTTTTTATCTGAAAAAAAATTGTAAGGTGGATTTGTGGTTGCTGCTTTCAGAGATTAGATTACTGTTTGGTCTGTTTATAAATCATTTTGACATTCTGCATCTCAAGCCACAGGCTAGCAGAATGTTTATGCTTCCAACGTTAAGGAAGAGCATGGGAATGCATGTGATAGAATGATTAAACAAAGGTTTTCAGTTTAATTCCTACATGCATTATAAATTATCCAAAAACTGGCAAGGTAAAGGCCTACACTCACCTTTAAGGAGTGAGTTTTTACTCATGGAAACAGTCTAGAATGTGGTGATCACTTTTGTTTTCTGTAAACTTGTAGATGATGAACTGAACAAACTCAGGGACTGCAGGAGGCAAGATACCAAAAGCACAATTGTGCAGATGCAAGAGTGCCCAGCAGATCAGGCAGCAGATATCTTGAGAGAGAAATAGAATTCTGGTGAGGGACATTAGAGCATAGCTGCTTATTTCAAGCGTTCTCCAAAACTTGTTCCATGAGCTTCTACAAACAATTATTTCAGTACAGAGAGTGGTCGATCACAGGGTGGTGTGTTTACCAGGGCTTAAAGTCACATTCACCCAAAAAAGGGCTCAAGCCCAAAACATTGATTCTGTATCTTAATCTTTGCCATATAAGGTGCACAGTTTGACCTGGTGAGTTTCTCCAGCATCGTGTTTTTACTTTCAACAGGTGTGTGCAGACTTTCATGTTTTAGGACACTACAGATGCTGAACCCTAGAAAATTATCAGGAGTAAAATCCCCAGAATGTAAAATAACTGAATTATTGAGTTCAAAATTCTCATTTTCTGTTACAAACTTGTCTCATTCTGTACAGCAACCACTCCCCCCCACCCCATACATTTCTCCCTGATCTGGGCTGTATAATCTGCCACTGATCTTACACACTTCCCAATCTTTCTCCAATTCAAATTCACCTGCAACTCAACCCGTGCTACCTGTGTCCCTGCTTTTTGAAGCTCAGGAAAGTACTTTCATGGTCAGGCTTTCAGTCTGCTTAATATTTCCATTAGAATAACAGAGATTCAACATGGAGACAGACCCTTCATCTCATCAGCCACCATTTACAATAATGGTATGTTAAACATATCTTCATTTTTCTCCCAGCCAATTGAACCCAGATTTTATCCCTCACCTGCCCACTCACGGTCAATTAATCAACCATCTCACCAGTCTTTCAGGATAAAACTGGAGCATGGGAAGAATGTGGAGTTTGCGCAGGGAGACCTTGCAGATAGTGTCGAAGGTCAGGACTGAATCTGGAGCTGGGGGGCTGCACCATTGTATCAGATAAAATATATCTATTCTTATGAAGCAGATCAAGGTCTGGATTGAGGGTACAACTCTTCCCTCCAAGGAGAAGTAAAATAAATATATATTTTAATTATTATAATTTCATGAACTTAAATACATCGTTGAATATTAATTACTTCTTAACCTTTTTGATTGGAAAGTGCAAAATCTTCTCTTTTATTCCTACTTATTTTTAAACAAAATGTAACAAACTAAGAAGTTTTGGCAGCATTCATAAGTTGACATTTCAGTAACTTGTTCTACATTATAATTCCATGTGGTCAGTCAGCCATTCTCAATGGGAGCCCTACACCCCCTTCACCCCCACCCCCCACCCCAGGGATCACAGCACATTTAAATAAAAGCCTTTTTTTCTTTTAAAATATTTTCTTTTTTTATGCAATTGGTAGGAGAGGAGTACAAAAGAAATCAAACCTTAACTGTTTCACAGGGAAGGGGGCCCATAAACTTTGAGCAGATTCCTAAGGTAAGATTCCATAGCCAAATAAACATTGAGATTAGCTGCTGTAAAGTATCGACTGATATTATCAGGTTAAATACCAAATTCTCACATTATAACGTCACTGTATTTGGCCCCAAATTCAATAATAAAAAGTATGTCCGATATTATATATATGCATATACATCAAATCAATTATGATATTTTGTGCTCCGTATTTTACTAAGTTCTTGTTCACCAAGGGTATCATTGATTACATTGCTTTAAGATTGAAAACTAATTCTTCATTTCATATCCCACTTGAACCTGGCATAATATTGCACTTAAAGTCAGAACTGCTTGCGATAAACATTCAGTTCACTAAGGCATAAAATAGTTATTGCAGTCTTCTGACTGACATTATCACAACAAAAAAAAACAGTATTTACTCTAAAGCAGCTTCAGAATAATTTCTAAGTACAGGGGAAAGCTTTGAATATTTGCAGGATAGATAGTTAATTATATTTTTAACAACTGTGTCTGCAAGTACCCTTACTACCGAATCAAATGTCTTTGGGTTGAAGTCCCAATGGAAAGAATGAAGATCACACTAAATTGCCATGTCTACACTTGAAGATGAATGTACATGATTCCCTAGTACTAACCAAAGAGGACCAGTGGAGTCCTCCCTGAGTGTCCTGATCTCAAGATATTCATCAATCAATATCGTTGCTCTTTATTGGTGGGCTGTCTGGATGAGAGCTAAATGATTTGTCTCCCATATTACAACAGTGATTTAATTCCATTGGGTGTAAAGGTTCTGTGAGATAGTACAAAGCATTTTTCATTATTTTCTAAACTCTTATTCCCTAAAGCAATGGATGCACAGGATTGATCATAGCCTTCTACATGAATATTATATCAAGAGCAGACAAAGCGGTAGCATAAAATTAAAATTGCTTTTCTATTCAAATTAAGGTAAAATACCAAAACAAAGGCCAAAATATTCAGCTTTGCCTGTCTACACTTCTCACCTTGTAATCCTTTGCACAAAAACTCTTTCATACTTTGACATGATGTGTATTATTGAAATGGAAATATTCTTGCCTCGAAGTTTAGGTTCAACCTCTTCTCACATGCTGTATAAGAATGCAAGAAATAGGAGCAGGAGTCGGCCACTTGGCCCGTCAAGCCTGCTCCACCATATAATGAGATTATGACTGATCTGATGATAGGCCCATCTCCACCTATCTGCCTTTTCCCCATATCCCTTAATTCCCCTACATGTAAAAATCTATCCAACCTTATCTTAAATATACTGTCTTTACTGAGGTAGCCTCCGTGGCTTCAATGGGCAGAGAATTCCATAGATTCACCATTCTCTGGGGAAAGCTATTCCTCCCTATCGTGTTAAATCTACTACCCTGAATCTTGAGGCTATGTCCCCTAAAAATTTCTTCTCCTCTGGTGTCTGGAATTTAGGGACGAGCTTCACCCTTACCAGTTCCATGAGTTCTGGGATGGCTAATGCACCCAGCGTCAGGCCGCAAGTGGGGCTGCAGGTTGGATGTTGGAGGAATGGATGGGTGGGCTGTTCAGGGGATGGTGCACTGTTTCTGCTGTTTTTGATGAGCTTCCTTAAGCTTTCAACAAAGAGACCTGAGTTTGTTGCCATAGAGAAGTCTTCCTTCCTCCTTTTCATCAGTCATAGGCCAGGTATTGTCACCAGTCAGTGAAGATGTTACAGTTTTGACAGAGGCTTTAAGAACATCCTTGAAGCATTTCCCATCAGTGAAAACACAAAGCTGGAGAAATGCAGCAGATCAAACAACATAATTTATTCTTTCTTCTTTTTTTTCTTTGGCTTGGCTTCACGGACAAAGATTTATGGAGGGGTAATGTCCACGTCAGCTGCAGGCTCGTTTGTGGCTGACAAGTCCGATGCGGGACAGGCAGACACGGTTGCAGCGGTTGCAGGGGAAAATTGGTTGGTTGGGGTTGGGTGTTGGGTTTTTCCTCCTTTGTCTTTTGTCAGTGAAGATAAAGATACATAACCAATATTTTGGGCTTGAGCCTTTCATCAAGGTATGAGCAAAATGTAGAGAGGTGCCTGAACAAAATGGTGGGGTGGAGGGGGAGGGTCATGAAGGCCCGGGGGAGGAGCACATTCCCATAGACAGGAGTTAATAGGTGGATAAGGCAGGATATACAGTATCTTTGCTATATAAAGGACACTGTTTGACCTGCTGAGTTTCTCCAGTGTTATGTTTTTACTTCAATCACGGGGTCTGCAGACTTCTGCGTTTTACTCTTAGCATATCTAACAGCCTGGTGTTTCTAGCTGTAACAGTGTTTGAAATAGAGTGATTGCTCTTGGAATTTGGTGTTGGTTGTACAATAACCAGGACTTGACCTGGAACCTCAGTCCTGGATATTGTTAGGCTGGAGGTGACCCTAACATCAGTTTCTTTATCTTGACAGGATAGGGAAGATTTTGCAGAGTCAGGAAAGGTGGCAGCTCTCCAGTGTCTTGAGGCAATCTATGTTCCTGAAGATGGTATCGCTGTTGCCGATTAGAACTTGACCTTTGCGTTAAGTTTGAGGTCTCAAAGAGAATGAAATGTACGGCATATAAGCACTAAATTCCACTCTGATCTCCCAAGAGAATTGGTGGAATAGACCAAAAATACATTGAAATCAGTGTTATGCAGTTTAGCAAATGAATCTATCTGCTAAAATAGGATCTGGATGGTTCTCACCAGGACCTCAGTGCAGAGCTCACACTTATTGTGTTATTAGCATTCAGCTGAGTTAGTACATTACAACTCTCCCCAAATGCAGGTGTAGTCACAGCAAAGGGCTGTCACAGAGGGGAGGGAAAATATGTGGGAGTGGAGCCATTGTGCTCCACAGAATGTCTGTGGATAATACTCCTTTCCCACAATGAATTGACTACTGTGCCAGAAGTAGTTTCAAGCCAGTCTGAGCTGCAGGCAAATCAATGTCGAAGTGATCACACCGTTCAGGTTAAAACTGATTGTCCAAAAATAAAATCATGCCAACACTCAGGAAGCTGCAGGGTATTGATCTTTCATATTGCTGGCCAGCGAACAGGGAGGCTGAGAGATGCACCGGATGTGGTAGACCCTTTAAATCAGTGGTTTTTAAACTGCCCCCCAAACTTACATTCCATCTTAAAGCAACCCCTATGCCATAAGTGCTCTGTGACGAGTAAGGGATTGCTTAAGGTGGTATGTGAGTGGAAAGAAAAAGTTTGAAGACCACTGCCTCAATTGTACCTAATTGACTCGTTATGTGCACCAGGAAATGGGTCAATGATCATTTTTCTCAAGCAAAATATTTTGGTAACTGTTGGGTCTGGAGCAGTGGTTCTCAACCTTCCCTTTCCACTTACATCCCACCTTAAGCAATCCCTTACTAATCACAGAGCACCTATGGCCTAGGGATTGCTTAAGGTGGGATGTAAGTTAGGGAGGCAGTTTGAAAAGCACTGCTTTGAATGATGCCTCACTCCCAGTACTCTGATGGCTTTGCTGGAGTGTTGACTGAAACAAGTTTCCATTGGGAGATTCAGATTCTGTCAGCAGTGGAGAAAGTAGATAGTGTTTGACCTATGTTGGCATTAGCTAAGAGAATGACACTGGGCAAATGTCAAATGCCTAATGCCCGCCTGGAAGGGTCCTGCCTAATTCTTGATGGTCGCACTTTTAAAAAAAATGATTAAATTTTTATTTACCGCATGGTAGAAACCAATTCTGGCCATTTAACCTTTGGCACCAAATTACACCCAACTCAGCCCTGTACATTTTGGAGGGTGGGAGGAAACCCACGCAGACATGGAGAGAATGGACAAACTCCTCACAGACAGCATCGAATTTGAAACTGGATCGCTGGTGCTGTAACAGCATCACGTTAATTGCTACGCCATCCCAGAAATTAACACTACATGATTTGATATGCACTGAATAGCATTTATGAGCAATTTGCAAATAAGATACATGGACATGGATCTAATTTCTAGACTCCTTTTATTTTTTTTAAATCGATTTCAACATGTAAAAAACATGTATCTATCTTTGGAACTGAGGTGATTTTACCATGGATAAGGATGCTCTTCCACATATTCATTGCATGACAAACTGATTGAAACTTTTCAGTAATGAACAGATCATATTTGATATGTTGTTCTATCTTCTGTCCTTTCTACTCATGCCATGCTGGGCCTCTTGTTTACATAAAGCTGGGTAACAGTTATACTAAATCATGTCCTGTAATGCAATATTGCCACTAGCCCGACCTTTTCTGGACTACTGAGTCGCCGCACACAAAAACTTATTTAAAAAAAAAATATAGACATATATCATGGTAACAGGCCCTTTTGGCCCACAAGCCCGTGTTACCCAATTAACCTACAACCCCAGTATGTGTTTTGAATGGTGGGAGAAAACCAGAGGCCCCGAAGGAAGCCCACACAATTAATATACAAACACCTTACAGACAGCACCAGATTCAAACCCCAGTCACTGGCCCTGTAACAGAGTTGCGCTAACCGCTACACTAACCGTGCCACCCTTTGCCTGCTGAAACAGATCAGCTGAGGAAGCAGTGAGGGAAAAAAGATTCCTTTCAGTAATTATGTCACTGATGCCTAAGGTACGCAACTGGATGCATGATTTAACATCACACTTGAAGGATAATCACCTTTGACAAGGCTGTGCTCCCTCAAGCACTGCAAACAAGTGCCAGGCTAGATTATGCACTTCATCCCTGTTGTGGCTCAGACTAAACAATGTTTCGACTTGAAGCCAAGAGTCGTTTTCATCGAAAAGCCAAGCTCAAGCTCGAGTGGTTTGAATCTCAGCTGTTGCCTTGACAATCAGCAAGAATAAATTCTATCTCTGTCTGATAGACGGACTTTCTTGGCTTACTGGGCTTATTTTACAGGTTAGTATACACATCAAAATGCTGGTGGAACTCAGCCGGTCTTTTCAGCATCCAGAGGAGACAACGTTTCAGGGCTGAGCAAGGAATAATCAGAAAACATAGAAGCAGGATACATCAGGAAGTCTCAGAAATCAAACCATGGGGGAGGAATCCAGACCAGCAAAAGGTGTTAATTTAAAATGATAAGGGACTACATGAGAATTTATCATATCTGTGTGAAAGGAGACAGGAATGGAGAGACAACGAGGGGAAGAAGGGGGTGGGGGGTGGTGGTTTAAAGAAAGTCAGAGAAGTCTACATTAATGCCATCCAGTTAGAGAGTGCCAGTCAAAAGATGAGGTGTTGTTCCTCCAATTTATGAGCGGTCTCAGTTTGGCAAGGCTTGAGACCATGGACAGATATGTCAGCAAGGGAATGGGATGGAGATTTTCATCTAGTCCCTTATCATATCCAATTAACACCTTTTGTCTGGCCTATCATTCAGGTGAACTAGACAGAATAACAGTAAAACCCCTGGTATCCAGAACCTACGTGGATTGGTAAGTGTATTTTCTAGTTGCTTGAGACTTACTTTTGCAATCCCTAACTAATACACCTGCAATAAGCATAAACAGTTTAAAAGACAAAAAATACTACACTGTGATTACACTGAACAAACTTCACTTGCATGAATATAAACTTTAAAGCAGTGGTTCTCAACCTTTTTCTTTCCACTCACATACCACTTTAACGAATGCCTATGCCATCGGTGCTCTGTGATTAGTAAGGGATTGGTTAAGGTGCTTTGTGAGTGGGAAGGTTGACTTGCCGCCTTTCCTCCAGCTCTCTGTCTTTGTATCTCTCTCTCTCTCTCTCTTTCTCTCTCTCTTCCCCCTCCCCCTTTCCATTTCTATCTATCTCCTTTCACAGAGCCAAAATAAATTCTCACTTCTTCTATTATCATATCCAATTAACGGCTTTTGTTGGCTTGGACCTCCGTCAGTCAGTCTTCAGTCTCTTTATCCTTACACCATTCTGTTCTTTGCTCTTATTCCTTGAAGGGCTCAAACCCAAAACATTGGTAATATATTTTTCCCTCCTCTGCATGCTGCGAGACCGGCTGAGTTCCTCCAGCGTTTCTGTGTGTTTTTACTACAATCACAGTGTCTGCAGACTTACATGTTTCGGGCCCTTCCAAATTTAAAGATGATGGATCTGAAGAACAATGTGTGGACAGCTTTGACTTCTGTGTCATTGTTCCTGAAGAAAAGTGGTTATGCAGGAAATTAAGGGTCGGTAATGCTGCTGACCTGAGGAATCATGATGGAAAAATTGCCGTTCGGTTGATAAACATGGTGAGAGGTAGCAATGGTTGAGATGTAGAATGATAAAAGCTAACTGCTCTTCAAGAGATTTGGGAACAAAAAACATGTTTAAGAGAAACATCCAGTTAGTAACTATAAATGAACAATCTGGTCCAGTGGTGAGACTGTTATGAATGGCACCTTTTGTTTGAGACATCAAGTCCATCTGCCCACACAAGTGAACACTAAAGTCCCACGATGAGCTGTTACCCTGATATCTTGGTTAATATTCCTCCCCCAGTCAGCATTTCAGAGACACTATGTACAAAGGACTTTATTGGTGGTGAAGATACTTGGAATGACACATATCATGAAAGAATGATGGTTATTAAGCACAATATTTTGTGTATCAGCCTATTTCCACACGATTCAGTCAAATGTGTTCCATGGTCTTAGCTGTCTCAGATGATCAAGACAAAATGCATAGAAGAATGCGGAATTTTTACAGTTTAACGATTTGGGAGGTAGAACTGAACATCAAGAGGCGATGAGAAGCAAAAAAAAAGCAAATACAGGAAATCTAAAATTTTAAAAAAGTACAGCAGGCCTGCAAGTCCAGTGATTTCTGGTTGATATCAAAACACTGATACTGTCAGTATGGAGCTGTAATTGGACAAAACTCTTGACATTGAATAGGAATAAAATATCTTCAGTACACTCCACCACCATCAGGTGCCCAGTCCTCATTTGAAACGTGTTGATTTGAAACCATAGAACAGCGAAGCATAATAAGTGTGCTTCATAAATGAATTAATTCCCAGAACAGAATGCAAAACTTCTGACTGTACAAATGTGAGCTCTGGGGGAAATACCTCAAACTGGAGAACACGTGTCACTAACTGGACCGGACAACACGTTTCACTGACTGGACCGGTGAATACGTGTCAGTGAATGGACAGCCCAGGCCACTAGCATTTGAAGTTTAAAGTCACAAACAATGTTTTATGAAAAAGTGCAAGAGAACTCGTGAGGCAAGTTCAGGTATAAGCCTCATCTGCAAAGACGGTTCTATATTAAGCTACAAGGGAGTATTTTTTAAAAATCGGCCAGAACACATTTAACTTTTACTCAGTGAAATCACTGTTTCAGGTTCAGTGGCTGTTCAATGGGGCAAAAAAAAGAAAACAAACTGTTGGAGGAACTCAATAGGTCAGGTAGCATCTGTGGAGGGAAAGTAATTGTTAAGGTTTAGGTCAACGCCCTGCATCAGGACATTTTTTTTTGCTCTAGAATGCAGCTTCTCTATTCTCTTTTTGGAGTTGTGAAGGCTTTGGCCTTCATTTAATAATTCTACATCTGACTCCCAAGGGTTGGGGACTCAGATAAGATTTTTAAAAATCTTGGTACCAACTAGATAGAATGATTCTGATCTCAACACTTTAAGAGAGACAGAACATCTAACCCCTGAGTATCAGAGCCACACTACATCCAAGTTTAGCTCAATAACAGGACACTGACTGAACTTGTCCCTATATCTATTGTTTCTTGGAGGGAAATGGTCATAAAATGATTAATGAGAGATATTTCTGGAGAAGCAATCACTTACTTCAAATAAGCTGCAAGTACAACTGTCACTTACAATTCAAGAGTTCAAACCAAATTCTTCCACTGACTTTTTCTGAAAGCACACAGGTTATTTAGAATTTAAAAATGGAAAATTTATTCAGCTTCACAGACAGCTGAGCACCCTTGTCTATTCAGGTGCAAATGAACAGGTTTCCAAATCTCATGGATTGCTATTTTTAGACAAATGTAACTAAGAATGCCAATGTGACAGCAATCTAATTTAACATCAAACAGGACCCAGTTCAGGTAAATTAATGGTCTTTTGCTTCAAAACTGTCAAAGTCATGAAGAATATAAAACAATAGAAATACCACCTTTCAATCCTCGTCTTCCTGAGCTGTACGAAACAACAATGGTAGATAAATCATATTCCTTCTCATTTGCATTTTATTCGCACCTCAGCATTTGCAACAGTGAATAAAAATGGTCTTTTAGTTCCTTTCAGATCTATACTTTTCAATTTAGCCTACAGTAGAAATCTCCATTGCGATCTGTGATTACAGTGACAGGCGTCATGAATGCTTGTTGATAATGCCAAAAGAAATCAATACAAGTCAAAACAAGACAACCTAGAATGGCTGTTGTCATGGCAGAAATGATGTCAGCACTTCACACTTGACTCTTCCTGCATGCAAATTCAGTGAAAGTTTGGTTTGATGACCTAGTTAATACTTGTCTCTGAAAAGTCTTAATTTTCTCTTGAAATTTAACTCTCTTTCAACTATAAAACATTCCAAGGCCTTCAACAAAAGCTTTGCACATGCATATTGAACTAGCAGCCAGGTCTTAAATAAAGAGAATGCAAGCAATTAGTTAGGGAGGGAATGTTACACTTGGGGCTTTGGCTGCTAAAAATGGAGCATTTAAAAATACCATGAAAGGTTTCAGAATTGGAGCAGGGTATTTTGGATAGCTAAATGGCATAGGATGAGACTCTCCTTCCTTTAAGTCAAAGTTAGAATGGAAGCAAATGTGGGTTGATAAAGATTGAATTCAGTGCCCTCAATATAGGGAATACCCCTCACAAAGAGGTCATTTCAGTTAGTTTTCTCCTCACTGATGCTACTGAGCCAACAGACTCCTGAGAATCTCTATTTGTCTTTTTGAACCTGGATCAACTCACAGGGTTGGAAACAGCCATTCAGAAAGTTGAAAAGAAGGGTAGGGAAATGGTGGGCCTTTAGTACTCTTTCCCCTCCCTCCCTCTGCAGTGTTACCAAATTACTATTTTGTTTTGCATTTATACAAAAAATCATTGTTTGAGGCTACTACAGGCCAAGCAGTAACACTTAGAATCATAGGTTGTGATATATCATCAATAATTCACAAAAGGCTGAGTAGTGAAACAATCAGTTTTTAATAGCTAAAGACCAGAACACGATCAACCACCTCCTTGACTGAGCAGAGCAAAAGTAAAAGGGTGGATGCAAGGATCGGTGTCGGGAGGCGTCAATCACGGTAAAACAGTGGTTTGCCACAGGTTGCTTTTAAAACAAGATGTGATACATTACAAAGAAATATTACATTCCAATACAAAGGGCAGAGAGAGCACGCCACCTCAAGTTTATTGTCATATACATGGAGGTGAGGGGGTTGGAGGGTTATTGGCGGTGAGCGGGAGGTTTGAGCTAGTGGAGTTGTTCTAGTGAACCGGTGCGGACTCGAAAGGCCGACATGGCCTGTTTCTGTTCCGTAAATGGTTATGGTTATATGCAAGTACAATTTACCTGGCTTGTTGTGGTTTCCCAGATACATAAAGCACTGCACATAAGGAGAATTAAAAAAAAGGTAATAATATAAAAGGAAAAGGGGGAAATAAATAATAGTAAATATTAGCAGTTGGTCAGAGTGCAACAAAGTGGTCTGAATCAGTTGTTTGGTCAGATTGTTGGTGGTCTTGAAGTAGTGTTAAGGCAGGGATAATGCTGGGAGACTCAAGGGCCAGACCTGCCCACCCACCTCATCTGGAACTCCTGTTCCATACGTGGAAGTGTCTGCAGGTCACACATAGTCCACATGTTTGAGAACTCGCAGAACTGGAGTGGAAACAATTCTCTCTCAATTTCAGGGAAATTCTTTGAAAAAATCAGTGCAGACATTTTGAACCCGTGTGTCTACTTTTGTGCTCTGTCCTTCTATGAAATTGAGGACCTATCCCATCCATCCTCTCAATTGTATGCAAAATATTATTTATCTCTTTATCTACAAGACCCAAGTCATACCTCAGCTCGGTGCATATGGGTCATTGCTGCATGTAAATTGGCTGCTGCTATTTTTACATCAAACACTGAGCTGCTTTGAGGGTTTGGAAAGTACTGTGTAAATTCCCATTCTTTTCTTAAAACTGAAGAACTGGTTTCACAAATGATTGTAATGGTAGGAAACCTCATCTGCCAACTGTGTTTCTCAGGAAATGGCAGACAGCCCCATGATTTCCATTCATAAAATCAGCGAAACGCCGACTGAAGTCAATCTTCCACCCCTGTAATTTAACCAAATTACCATCAAGACTGCTACTCGCTGTTCAATGTTCACGTTGTTAATACAACCAAGGGAAAACCAGAAATGTATGTCATCTGTTCAACAATTTCCTGAAATCTGTCATCTCATTATCTTCTCAGTCAAGTGGACCGACTCGCACACACAAACTTGCTGTGCTCAAACGGTCTTTTGGCTGTTTCCCAACCACCTCAGTTCTTGGTTGTAGCCAAAGCCCTATGCATCTCTTAAAGGACAGAAGTCACCTAAAGAAAGTAATTAGACTAAAGTAATTCCCATTAATAGATGATTCAGAACCAAGGGGGACAGATTTAAAGTGATGGCTAAAGATACGAGAGAGGTGGAGAAAAGCCTTTCTTTTACCCAAGAAGAAATAATGGATCCAGAGTTCATTGTCTGTGGGATTGGTGTGAAAAGAATCACTCAGTAGCTTCAAAAGGGAATTGGAGAGAATAATTTGCAGGGTTGTGGAGAATAGGCTGGGTTATGTGTCTAACAGAACATCCCACCTTAGAAGTACTGATAGTTTTCTTCTACGTTGTAACAATTCTATGATTTGACAACAGATAAACAGTGTAAAATATGCATGTTTTTGATTTTAGTGGAAGTATTTACCCAAATATTTAACACCAATAAACTAGAGAGTTTTCAAATCCTCCAGTATCCTCTCACCCTCCAAACGTACAAGGTTATAGGTTAATGTGCATATAATTGGGCTGGAATCTCCATCAGGCACACAGAACTCAAAACAGTCAACCAGTTTACCAACCTCGGCTGCACCATTTCATCTGATGCAAGGATCGACAAAGAGATAGACAACAGACTCGCCAAGGCAAATAGCGCCTTTGGAAGACTACACAAAAGAGTCTGGAAAAACAATCACCTGAAGAAACACACAAAGATCAGCCTGTACAGAGCCGTTGTCATACCCACGCTCCTGTTCGGCTCCGAATCATGGGTCCTCTACCGGCATCACCTACGGCTCCTAGAACGCTTCCATCAGCGCTGTCTCCGCTCCATCCTCAACATTCATTGGAATGACTTCATCACCAACATCGAAGTACTCGAGCTGGCAGAGTCCGCAAGCATCGAATCCACGCTGCTGAAGACCCAACTGTGCTGGGTGGGTCACGTCTCCAGAATGGAGGACCATCGCCTTCCCAAGATCGTGTTATATGGCGAGCTCTCCACTGGCCACCGAGACAGAGGTGCACCAAAGAAGAGGTACAAGGACTGCCTAAAGAAATCTCTTGGTGCCTGCCACATTGACCACCGCCAGTGGGCTGATATCGCCTCAAACCGTGCATCTTGGTGCCTCACAGTTCGGCGGGCAGCAACCTCCTTTGAAGAAGACCGCAGAGCCCACCTCACTGACAAAAGGCAAATGAGGAAAAACCCAACACCCAACCCCAACCAACCAATTTTCCCTTGCAACCGCTGCAACTGTGTCTGCCTGTCCCGCATCGGACTTGTCAGCCACAAACGAGCCTGCAGCTGACGTGGACATTACCCCTCCATAAATCTTCATCCGCGAAGCCAAGCCAAAGAAAAATTGGGCTGGAATTGGCTGCTGTAAATTAAATTTAAATTTAATTCCCCTCTACATTCTCAATCCTGGTGCAGGAATCTCGATCCAAAACAATAATGTCACCTCTGCCTCCACAAATATTTCCTCTATCACGGGGCTTCCCAAAATTTTTTACTCACAGAACCATTTTGGGGAGCATTTGGAAATCGGAAAACTCCATAGTTATGAGCAGAAAATCGACTGGAATTAGGATGATGTCAATTTCTGATTCGAGTGTGGTTGAGTGTAATTTAAATTACTTTTTTTTATTAATCAGTCAGCAATCTGAGGCAATGCTTTGAAAATCTAATTTCTTCACAATATGATTATTTTCTATCAGCTAAATTTTAACCAAATTGCAAATACAAATATCTCCGACCTCTCAGACCCCAAATGCCTACCATCAGCGACCTTCCAGAAGCGGGTTTCCAACCTGTCTCCAGCCTCCCTCAGGCCAGATCTCCCAACACCTCTGATGCAGGTATCCACCTCGGCTCCAGCTGCCAGCAGTTGGAGCACCTGATGCCTCCAATGTGGATTTGCATACCCGTCGTGCTGCTCGCCGACCCACGTTTCCATCATGTCCATTGCCAACCCCCATCCCCGTGGACCAGGTGCTGGAGCCACCATGGTCTCTGCTGGTGACCCTGACTGCAAACCTACTGTAGCCTCAAACGCCTCTATTAACGCAGCTCCTGATCCCGACCAACACTATTCTCGCACTCACGGTGACTCCATCACCAGTTCCCACTCCAACCTCAGCAAGGGGGGGGGTAAGGAGTGAATGAGTGAGGGAGGGGGAGGGACTGAGTGAGTGAGTGAGAGAGGGGAAGGGAGGGAGCGAGTGTGCCAGGAGGGAGCGAATGAGTGAGAGGCAGAGGGAGGGAGAGAGCTAGAGGAGGGGGAAGGAGGGAGGGAGCGAGTGAGCAAGAGGAGGGGGGAGGCAGTTTAAATTTTAAAATTGTGGCCAGTCTTGTGCCAAAAGAAATACGAATCTCATTAGTTGAAAATGGCGTCTTGAGGAGCTGACATCAGGCTTCAAGATGCCAATTAGTTTTGTTAGCATTAAGGCAACTGTTTAGAAACACAGATAAAAACTAATTTAAATTTAAATTAAATAAAAACAGATATTACAAGTTTTAGTTATTACCTCCCATTCTCCTGTGGTACCCAGTTTGGGAAACGTTGCTCTTACAGTTTGTTTCTTTAAATCTATAGTCTCTCCAGATAGTAAGTTCATCATTGCAGTGAAGTTCTGTGGATCAGGAACCCACACAATGACAAGGAATTGATCATTGTGCCTATAGAACAATACACCACAGAAAACAGGCCATTTGGCCTTCTAATCTGTGCTGACCATCATCTCCCTAGTCCCACTGACCTGGTATGGGAATGCCATAATCCTCCAGGTCTGTCACATCCACGTATCTATTCAATTTACTCTTAAAAAATACACAATCAAGTTCACATTCACCACATCAGATAGCAGCTCATTCCACAGTCCCATCTCTCTCTGTGAAAACCTTCCCCCAATGCTTCCCCTAAACCTCTCCCAACAGCTTAAAACTATTTGCACCCACTCTGTCTCTACCTCTCATAATCTTGTAAATCTCAATCAAATCTCCCCTCATTCTTCTTCACTCCAAGGAATAAAGTCCTAACTTGTCCAATCTTTCCCTGCAACTCAACCCCTGTAGACCAAGCAACATTCTAGTAAATCTTCTCTGCACTCTTTCAGTCTTATTGATGTCCTTCCTGTGATTAGGCACACAATATTCCACATTTGGCCTTACCAATGTCTTAAACAACTTCAACATAACATCCCAACTCCTATATTCAATACTTTGATTTATAAAGGTTAAGATATCAACCTGTGCAATGTGACATCACTTTCAGGGAACAATGTATCTGCTCTCCTAGATCTCTCTGCTCCTCCACACTCCTCAGTGGCTTATCATTTACGGTGTGTTTCCTACCTTGATTTGCCCTTCCAAAATGCATCTCCTCACACTTGTCAGCATTAAACTCCATCTGCCACTTCTTAGCCCATTCTCCTAGCTGGTCCAGATCCCTCTAAAGGTTTGGTAATCCTCCTCATTGTCCACAACACCTCCTATCTTTGTATTATCCGCAAAATTGCTGATCCAATTCACAACATTATCATCCAGATCACTGATGTATACAACAAACAACAATGGTCCCCATACACATCTGTGTTCCCATTTTGACATTCCACTGGTTATCGTCCCCCATGTAAAAATTTTAAAAAAGAATTACAGAGTAGAAAAAAGATACCCAAATATTAAAATTTTTCACAAATATTAAATGCATTAGCTTATTTCTCTATCCCATTGTAAACTATTAAATTAGGGTAACATTATAATTTCCTGCAAATTTCTAAGAACTTCCACAGAACGATAAATAATTGACTGCTAAATTATCACAGCTTTCTTCACAGAGAGTAATTCTTCTCTGATGTTATCTCTTAGGATTTTTGGCCCTCCTGGCAATGCCAGAATTTATTGCCTGTTCCTAATTGCCCAGGGGAAGGTGGTGGTGAGCTGCTTTCTGGAAGAATTGCAGTCCTCTTGTTGACAGTTCTTCCAAAGGGCAGTTGAGCAGGGAGTTCCAGGAATTAAATAAAAGACGGTGAAGAACAGTAGTTTCTCCCTAAATAACCTCAAGGTTCCATAACTCACCAAATGACTTCAGATTTTGTCTTTTTATATCAATTAAGTTTGGCGGCCTTACGTTCTACCCACTCTGATCTAGGCACGTTCCTCTACTCCCTCAGACCTCCACATTCTTTGAAGCGCACATTACATGGTAACAAGAAAGTCTGCAGATGCTAGGGCGAGAGCAGTACACAAGCATACCGGAGAGAAGCAGTAGGCCACACAGCATCACCCTTTACTTACTATAGATGCTGCGTGACCTACTGAGATTCTCCAGCATGTTTGTACACTGCATTGCGTGGTATAATATTCCTGTATCTGAGAAACCACCACACCATCTGACTTACAGTCATAGTTCTTTCAAATTACTTGTTGCCATAGGACCCACAAATTATAGTGACCTACATCCAATTTCTCAGCCAGAGGACCTAGCTGACTGCATGCTGAGAAAGAATTGTTGCAATTTGTTTTCCAACACTTAGTTCAGTTCCAGTTCATGGCATAAGCTGGAGAAACATTGTGAATTTAATATACAACCAATTAGAGATGTAATGAAGGAGTGCTAGCATTTCTTACAACCTAAATCATGTCCTTTGTGCTCAACAAATTATTGGTCATTATTTCTGGAGAATGGAGTCCTTCCCCACCTCTCAGGCACTGCCATCATCATGCAAATGACCAATGTTATTCTGACTTTCATTCGTAGAGCAAATTTCAAGCATAATTATTAATTAAACCATCAACAGTTCACAAAATTATTGAACTATAATTCATAAATAATACAGCTCTCTAGAAAACATTTGGGGAAAATGTTATAGAGTGCAATTCTACCTTGAACTGACCATGAGATTGCTGTCTATTTTGCACACCCACCCACACATATACAAACACATATATTTCTCCATAGATTGTCACCTTGTCGTGGAGGAGAAGCTTGTCTGGTCCTGAGATCCCAAGAGTGATGTTGTCTGGAGCTATGCACCTGGAAGGGCCACCCATGGTGGTAAGGTCAAGAGTGAGGTCCCTGACAAAGAACAATCCAACCAAGACATCAGTGGTGGAACAGGTGGAAAAGTTACTCTGAACTCAACAGCTGTGAAGGCAGAAGAAGGCTGCAGCAAATCCCTCAGCTCCAATCATTGTGGTTTTCATGCTACTGGAACTAGATGTTTGATTTGTGAAGTGTCATGTGCTTCTTGGAGTGCAACATAAAGTACACATTAAACAAATACATGCAGAGGTGTCTTCACTCTGTGGATCAATGGAACGAAGCCCATCATCTTCGATCTTGAGTGATAGCCACGACCGACCGACGTACACACACATATATATATTATATATTATACACACAAACACACACACACACACACACACACACTGTATATGTGCAGAGACAGTCAGAGAGACAGAGATAAAAGAAAATAATGAAGAAAATTGATTTTTGACCACTGTTATTTTGAGATCTCCGGGAATACATTCAGGAACCTGCAGTGACTTCTTTTGTCATTTTGCAAACCTTGGATCAGTTATTCTTAGCCTTTTTTTGATTATGGCCCCCCTCTGCTCAAAGTTCATGGGCTCCCAGTCAAGTGGTTTTTTTTTCTCCTACCAACTGCATAAAAAACAAAAAATATTTGTTACATGAGGTGAAAAAAAACATGGCTTTTAATTAAATGCGCCGCAGTACCCTGTTGAGAATTGGCTGGCCTGGATGAAGGGCAGCACATCCCTGATAGTTTCAGCCTGAATGTATAACATTCCTTGCAAATTGGCTGCCTATCAATGAAACCATCTGACTATTGTCACCATAGTTTTGTGCTTGTGAAAAGACTCTGTCATCACCTATGACCACACAAAGACTGAATGGACTCAACAGCATTATATACATCAAATGTGCTCTGCCTCATCTCTTGCAAGCTCCTTGCCAGAGGATGCCAAAGAGATGACTGTCCCCAGACCCACAAGGGACGATACATTTCTGGAGTGTATGCCCTGGTACCTCTTCTGCCTTGGGACCACTTCTTCCCATTTGCAACAAAGTGGCATTCCCAATTCCCAGCCCTGATTATCTGGGAATTCCTGTCCTTCCGAATAAAGCAACTGAAGTTAATGCACAGTACCTGGTGGAAAAAGCATGGGAGAAAATTCAACATTTATTTAATTAACATTTATTTTGAGGAACAGCTCCGTAACTGGCCCTTCCAGCCCATGAGCTCACACCACTCGAATGCCGCCAAGTAACTAATTACTACTAGTCATCCAGTATGTCTTTTGAATGTAGGAGAAAACGGGAGCACTCAGACATGGACATGGGGAGAACATACAAACTCCTTACATATAGTGGCAGATTCGAACCCACACCGGCATTGTACTAACCACTTTGCTAACTGTACCACCCAATTAATTTAAAGTAATGGTTTCATATTTTTAACAGAAATATTTTTGTTACTTTATCAAAAAAAGCAGGACAAAACCAAACGTATATTTTGTACCAAAACTATGTTGTTATTGTTTTTCAGTCCAAGTCTTCATTGTTTCAATTTCTGATAAGTGGAAAGCTGAAGCAATCTAACATTGGAGATGAGGCCAACTTATGTCCATGGGAATTCCTGAGCTTTTTATTTTTCCTCCCACACATCTAGGTGGGTGGAGATGAAACTGAACTCATTAAAAACAGTAAGAGAAAAAGCTGTGATATAAAGGAGTCTGTGATATTTAACTGCCTCAAAGTTTCAGTTCATCAGGCAGACTGTGAAAGCTATCTGGTCCCTATGCCAGGAATACCCCACTGAGAGCTCATGAAATCAGAGTGGCATCTCGAGCTGCTACAGATCTCAAGCTTGTGCTGCTGTCTTCAAGCAGGAGACTGTTTACATCCGAGACAATTAGTGTCAATCATTCAAAGGCAGCCTTTAGCGCTTAAATTACCAGTAAGCTAGTTTGCTCTTTGTCACCATCTGCAATAGGGGGTTAAACAGCCACGAAGAAATGCAACAGGGAAAAATTGATGCATCTCAGGATCAAAGGGCATCCACTTAGAACAGTGATGCGTAGGAAATGCTTCAGCCAGAGGCTGGTTCTACAAAAGAATCTCAGGATTGTACGTGATCTCATATATGTACTTTGATAATAAATCTGAAATCTGGTAAAACTGTGGAATTTGTTCCCCCAGGGGCTGTGGAAGCCAGGTCGTTGGGTGCATTTAAGGCAGAGATGGACAGGTTCTTGCTTAGACGCGGCATCAAAGGTCACGGGAAGAAGGCCGGGCAGTGGGTAAGTGGATCAGTTCATGAGAGAATAGTGGGGCAGACTTGACGGACTCGAATAGCCTATTTCTATTCCTGTGTCATTTTGTGGGATATCTCCATTATCCAACAGTTAAACCCAAATGTTTTTGACAAGGAAGGGAGAGGAAGCATTAAAAATTCTGTTAAACACCTCTTATTCTTGTCGGACATCACTGATTAATACTCCATGGAATAACTCCACAATTCCATAAAATAAAACATGGAGCAGTTTGCTCAATAGCTCCAGAGGGCAAACACATGAATTTATTTGAAACCCCAAAGTGATCTTTTAATTTATTTGTCCCTGGATATGAGCAGGACTGGTCAGAATATTTGGCCATTCCCAAATACCACAAAATGCTGTTTATTGATGAAATCTGCTCTATCATCAATATCTACAATCTCAGAGGGCGATTTATGGTGAACCATACTGACAGGTCTTGAGTCATGAACATCAGACAGACTGAGGTGAAAGATGACTTCCCTTGAAGGAAATTAATCAACCATTTAGATGTTTTGCCACAAGTAAAAGCTTCACGGCCATCATTACAGATGTTACTTTATTCTTCCAAATTTAATTAAATATTTGAATTTAACTGACCCATCACTCTGCGATTTGAACTCAGAACCCATGTCAATAGTCCAAATTTCTGCAAGCTTGCCAAAGATCTTGCCCATTCTACTACACTATCTCTGTTTTAATGCAGGAAACACCATTGTTAATTTATGCAAGGTCCCTGAAATAGGATCTGTAAATGAGTTTAGAAACTTTCATCGAGAGATAAATTTTGGATTAAAATTTCATTCCAGAAGAAAGCACCTCTCAAAGAGCAATTTCAGCCTGAATCTTCATGTTTAAACACCAAGAATGGAATGCAAGCCAAGGATATTTTAAGTCAAAGGCAAGATTTTTATTCCCTGACCTGCAGCTGACCTCTGCCTATTAGGTTTGTTTTCACTGTTCGACAGTAACCCAGATCCTGTAAGGCAAACTCTGATCAGATAAACTAATCCTCCCAGCCCAAAACGAAGGAACCCACTTTAAAGAACAATGCTGAAACTGGCTTTCAAATTGCCAGTTCACCTCAGCTTTGACACTGATAGTTTCATTAATTCCAGGGTCTTGGGCATTGGATCAATACTTGGCTTTACAGACATGCCGGACTTCTAAAGGATTAGTGCCATTCTGAACGAGGCTCTGAGTATTTTTGGCTTGTTCCAAGTTTCACAGACAAGAGTCAGTTTTCTGCTTACAAAATGGTTTAATCTCCACTTAGATGTCCTATAAAGGACAAACAGAAAGAAATAAGATGTTGTACCTCATTGCTCTGGGGCAAAAGGATTCAAAGTTGAAGGGAATGACGATTATTCTGCTGAACGGTTTTAGCTCATCTCTTGAGCTTTTATAGCAAAAACCAATAATGTACAATTATATAGTACCTTTGACCAAGATGAACAGCGTTTCACTCACCACTCTATTTATTTCAGAAATAGTACTGTGACAATTGGCTTCCTAATGATGGCATGGCAGATATCTATCATATGCAGGAATCTACTTGGACATCAGGTATTATTACCACCCCTCCATTAGGTAAGAAGCAGAAAACAAGAACCGAAAGAATTGAACTTACACCAGGTTAGTTCAATACTTAGTGGGTCAGAAGACAGACACAGCCCAGAATAAACTGCATCAGGGCTTTGGTTCTGAAGAGTGTGCTGGCAAAGGTATCAATCCTCATCCTTTAGGTAACTGCCTTTAATTTCAGACCTCTGGTTTTCGCTCTCTGGAGAGACAAAATAAAATGTTCCCTCTTACATACGCTGGTATGTTTTGAGTTTAAAATAGAGTGCAAGACTCTGTTTGAAGATTAAGATTAAGCACATGATATCTTAGGAAAACTGATAGAACAAAATGGAACAATACTACTGCCACAACTCAATACAATATCTCAGGATAGTTAACTGAGATCACAAGATATAAGAGCAGAAGGAGGCCTATTGGCCCGTCGAATCTGCTCCGCCATTCTAATCATTAGCTGATCTAACCTCCCACTCAGCCCCACTCCTGGCTTTTCCCCATAACCCTTAATGTCCTGACTAATCGAATCTGTCAATCTCTGCCTTAAATACTCCCAACAGCCTCGCTACCACAGCAGTCTGTGGCAAAAATTCCCACAGACTCATGACCCTCTGGCTAAAGAAATATTTCCACAACTCTATTAAATGGACGTCCTTTGATCCTGAAGTTGTGCCCTCTTGTACTTGACTCTCCTGCCATGGGAAACATCCTTGTCACATCAACTCTCTTCAAGCCTTTCAGCTTTTGAAATGCCTCTGTGAGGTTCCCCCTCATCCTTCATCACTCCAACAGTCCAGAGTACAGTCCAAGAGCCAAGAAACATTCCTCATCTGGAATATTCTGGAAGTTTACAGCTTTTGATATTGACTTGGCTGGAGAACAGGTCAATGGAATATTCCCCATGAGTAACTATTAAGTAGATTCAGACGTGGTTGTTCTTGGGACGGAGATCACCTGGGAATAGTAGATGCACAATTCTCACCTTCTAGGGAAGCACATGATCCAACCAACAGATTAAATTCATCTGACCACAAGCATCTCAATAAAAAAAAAACCCTGACAGAAATGACCATGACCAGTTACCATGGAGGGAAATAATAAAGCTAAACTACAATGAAATAGTGCAAAGTAATTAAAATATTGGATTAATCCTATTTACTGCATCCAAAGATTTGTCGCTGGATGAAACAGAATAATAGATTATCTGAACATTACAGCAATTTTAAAAGGCCAAGCAACTGCATCTATTGTTGACCTTTTGACTATTAAAGTCTGTTAATCCTAATTGCCTTTAACTCAAGCAATAGATGAAGCAGTTTTGAATGTATGGTGGAAATTCTCTTACGCCCTCCATCACAGCATTGAATATTAATTGAACTAGTCATTCTGATCATGTGGCACAAGCACAGTTCATTCACCATTTTAGCACTGTACTTGAAGTATTTATCTTGACAAACAGACTCAAATAGAACAACAAACCAATTTAACACCTGTACTTGGTAACTATGGAGCCGTGTAAGCTCGGTCCAAACACATTAACATTTGCTTTCCACACCTTTAAAATCTAATTTCTTCCTTTTCATTTGTTCACTATTGTCTGATAAGCTGATGTTGAGTTGCAAAGTAATATTCTTTTTCCTTTTGGATGAAATTATAGTGTTTTGCAGTTCTTCGGAAGCTGTGACGCATTTCTGTACTGTAATGCATCATGGACTTGACCTTATTCCATTTATATCACCAAACTACATCTAATTTAGGAAAGGTAGCTCTATGGGGTGAACAGCTTTTTCTCTTTACCACCTTTATTGAGAGATAAGTGAAATATTTATTTGAGATTATTTGCTTGATGTAACCACAAGGCTATCGTTAACGTTATTGCACCACTTATGTGGGCCTAATTTAATTAGTTTAGCCAGGCAGATGCCGACAGAATACCTTGAGTGACTTCAATCAGAGCTCTTATGTTGCAAGTTCTTATAGTTTGGTGTGTAATGGACCCCTTAATTATCACCCCTTGTAAAAGACGGGACAATTTCTAAAAGACTCCCATACAGGGAACTCATCTTGACTCTTTGCACTGTACTGTGTGCAGTTCTGGTCTCCTTACTTGAGGAGGAATGTTCTGGCTTTGGAGGCAGTGCAGAGGAGATTCACCAGGTTGATTCCAGGGATGAAGGTCTATGACGACAGATCGAGTCATCTGGGACTTTACTCGCTGGAATTTAGAAGAATGAGATATGAATGATTGAGGTAGGTAAGTTGTTTCCATTGATAAGTGAGAGCAGAACTAGGGAACATAGCCTCAAGATTCAATGATTTAGGACAGAGATGAGGGTAGTGAATCTGTGGAATTCACTGCCCATTGAAGCAGTGGAGGTGACCTCAGTAAATGTATTTAAGACAAGGTTGAATAGATTTACACATACCATAGTAGGGGAATTTAGGGATATGGGGATAGGGCAAGTAGATGAAGATGAGCCTATCATCTATGTTTCTATGATGACAAAGAATGGTGGAGCAGTCACAACGGGCCGGTTGGCCAAATCCTGTTCCTATTTCTTATGTTTGCACCAACTGATATTTACAGCAAGCCTTTGCCCACTCCAAGTTACCTATCACTTCATACAGGCAGGCAATCACTGGACACTTAGCTGTGACCCAAAACTCACTTCTAAATCTAAGGTCAAAGCAATGGTTAGAAAATGGGAGCAATTCATAGCAGGAATGGGCACTCATCCTTCACTGCAATTCCAGGGTTAAAATGGACAGTAATTGACCCATCACTGCACGTGAAGACACAGGAATACAATTGTCAACTTCATAAAGAGTCAATTCCCTTGAATTGCGCCAAATTTGGTTCCAGAGTTAATTGCTCATAGGGTAAACTCCAATGGGGCCAGTCATTCCACTTCCTCCATGAGGCAAGTCTTGTTTATATTTAGAAGGACCACTGCCGATTTTGTTGCAAAATAGAGGCAAATTGTGCATTAAGTAATAGAAGCCATGCTAATCTTGTGAATTAGTTACTAGTGCAAACAGAAAACAGTTGCAAACTCCTTTGTAACTGGTAAGAACTCAGAGTTCAAGTTTCCAAAGATATATAAAACTTATATATTACCTTCTAGGGAGAGTCAGATATATCGGAGACTGCAGAGTGAACTCCAATCAATGGAGTGCAGAGTCCCCATCTCCATAGCATTGGCTCTGGGTTATGTGTTTGACCTTGGGCGTGGGCCAGGGGTCTAACCTTGGATCTGGGCCAGGCATCTAACCTTGGGTCCTGCAGGCCACAGGCACCATTTAGCTCATGTACACTCCAAGGCAGGATCCTGCATGTTCACCCAATTCAACCTGTAATCTGTGGCCTGAAAGACCTCACGGTGAATTCGCTGGAAAAATGTGCACTTCACTCCTATCTGAACCAATAATTTTAATTTTGTCTATGTATCTGAATGACAAATTATTTTGTGTTGTGTGTGACAGAAATATGGCCAAATTGGGTGAAGGAGAAGCAAAATTCCCAAATGTGGTTTAAATGAGGTATAAAAATCAAAGAATGGTAAATTGCAGGCACTGTTGATGTTTGGTAGTGTTACACAGGTACTTAAGATACACTCACAAAAACTTAGTCAAATACATGTACCACACTATGACATGGAACAGAAAAATAGATCAGGGGCAGCATGGTTGACATAGTGGTTAGTGCAACCCCTTTACAGTGCCAGCGATTGGGACTGGGGTTTGAATCCCATCCTGTCTGTATGAGTTTGTGCATTCTCTCCATGTCTGCATGGGGTTCCCCCCACTGTTCAAAATGCATTGCGGGTGTAGGCTAATGGGGTGTAAATTGGATGCACGGGCTCATGGGCCTAAATGGCCTGTTACCGTGCTGTATGTCCAAATTTATATAATTTACTTAATAAGATAGATAAATGAATATTCATGGTTGCAGCAAATAATCATGTTTCAATAATGAAGACAGAACATTTGCTGATGGCAGAGTAGCTTAAGATAAGAGTTAGGGAAGTATGGGGAGGTTTAAGAACCCGATAGCTGTTGGAAATAAACTGTCCTTGGACCCAGAGGTGACAGACTCCAGACTTCTGTATCTTCTGCCTCAAGATAGCAATGAGAAGTGGCTGGGTGATAGGGGTCCGTTAGGATGTTGGCTGAGTTCTTGAGGCAGCACCTCAAGTCTTCAATGGATAAGAGGACTTCTGCTGCATGATGAAGCACAGACCTGTCTGTCAAAAAGAGCTTGCTGATGCAAGAAATCTGAAATAAGATCAGGCAGTAGGAATTAAAAAGCTACCAGTATTTTTTTATTAGTCTCGCAGGTGTGAGTGATGTTTTGACAGCTCTATTGCAACCCTTTTCTCTAGTCTGTAGACAATGCAAGCCAATTCACTAAAATGACATTTCCATCACCAACATTCACCTTTCAAACATTCAGCTGGGAAGAGATCAGGATTCACGTTGTTGGGGATTAGTTGTCTTCAGAAGAATTCATGTCTTTTGGTGAAGCAATGTCTTCACTGACATTCATATGGTTATTAAACTTTTTACTGGAGTTTGAGGAGAAAAATGCAAGTTAGTCGCCTCTGTAGTGAAAGTGGTTGATGCTACACTTTCACTCACCAGGACAGAAAGTCTCATGACATTTGAAAAGTGGTCAGAAAATCTCTGGAAATGCCATAACTGACAAGCTTTTGAATTGACAGCCCCATGGATTTCCATTATTGTGCCCAGAACCACACTCCAGATCATACAGTACAACGTTTACAAAATATTCTAAGATATCTTAACAAAACTGTTGTCCCAACCTTTGAATTAAAAGATCAAAACTAATGTTTCCTTTGACAATTTTATCAGTTTTTTACAATAACTCCAAAACTGCAATAACTACAATAACTCAAAAACTATTAAAAGATCAGCTAAGTTGCAATATTTTTAAAAATATGTATTTAATAAACTGAGTCGTTTGGTGACTGTGGAATAAATTGCATCTTCACAGCATAGAAACATAGAAGATAGGAGCAGGAGTAGGTCATTCGACCCTTCGAGCCTGCTCCGCCATTCAACGAGATCACGGCTGATCTTAAAGTTCAGTACCCCGTCCCCGCCTTCTCTCCGTAACCTTTAATACCCTTATACTGAAGAAATAGATCTAATTCCCTCTTAAATATATTTAATGAACCTGCCTCTACTGCCCTCTGTGGCAATGAATTCCACGGATTCACCACGCTCTGGGTCAAGAAATTCCTCCTCATCTCGGTCCTAAATGGTTTGCCTATTATCGTCAAACCATGGCCCCGGGTTCTGGATTTTCCCATCCTTGGAAACATCCCATCTGCATCCATTCTGTCCAGTCCTGCCAGAATTTTATAGGTCTCTATGAGATCCCCTCTCAATCTTCTAAACTCCAACGAGTACAATCCCAATTTGCGCAATCTTTCCTCATAAGTCATTCCTGCCATTCCAGGTATCAGCCTCTCCACTCCCTCCATTGCAAGAACATCCTTCCTTAGATAAGGTGACCAAAACTGCACACAATACTCCAGGTGGAGTCTCACCAAGGCCCTGTACAGCTGCAGTAAGGTATCCTTGTTCCTATACTCAAACCCTCTTGATATGAAGGCCAACATACCATTTGCCTTTTTAACCGCCTGCTGTACCTGCATGCTCGCCTTCAGAGACTGGTGTACAAGTACCCCTAGGTCTCTCTGCACTTACCCATCTCTTAATCTATTGCCATTCAAATAGTAATCTGCCCTCCGGTTTGTATTACCAAAGTGGATAACCTCACATTTATCCACATTGTAGAGCATTTGCCATGTATCTGCCCAGTCCCTCAATTTATCCAAATCACACTGGAGCTTCCTGATCCCCTCTTCTGTGCACTCAACCCCTCCTAGCTTAGTGTCATCTGCAAATTTGGAGATATTACATCCAATCCCCTCATCCAGATCATTAATGTAAATTGTGAACAGCTGGGGTCCCAGTACAGATCCCTGTGGCACCCCACTGGCCACCGCCTGCCACTCAGAAAACGAGCCATTTATCCCAACTCTCTGTCTTCTACCTGCCAGCCAGTTCTCAATCTACATCGATACTTTGCCCCCAATCCCATGAGCCTTGATTTTGGAAGCCAGTCATTTATGCGGGACCTTATCGAAGGCCTTTTGGAAGTCCAGGAACACCTCATCCACTGGCTCTCACCCATCTATTTTACCTGTCACCATCTCAAAGAATTCCAATAGATTTGTCAAGCACGATTTACCTTTCGTAAATCCATGTTGACTCTGTCCGATCCCTTCTCTGCTAGTCATATGCTCCGCTATTACATCCTTAATAATGGATTCCATCATTTTGCCCACTACTGATGTAAGGCTCACCGGCCGATAATTCCCCACTTTTTCTCTACCCCCCTTTTTAAATAGTGGGGTAACATTAGCTACCCTCCAATCCATGGGTACTGATCCTGAGTTTATCGAGTTCTGGAAAATAAATCTTAAAGCATCTGCTATCTGAATGGCCACTTCCTTAAGTACCCTACGATGTAGATTATCAGGCCCTTGGGATTTATCTGCCTTCAATCCCATCACTTTTCCCAAGACCATGTCCTTAGAGATACTGATTTCTTTCAGTTCCTCCCTTGCATTAGTCTCTATGTTTCCCAACATCCTTGGGAGGTTATTTGTATCCTCTCTTATAAAAACAGAACTAAAGTAAGAATTTAATTTGTCTGCCATTTCCTTATTCCCCATTATATATTCCCCTGATTCCGACTGCAAAGGACCTACTCTGGATTTCACCAATCTTTTCCTCTTGACATATTTATAAAAGCTTTTGCAGTCGGTTTTTATATTTGCTGCAAGCTTACTTTCGTAATTTATTTTTGCTCTCTTGATTAATCCCTTTGTCCTCCTTTGGTGCATCTTGAACTGCTCGCAGTCTTCGGTTGTGGTACTTTTTTTGGCCAATTGATATGCTCTCTCTTTGGACCTAATGCTGTCTCTAATTTCCCTTGTTATCCATGGATGAGTCACCTTTTTTGGTTTATTTTTATGCCAAACCGGTATAAACGATTTTTGCAATTTCTCCATTAGATCTGTGAATGCTTTCCATTGTCTATCCACAGTCAACTCCCCCATAAACACCACCCAATCAATCTTACTCAACTCCCGTCTCATCCCATCATAATCCCCTTTATTTAAATTCAGGACCTTAATTTCAACACTCTCCATGTCGAGTGAGAATTCGATCATATGGTGATCGCTCCTACCCAAAGGGCCTCGTACAACAAGATTGTTGATTAGCCCCTTATCATTGCATAATACCCAATCTAAAATGGCCTGCTCCCGAGTTGGTTCCTCGACATATTGGTCTAGATAACCGTCCCGTAAACATTCAAGGAATTCCTCCTCCTCAGTATTTTTACTAATTTGGCTAGTCCAATCTATATGCAAATTAAAGTCTCCCATGATGACATAATTAGTTTGAAATATTCCATAATTTTTTTGGACATTCATTCTATGGGCACTACTGACAACGGCAACCATTAACATCTTTGAGAAGATTGATGACAACCATTCATGGTGCAAGTCCTCTCCCAGTACATTAGGTGAGCAATGTCAGCTTTTTAAACACTATTTAATAATATCTGACTGCAGTAATATCAAGAATGGCAAACTATCCCCCAGTATATCGATGTAGCTGAAATTAAGCACCATAGCCAGAAAGGCCCTCTCCTACAAATACACCCCAAGACTGAAGTCCTTCCACATGTTTGTGTAACTGACTTTAAAGCCTGTACCTGTTAATCTACTCCTTGAGCTTCTTTGCTAGTCATGAGAATGTTTTGCACTCCTCTCCAGAAAAAACCTTCTTTGATACACTTTACCATGAACTGCATCTGTGAGCACTGCATTTTCTAATCTGGAGTATGAATATAACCGGCAGTGATTAAAATGTCAACCTTCTGAACTGGATATTATTTTCTTTAAACTCTATAGTTGCACTTGACTTGATCTTATTTTACCACCATCTTGAAAGCAGGATAGAAATTAACTATGGACATGTTCTGCTAAATACACATCCTATTTCTCAGTCAAATATTTTAAAAGCTATCTTAAAATACTAATCGGACTATGAAATACTGTTGTACAAGTACAATGCCTTTACGATATAATTGCTAAAATATTTAAGAGACAATGTGAATGTTGGCCCAAGTCTCATGTAAATTCTTCTACATATCAATAATCTGGTGTTAATCCTATTAACTTTATAAATTTGTTTTTAGGAGACTTAATAAATTTATTTCAAGAAGGCCATATAAAATGTTTTCTAATGAGATAAAGCCATTTCTTTCCTGTTCCTTCAGTTTAACAAGCTTCTTTCTTCTCCGTCCTCAAACATTAACTCCGTTTCTCTTCTCACCATTGTGGCCTGACCAGCCAAGTTTCTAGCATATTCTTTTTTTAAATTTTAGGTGCCCAGTGTCTGCATTTTTTAAAAAAATTCATATAAATATTGAAAGAAATGCACTTTTCTTTTTGTGAAACTTGTTCACGTTTTGTGCTTCCTTTAAATTCAGATGGAAACAGAAGGGTCATAGACAGGTTTTGTCAAGCGTTGTCAGGAATTGGCCTGACTTTACAATTATGATTGAAATAACAGAATACCTTTAAAGCTTTCAGCTGGACAAAGGGAGCTGTTGTACAAAAAGTGGAATATACCGAATTTTGAAGAGCCAATTAAAGTCATGCAATGATAAATCGCCTTAGGTAAATTTTACATGGGCTTCCAGAAGGCAATTGGTAAATTCTCCTAAAAATTAAAATTTTTAGGAATGAATGCAAGCTTACTGACACATTTAGGAAACTGTCTGAGCGTGGAGCAGAGAGGAAGGCAAGGGGCTGATATTCCTACAGGCCATTAATATCCTACATGGACCTGTTTAAAAGGCGTAACTATTCAGCGTAATTATACTTGGCTTTGAACATGGGGACTGAAAGTTCACTGCTTACTAAGCATCCAGATGCAATTAATAACACTGTTTCTTGACATTTTGTTCTTCATGCATGTCCTTCAGAGAGAGATTACAGTGGTTGAATGGTATTTAGACTAAAAGCCATGAATATATTTTGCATTCAATACTCTAATTTTGTGTTGTTAAACCATCAATTTTAGTCATTTAAAATATCAAATTGTTGTTGTTAATTATTTCTTTCATTGTTCAAAACTAATATTTACTTCCATTGGAGATATTCAGTGAATCTTTTAAAAGGAAAACTACAATAGTAATTATAAAATACTTTATCATCCTCAGGATATCCTTAAGCACCGCTGTGGGATGCTTTATTGAAGCGAAGCAAAACTCAACAGCCAATTTGCACAAAGTTAATGGCCAACTTGGCTGTTCATGAATTGTTGTCCAGATGGCCTCATTAGCATCTTTGTAAGAGAATTAAAATAAAGAATCTCATTGAAGTATCAGCGTTCTTTTAATTCTTTGATGTGTGACATCAATAAAGCATCCACATTCAACAATCTAAGCATTTAAAATCATACTAATTGTGCTGTGAAAGAGCAACAAACATTAGTGCTGAGGGAACAGACGAGAGGATCTGTGGGACCCATCCAATGGAACATCACTATTGATCCTACAGCAGAGCCTGTGAAAACACAGAAACCCCCTCGACAGAATCCACAAGATCATAAATAATATGATAAATCTGAGCTGAATTTAAATTTTTAAACTTGGATATAAGTGACAGAATCTGTACAATGAAAGTTTGTTTTCTACCATCGGCAGAATGGTCAACAATAGAAGTTGGTAGATAAAGGTTAAAACCTCTCTGCTCATTGGAGTAGAGCGTTATCCTCAGAGACCAGCAGTTTAATTGCCAATTTGTTGTTAACCATCTTCTGACATGTATAAGGAGAATGTGGAGCACAAATTGACGTAAAGAATGAAGACAGCACTGAGCTCAAGCAGATCTGAGAGAAGTAGAAAACTCTGTGACCAGGCGGGCATTGAAGGGGGAGGACAGACTGGAGGACAGGTGAACCTGAAGGACAGGTGAGCCACTCAAGCGGACTGTACCAGATCAACTGAGATGGGGCTGGACAAAGCATCAGGCCAACTAAGGAATGCACAAAGATTGGGTGAACGTGGTCGGGTGAATCAGGGTCTGTGGGAATTTTATGAATGGTCCGGGCAATGCGAGCTGGTGCACCAGGTATGGCTACACAGATCTGGATTGACAAGGACTGAAAGAGAGAGGACAGCAAAAAGAGAAAGTGGACCTGCAATGAATATAGCAAATGGAGAACAGGTGTGATGTAAGGAAATGTTGAGTGAAGGGCCATCGCACCAGGGAACAGGAAATAGGAATGGGTTGATACGGATCAGAAAGGAATACAGCAGCGTGGAGCACAAGTGAGCCCGAAAGGAATAGGAACCCCTGTGCTCAAGCGGACATGAAATGGTGAGGACAGCGTAGAGTGCTGGCGGACCCAAAATGAATTCGGCATCCTGGGGCTTAAGCGGACTGTGTTGGGTGAAGTGGGACAGGGCTGAGCAGAGCGTTGGGATAACTCATTCTCAAATGAGCAGAGGTAGTGGGCTTGAGGGTCTGTTTCCATGCTGTTGAACTTTATTTCATGGTGCTTGAGCCTCCCTGTGTTACGCTTGCCAAGAACTACTCCAGGACCACCAAAAGGAAAGTTAAACGCAACCGGTATTTTCCGGTTATATGCAGAGAGTGGTGGGTGCCTGCAATGCACTGCTGGAGGTACTGGTGGAGACTGGTACAATAGGAATATTCAAATCAGATAAGGCACAATACATGTATGAAAAATAAGTGGGTTACAGGTATAGGTCAGGACACATTGTGGGCTGAAGGGCCTGATTTACGCTGTGACATTGTCTGCAACATGAGGACTTTAGAACACCAGTGGTACTCGGCTTAACGTTCTCTTAACGTAAAAACAAAATGCTGGAGAAACTCAGCAGGTCAAGCAGCGTCCTTTATGTAGCAAAGGTTAAAGATTCATCACTGATGGTTCAGGCTGCAGATTTTCGTGGTTTAATTCTCTCAGCTTCACAGGAATAAAGTTCAGTGACATCATTACTATGGCTGACTTCTATATAGATCAGTACAGAGAAAGTATTATTTTCTTCAGGGAGGAATGTCTGTGTGAACTTTATTCATTAGATGTTGCGTTTAATGTGTGGACTGCTTCATGAAAATTTCATGCAAAAAGCAAAGTTGCTCCAAAAGAATTCCACCACTGAAGCAAGGCTAATAGTTATCTAAAACTAGCAAGGAAGTATTTGCATTTAAATAGAACCTCCAGATTGCTCAGACATGCCTTATATAGACTGAATTATGTTGAGTGCAGGCAGCATATCAGGCAATGCAACTCACTGCCTTGAAGTTTCAGCTTAGCTGTGTTCATTCATTACAGTGAGGTGGAACATACTGTACATTATTTCACACAGACAAGTGTGTTATTATTACATTAAACAGGTATTTATGGGTTAAATTCTTTCTTGTCTTCTGCAGGTTGAAATTTTATGGTGTCACTTTTGTGATCCCACAGCTCTGGTTTTGAATTTGTAGTACAGATTTGTAGTAACTAATTCTAACTAGCTTCCAACTAATATTCACTAAGCTCTGTTGCTAAACTAACAGCTTTTGCAATCTTAACTGACAACATTTCTGACTTACGGAAACCAGATCATGGCAGTTCTCAGAATCCTCCGACTTCCATTTCCCACAACTATCCCATCGTACTTCAAAAGAACAATTCTACTGCTCAGAGAAAGGGAATCAAGGAGAACTTCTTGAGAGTTTCAACCTGCAGTACTAAGTGATTGCATGAGCTTCAGTTGGCTGCTTTGCTCACCTCCAGTCGATTTCATTGACTCAGCGAAGTCCCCTTGATTAAGGCAGTCTTCTCTCTTGAACCATTTGTCAGTCTCAGTCATTCAAACCATGATGTCAGTTGGCTCTTTGATGCACAGGCAATGAAATGGAGGTGGAGCCATCATTATAGCATTGAAGAGGTAACTGCAGGGACTGGAATGACGATGAATCAAGGCTTGACACAGAACCTTAATTTTCTAATGGTCCATTTGTATCTACTTCTCTCAAGAAAAATTCTCCCATACAAGCAATCATTTATACAAATAAAATTACACTCTTCACCATTTACATCAACATTTCTAAAGTATCCACTTCAAGTATGAGTAATTCCAGTGAATTTCTGGATATGCACCCACCTCACATCCTGTTCTGAAATCATCACTTCCCCGTAAATGTCTTCATAACTTTCAACATGTGGCATTGTGTTCTGGATCATCCACATATTAGCATCACAAATCTGCACAGATCGTCCCACATTAGGGTTAGTGATTCTTGCCAATACCTGCATGACATACAATTTGTGTTTGGTAAGCTGCTATGTGCCATGTATTTAGTTGCAAACATCTCCACTATATTTTAATCTTAACGCATCCCATCATTGTTCATTTGCATTTATTCTGTCTTTTACACTGCATCCCACTTGCTCTCTGACTCAGTGCGGACTCCAGATGGATCCCAAAGCTTTCAACTTTGACATGATTGTTTCTGCTCTGTAATTGTTGGGTTAATTAATGGAAGACAATTTTGGAGGGATTCATTTTAAGTTTAAAATGGTTAATTTTTTGTTCATTTTAATTTGCTTTCCATTGTTCCTGAAGCTTCAAACTAAGGGATTAAGAGTCGAAGGCACTCATTTTCAATTGAGTGGCTGGAGATTCCGTCGGCACATCCGGTTCAAAATATGGTCAAATAAGCACTAGGATCCCAGATCAGTGCAAATAACTACTATATTACTTTGTTTCACAAGAGAAAAGGTTGTCCTAATTTAAACAGCTTGTTTTGGATCATTTTTGAAAATACCATAAGCTTAAGCTAACATTTTTGGAATCAAACTCTACCGAGCATAAAGTTTTTTCTAAGTATATATAAAAATCAATTCACATTTGGGATGGTGTCAGTGTTTGTAATGGGTACACATCATAGAAACCAAGATTTAATTTGAACTATGTTCTTATGTAACTGCTTTGACGTCTTGGTAAAAATCCACACACTCAAATATTCTCATCATTCTTCACCTCTCTTCAAGTAATCCTTCTTCAGGACACGAACACTGCAGAAATAAACATCACCAAAAAGGGGTTGTCATCACTCTGGGTGGCTAAAAGACCAATACCATTTAGGGTAAAAAGTTTGCCTCTTAAAATATCCCCACTGTTGAGAATTTGGTCCATGAAATAGTGCTCTAGAACCTGGCCATTTTGTAGAGACTTTTGCCTTTTATTTACAAATGGAGACATACATTTTGCCAAGTCAACCTCACTTCAATCTATCAATTTCTTGATACATTTTTTAAATCAAATATTGTCAAATGATCTAAATCAAATTATGTACTGGTATAAATTAAACTGATAAAGGAAAGCTAATTAAAATTGCTTTCAATGTATCCTTGGCACTTTACAATGGCCATCTGATCAGTAACTGCCAACAGCTTGCTGTCAATCATCTGGAATATAGTGAGAACATCAGCTCAATTTGGGTTCTGCCTGGATCACTTGTACAAAGAAGACAAGCTTTAGAGTTAGAGTGATTTAAAGGCACTTAAAATTGCTTTTAAACCTCATTAATGTAAATAAACAAGGAATGTTTAAGGTGGCTTTAACCCTCTCTTTGAAACTGAGGATTGCTGTGATTGTTAGAGCCTAATGCTGTCAACAGCAGATCATCCTTGGGTAACATTCCAGGTCTGACTAGCTTCAACTGCATCATCTGTCACTGCTCCAAGTGGGGATTTTCCACTGATATTTATGTACACGTCCTTAATCAATGAAGTAACCTACCTCTGCGCAGTCAACTCTGAACAATATCCACAATTTATTCGATAAATGGAAGTAACATTTGCATTATACAAGCATCAATCAATAAATATCTCAACAAGAAAGAGCATCATCACTTCTCTTTCATATTCAGTGGAATTGCTTTCACCATTTCCCCTACATCTGCATAAAACTGACAAGAAACTGAACTACAGCCATATAACATTATGGCTAATTAAGGAGCTGGCAACTCTGTTCCACCTCCCAAGCCTTGGAGGGTTTGGTGATGGGGAATGTGATCAGAATAGATGCAGCATCATCAGGAGTTGAACAATTTCATATTGTCCAAAATAAAGCAGCCTGACCTGGCCCTTGTTCTTTTCTTCGGCTTGGCTTCGCGGACGAAGATTTATGGAGGGGTAAATGTCCACGTCAGCTGCAGGCTCGTTTGTGGCTGACAAGTCTGATGCGGGACAGGCAGACATGGTTGCAGCGGTTGCAGGGGAAAATTGGTGGGTTGGGGTTGGGTGTTGGGTTATTCCTCCTTTGTCTTTTGTCAGTGAGGTGTGCTCTGCGGTCTTCTTCAAAGGAGGTTGCTGCCCGCCGAACTGTGAGGCGCCAAGATGCATGGTTTGAGGCGAGATCAGCCCACTGGCGGTGGTCAATGGGGCAGGCAACAAGAGATTTCTTTAGGCAGTCCTTGTACCTCTTCTTTGGTGCACCTCTGTCACGGTGGCGAGTGGAGAGCTCGCAAGAATTCTTCATCAGACCCTCTTAAACCTGAAAAGAGATGCCACAGGGTCTGTACAAAGGCTAACATTATGTGCAGTTCTAGTTGTCACATTACAGGAGAACATAAAACCTTTGGAGAGGGTGCACAAAGATGTTTGATACCTTGATGAATACCTTGATGTTGGTTATGCAATACCTTGATGAAGGGCTCAAGACTGAAACGTTCTCTATATTTCTTTATCTTTGCTATACAAAGTATGCTCTTTGACTCACTGCAGCAATGTATTACTTCACCAGGATATTGCCTGGATTAGCTTTAAGGAGGTTTTGGACAAATATGGGTTAGTTTCTCTGGGTCAGAGAAATATGAGAAGCATAGATATATTCAGACATTCACAATCATTTTTTTTTGGCTATGGCATCATTAGAACTCTGCTCAAAGTTTACAGGTCCCTTTGTCAAATTTTGGTTTCTTCCATACTTCTCTCCTAACAACTACATAAAAAAAAAAGTTACGAAGTGAAAATAAAACAAGGCTTTTACTTAAATGTGCTGTGGAACCCAGGAAGGCCATAGGGCCCCCGTTGAGAATTACTGGAGTAGATAGTCAGAATTTTTCCCCACAGTGGAATCGCCAAATATTAGAGGACATAGATTTAAGGGAGAAGGGGTAAATTTAAAGAAGATCCATGAGGTAATTTTGTTTTCACACCAGGCAAGTGCATGGAACTCACTGCCAGTGGAAGGAGTGCCGAAAGAATTATTTAAGAGACGTGTGGACTGATACATGAACATGCAGGAATGGAAGGATATAGACTAAATGCGAGTAGATATGCAGTTCATCATTAGTCAGCCCAGATATTGAATGTGCAACATTTAAAGGGAGAGTAATGCATATCTGCCTGGCAAGTTGTACGTTAGTCAACAACTTGGAAGAGAAGCGTTGAGGATTGTGCCCAAGCAGTGGGAGCACATGGCAGTCCATCACCACAGCAGAAGGTGTACACTGTTTCAGAAACTACCCTTTAGGTAGCTTCTGCCACAATTGTGGAAGGGTCTGTAGTTTCCATGTTGGCCTCAAAATGCACAGCATCACATTGGAAGTAAGACATCCTCAACAATGAGAGATTGTGTCAAAGATATTTTTTTAATTGGCATTCTCAATATTATACAAACGATGCACGTTGCAACATTCACATCTAATAAACATTTTGATTTGAATTTAAGCAGTGGGCAATAAGCCAAAATAGCTGAATTTTAAAACCAAGCCCACAAATTCAGTGTAGAATTAAGCATTCAATTAGACGTGGATGATTTGATTTCAACCTCATCTCCACATTTTATCGACTCTTTGCTAACCTTTTCTTATCAAATACCTTAAATGTATTTAAACTCTACTTTCTTCACACTTCAAAGAAAGTGCCAAAGATTTAGAACTCAGAGAAGAGAAAAATCACCTCTTCTCCATCTTAAGTAGGTTTTAAACAATGACAACAGAAAGTCAACTAGTCGGTGTACTTTATAAAGCAAAGATAGAGATACATAACCAACTTGATGGGCTCAATTCCGAAAGGTTGGTTCTGTATCTTTGCTATATAAAGTACTCTGTTTGACCTGATGAGTTTCTCCATGATTGTGTTTTTACTTCAATCACAGTGTCTGCAGACTTTCATGTTTTACTCCTTTCAACAGTGACCCCAGATTCCAGAATCTCCCTCAAAAGGAAACATTCTCTCCATATCCTGCTCGTTGAGATGCATCAGAATCTTAAATAGATCAATTACTCTTTCAAACAAGCTAGCGTGCCCTACCTTTCCTCATAAGACAAGCTGCCCATTCTGTATTGCTTCTAATGCATTAACATTTTTCTATAAACACAGAGAATAATACTGGGCTCAGATCTCCAAATGTGACCTCACCAATGCCCTGATGCTACAAGACCATCAAAAGTAACAAGTCATTCATACGCTGAAGAAATATTGAGGTTCTGAAAGCTTCCTTTAGCATGTAATATTGTGAATGACGTGAAAATTTCTTGGCCTGGGAGGATGAACATGTGAGGGATGCCACTGAGAACCTCAAATCTGTGGACAGCAAGTGCGCCCCCATCCCACCCTGCCAAGCACCTCCTGCTCCATGAGGTTCATAGTCAGCCACCTCAGGGCCCACTAAATTAGAGTAGAATAAATTAGCCTTGATCCCAGGAAGTGAATTAAGTTACTCTGTTAAACAGAAGACATGAGTATCTGGAATGGGGATTGATTTAGAAGTTAAGGAGAGTTAGTAGGAAGAAAAATTAGCAATCATTAAAGAAAATTACTGGGAGAGGGTAGCCTTGTGGTGTATTGCACACCAGGTGTTCATTCACGTCCAAAAGTGTATCAAATTAGCGAACTTACGCCTCACTTTTTAGACCACACCTGGAGTATCATGTAGAGTGTTGGTCTCTGTGGACAGCCACTGCCGTTGACTGCTCTGCACCCACTGCAAATGCGTGGCAGCCACCGTATTTGCAACAGCGCTCTGCGAAGGCGCAGTGGTGATAAAACAGGCTTTGGCATGGATTGTAAGAAGCCATGTAAGAAGTTCCTTCTCGTGTGGGTACAAAGTGAACAGTTTCATTAACGTCATTCTCAGTAGTCATCTTGTTATTCAGCACGCAATAACAGTCTCTTTAGATAAAGCAGAGTGGTGCAGCAGAAACATGTTGGGCCCATAACCCAGAGGTCGATGGATCAAAAACTATTCTGTGCTATTTGCCTGGTTATGTGAGTTAGGGAAGGCTTACATTGGTCGGCACAACATCTGGGCTGAAGGGCCTGTACTCTTGTCAGCCACAAACGAGCCTGCAGCTGACGTGGACATTTACCCCCTCCATAAATCTTCGTCCGCGAAGCCAAGCCAAAGAAAGAAGACTCTGCTGTAATGTTATATGTACCTTGTCACATGCTTTTCTCCTAATTAGGTCCACTGCTATTCCACGTTGAGCACGATCAGAAAGTTGATCAAATTCAGAGTTCAGAAAACCAGTTTTATGGAACTCAATGGAAAAATAATCAGGAGTTACTTTAATGTAAATAGGGATTAGTTCTTGACTCAATGCTCTTGCTCTCATCATCAGAAGGACAAGGGCTCAAATCCTATGTTATTAATGGGAACATATTCAGGCCAATATTTTAACGTGGCACTGAGAGCGTGTTGGATTGTTGGAGATGTAATGTTCCAGATGACACTTTGAACCAAGGCCCCACTTCACTTCCAAGGTAAACATTAAACAGTCCATGATTCTATTTTAAAGAGGTGTAAAGGAAGTTCTCACAATTAATTCTTATCCCTCAGCCAATGTCAGTAAAATTAGTTTCTGAATCTGTATTGTGAGACCTTACTTAGAGTAAAATTGTTGCCAATAATATAGCAATGACTACTCTCCCAAAGTAATGGCAATGAAATGGTTTTCAAATATCCTGATGTCCTCAGTGCTGCTACAATAATCACACACTCTTTGCTGACATGCGGGCTGGGTTAAATGGATAAAAATTCTATTCCGTAGTAAGGTTCCCAATGCCAATTAGTCTAAGCTGTTTCTGTTCAGTCCTCAGAGAGCTTACTCTCCACACAAAACCATTTCATAATCTGGCATTTTTATCCTGATGGGCAATGAGGGTGAGCGATACAAGAGATGGAAGCATAATGGTGAATTAAATGGAGAGCTTTGGATTTGCTAGAGTGATGAGGCCAAGTTGCTGGCATTTGCAGAGAAAGCATTGGCCCATATCTTGCCTGTAATTTGACTGTTTTACTCCTGATATTATTAAAAGTGAAGCTGTTCCACTTACCAGCATGAATCAGTAAAATGTAACTACATACAAGAATTAAATATGTTCAGTTAAACAATGCCAGACTGTCTATTCTGCATTAAAATTAACTCCTTTGAATAAAATATGCCAACTCCTTACAGGACAGAGTTGGCATACACTGAGAGCTGGACTAACACAAGGGACAAATCTAGAGATTGTGAACTTATCCTTGGAAAACATGATGAACTGTGTGACATTTTAAAAAAAAATATATGTCCAACAATAATTTCTGGAACAAAAATAAACAAAATTTTGGAAAAATAAGCTGGGCCAACTAACATTTGCGCAGGCAAAGGGCTTATTGGGTTAAGAGGATTAATAGACTAATCAGGACTAATAGAGGATTTTTTAAAATTTAGACATAAAGCACGGTAACAGGTTCTTCCAACCCAAGAACTCAATTGACCTACAACACGCAAACATTTTCAAACTAAAACATTGATCTACACCTTTTGCCTCCACAGATTTTGCTTTACCCTTTAAGTTCCTCTACTGTTCGCTTTTCTTGTTCCAAACTCCAGCTTCTACAGGTCTGATTTGTCATTATAATAGTTTCCAGGAGTCTGGATTAACACAAGGGACAAATCTAGAGATTGTGAACTTAAGATATGACTAGATTTAATGCGGGACAGTTGATATAAAACACCTAATATTGATTTATTAGTTAAAGTTATCTCAAAAGGATATTAAGGGTTATCGTATCAAGGCATATTGAAGATGTCAAGTTACAATTCAACCATGATCTTACTGAAAGGAAGAATAACATCCATATCATTGACATGGGGACACCAATACCCCTGAGCGTAAACCCTCCAAAAGGTAGTGGACACAGCCCAGGACATCACAGGCAAAACCCTCCCCACTATTGAGTACATCTACAGGGAACTTTGCTGTCAGAAGGCAGCAGCAATCACCAAAGACCCTCACCACCCAGCACACGCTCTTTTCTCTCTGCTGCCATCAGGAAAGAGGCCACAAGACTCACACCATAAGGTTCAGGGACAGCTGCTCCCCCTCCACCATCAGAATCCTCAACGATAATGTCAATCATTTAAGGACTTTTACTTGTGTACTTTACTGATTTTCTTTGTTCTCTCTGTATTGCACAGTTGAGTTGTTTACATTCTGTTTACAGTTCTTTTATTTGTTTACATGTTTTACGCTGTGCACAGTTTAGTTTTTGCACGACCAATTAGTGGTAATTCTGCCGTGCCCACAGAAAAAAGGAATTTCAGGGCTGTATTTGATGTCATATTGTCTCTGACAATAAATCTGAAATCTAAGATCAAGGGAGTGAATACCTTCCTTGGTTTCTAAACACTTCTGATTTTTGTTCACCCCACATGGTACCATAACAATCTTATTCTGTGAATGTACCTTATTGTGACTTGTAACCAAAGTAGTAAATTATGGCTTTGTGAGATTGCATAAAAGGTTCTGAAGGCAATGTAAACCTAACGTGCCCCTCTGGAATGTGATGTTATTGGAAAACACAGTTGATTTTGCTCTCCTATGAAGCCGATTAACAGTTTTATTGACCAGGATACAAACTCAATTCTGTGTCCTGTAAATTTGATTAAAATTACTCCTGCAGATGCATGACTGATCATTTAACCTCTACAACTCCTTGACTCTACTGATACTATTCGTCTGAACCCAATCATTCCTGGTCTGTACACGCAGATCCCTAAGCAACAAACCAATTAAATAGTTCAGTATCAATTGGCTCAAGGCAGTCCACCGGTTTGATGGATACTTTGGCATTATAGGACCATTGTGCAGGAGTCCATGGGGATCGGAGTCATATTCTCACTGCGGAAGTCACTCACTACCAGGATATCATGTCTACCTGCAGCAGCCAACTCCGAAGGAAAGCCTGCTAAGCAAATAGCCATGTGCGAACTTTCATATTTCTCAATGTCGCCAAATCTTTATGACAGAGTATGAGAAACAAATTCAGCCCGATTGGAAGTAATTGATTGGGGGTGGGGGTGAGTTGGAAAGCTAGGTGACACAGAAATATCTTCTCTCCCATTCCCCTCCAACTGTACCTCAACCCTATTGCTTTATTGAACACATATTATATAAATGGGACGAAAAATTGGTACAACATAGAACTTCTCCAGTATTACATCATCTCCTCAATATATGGAAGAAGATTCATGTAGAAAGAAATAAAATAAATTATCAAATACCAAAACTAATATTGACGCAAAATAAGCTACTCCCTTTTACAATAGACAACCTTTCCTTTAGAAAATGGGAAAAAAAAGGGATTAAAAGAATAGAAAATTGTTTTTCAGGAAGTAGATTCTTATCCTTTGAACAAATGAGAGATAAGTACAATATAACTGGAGATACAGCGCTGGCATATTACCAACTGAGATCCTACTTGAAAGATAAATTAGGAAGCAATTTGAGTTTACCAGAGGGAAGTAACCTTGAATATGTGATTACAGATACAATGTTAATCAAAAGATTTATAACAAATATGTATATCAAACTGCAAGAAAAGGAGAATGAGGAAACAAATGGTAAAACTAAACAAAAATGGGAACAAGATTTAAATATAAAGATAAAAAAGGAAACATGGGAGAAATTATGTTCTGGAACGATGAGAAATACAATAAATACGAGGCTGCGTATGATACAATATAATTGGTTACACAGACTATACATTACACCGCAAAAGTTAAATAAATGGGACCCAACAGTATCTGATAGATGTTTTCGATGTAAAAAAGAAAGGGGAACAACAATTCATGCAATCTGGACATGTGAGAGAGTAGAAAAATTTTGGGATGATCTCAATCAGATATTAAATAAAATAACAGAAAACAATATAACAAAGAATCCAGAGATCTTTCTCCTAAGTAACATGACAAATCTTTTTTGTGCATCTTCCAAGTCAATTCCAAATTCTTTATTTTTTAAGATAGCCCTCGCCGTAGCAAAAAAATGTATTATGTCAACCTGGAAATTGGAAGATAATTTGAAAATACAACAATGGTATATAGAAATGAATAAATGTATTCCATTAGAAAAAATAACATATAGTTTAAGAAATAATATTGAAATATTCGAACAAGTATGGGAGCCTTACATTAAATACAATAGCGAAAATCTACCGGGAACAAACATTACCTAAGTTGATGGAAGGAGAAGAAAAGAAAAGAATGGACTCAGTAGAATTTCTGGTGTATTTTTGTTGAATGACAACATTGTCTGACTGAATTAATGCAACCTAGATTGTATACCTAAAATGGATGAGAGGGGGGGGTGGTGGGGGGGTGGCTTGGGAGGAGGGAGGGGGGGTGGCTTGGGAGGAGGGAGGGGGGGGGGAGAAAAAATCACTGTAAATGTGTGGAAAAGAAAAAGTGTATATCATGGCTAACGTGATTTATGGTGTGAAAAATAAAAAATTTAAAAAAAAACCCTATTGCTTTATAACTGCTGTGCAAAGACAGAGGTGAAAGTTTAGAATTTAAAACAACGAAGAGAATCATGGAGAGCTCAGGCAAACTGATGTTTCGGTCAGTGGTCATTCAAGTTTTACCTTGCATCTTGTAACACCATGGCCATTCTGGCTGTAGGTACATGATGACCCTCACCACAGCACACCCCCTACCTCCAGAGAGAACAAGCCCATTAATCCTATTTCCAACACCTCTATCCTAATGCAACTTATTCTATGTCACATGGAAACACCCATCAATTTCCATTTGAATTTTTTTTGCCATTTACCTACATTAACAACAGCCCAATTAACCTACCTGCATATCTTTGGGATAAGAGGAGTACATAAAATTATGAGAGGTATACATACTGCAAACTTTTCCTCTTTCCAAAGGTGAATAAAACTAGAGCATGCTGATTTGGCATAAGAGGAAGAGACTGAGAGGGCATTTGATGGGGACCTTTTTCACTCTGAGAGGTCAAGTGCTCAGGATGTACTGCCAGAGAGAGTGATAGAAGGGGAGTTGCTAACAACATTTAAAAACTGCTTAAAATATTCAACCAACACCACCATGAAAACATCTGGATCATGGTTTACCGATATAATTTTAGTGATAAAATTGCTCTGGACAACATAGATAATGTCCCTACTTTATCCAAAACAGTGCTGCTCCGTTTATCTTTATGCCACCCAAGGAAACAACCAAGACTTTGGTTTAAAGTACAATTCAATAAACATCTCTAACTGCCCCAATATTCCACCATTGCACCTTTAGCATTTTTTAAAATAACTTAGGGCACTGGACTCTGGAATTGGATGTATCGACAAACCTCTGACTTGGAAGTATCAGTAACTTCCATTGAGGTTTCCTTCTTTAAGGCTCTTCATATTACCTCTCTCTCTCTCTCTCCATCTATCTATCCATATTTATATATGTATATACATACATGTATGCAAAATATACACATATACATACATTATACATACACATTGTAAAAAACAAATCACTCCATATTTGTGAATTCTTGAGTGATTGCATGCATTCGGGATACACAAAATCATAAATTATGACTTTGGTACAGATGTGCTGTTCAGAATTTGTTTAGCTGAATTTTCTGCTGTGTAATTAAAAGATTTCCTCAGAATAATATTGAAGAAGTTGGTGAAGAACCCAATGATAAAGATTTCAAATGCCTAAATTTAAAATAAAAGCATCCATAATCTTTTTCCTAATATTTTAAAACCAACAGGTGATAAGAGGAGCAGAACTGTACAAAGGTAAGCGATTTGTAGTTTTATTCCTTGTGCTATCGTTACTGGAGTTCAGACGAGCATCTGGTCTTACAAACCAGGGATCTTGAGTTTGTTCCTTGCCGGGGCCTCGTTTCTTTGAGGGGTGCTGGCCAACTCCCTGTCTTCCTTACGGTGGACAAAGTTAAAAAATTTCATGCAGGTTACATTCTAAATGTAGTATTACCTGACAATCATGGAACCTTTACTATGCCAATTAGCCACAGCTGTGATTATTATGTATGAACTAATGCAAGAGAGACAGAGGAAGTAAATCTGATGACTCTCAAACAGGATTTATGGGCTCCAGACTTTTAATCCCACCCAACATCCCAAATAAACTGTGTTCACTTGGGAACAAGATTAGCTTTTACTCTGTCGCTGAGGATTACTGATGGCTTTAACGTGAATATCACGCAGCTGCCCAATGAGCCTGTGTGGTTTCTGATTTAAAATGCAGATATTTTTGGCCAGGCTGCCAGTTTTCGTCTACTTTAGTTTTCAAAACCTTGTTCACACTTTTCTATGAGATTGTATTGGATGGGGTTTGAAAGTAAAGCCGTTCTGTTAAGTAGCTTTCACACATGATTGCTTCTCTTTTTACAGAGGACATGAAAAATGTACAGAATGACAATAATGAGAACCTTTATCTCCATATCTTTAACAGTCCCTTCCATAAGCCATTTTATAACACAGCTGACACCCTTTCAGAACACAACACTGCATGTAATTACCCTGAACATTTCAAGAGCGTCCAAATGGCCCAATTAGTTTTAGTTCTGACTGAGGATGGGTGATGGGGATTGGCAAGAGATAGGATTGAAAACCATTTAAGAGAAGTCACCCTGAGAATATATATTATTTCCAGTGATTAGGTCAAGAGTTTCTATGGTTAGATATTGCAGAAATGACCTGTTTGATTCTACACAAACAATGCATCTTGAATAATTCCCACTCCCTGCATTCCTTGTCATTGTACCCATCCACCATCCCCGCCCCCCCCACCCCCCAAACAACCTTAGAAGCACAGCAGTACAATTTAAAAATTTTCCACACCATTTCAAATTCTAAGAAATATGGACTGCATGGTTGGCTTAACAGTTACCACAATGGCTTTACAGAACCAACGAGCAGGACTAGACTGGGGTTCAAATCCTGCGTTGTCTGTAAGGAGTTTGTACTTTCTCCCCGTTTCTGTGTGGATTTTCTCTGAAGGCTCCAGTTTCCTCCTATCCTTTTAAAGTGTAGGTTAATGGGGTATAAATTAAGCAGCACGGACTCGTAAGGCCGAATTGGCCTGTTACAGAGCTGTATGTCTAAATAAAAAAAGGTGTCTGTTAATTCCACCATTGTGAAATTTACTTTTTAGCCATCCCCATTAATCACTCCCTTGGCAGCTTCCCCTGCGCTCACACCTCCTCCTTCACTGACATTCGGGGCCCCAAACACTCCTTCCAAATGAAGCAACACTTCACTTGTGAATCTGCGGGAATCATCGGGTGTTTCCATTGTGGCCTTCTGCGCATCGGCGAGTTTGGGTGAAGACTGGGAGATCACTGCTGAGCACCTCAGCTCTGCCCACATCAGTGACAGGGATCTCCTAGTGGTTAACCATTTCAATTCTGTGCCCCACACCTGCATTGACATGTTTGTCCATGTCCACATGTACTGTCAAAGCAAGACCACATGTAAATTGGAGGGGTAATACCTAATTTTCCATCTGGGCACTTTCCAACTGGATTGCATTAACACTGAATCTCCAGTTTCTGCTAATCTACTTACCATTCTCCCTCTCTACCCCATCCTCTTCTTTCCTCCAGTTCTTACCCCCTTCCCTCCCCATTCACAGAGCCATTCCTCCTCCCCCTGTTTGCTGATGAGCCCTCCTTCCCTTATCCACCTATTACCTCCTGCCTGTGGGACTGTGCTCCTCACCTGTCCCTCTGACCTATAAACTTAATCAAGGACTCGTTTAAGGACTCTTACTTTTGCACTCAATTGTTTTTTTAAAATCTGAATTGCACAGTCAGTTTGTTTGTATTTCTTTATTTGTTTACATTAATGTTGTGTAGAGTTTTTTTTTGCACTATCGATAAGTGGCAATTCTGCCTCGCCTGCGGAAAAAGAATATCAGAGTTTTATGTGATGTCATGTATGTCCTCTGACAATAAATCTGAAATTTGAAATCTGAACCTTTTTGTTTAGGCATCTGCATATAGATCTTGATGAAGGGTTCAAACCTGAAACGTTGGTTCTGTATCATTATCTTTGCTATATAAAGTACACTGTTTGACCTTCTGAGTTTCTCCAGCCTCGTGATTTTACTTCAATCATAGTGTCTGCAGATGTTCATGTTTTACTCCTGTCAATTTAAAAGTAGCTTTCATCCATCACATTTAAGGTCAGGCACTATATTTAATGTAACAGCTTTAACAAAAGGTCCAAGGTTGTTTCATAGAAGTGTTATGAAACAGAAATTGACAGAGACTTACCCAAGAGAATCTTTCAGCTTGATCAAAGTGGAAGACATTAAGGAAGAAAATAAATCAAGATCTCATCAACTCTCCAGTAGGAATTATTCTGGAAATTCTATAAATTGTAAGCACTAAGCCGATGGTGTTCAAACTGCTCCCCTAAACTCACATTGCACCTGTTCCATCGGTGCTCTGTGATGAGTAAGGGATTGCTTAAGGTGGGATGTGAGTGGGGAAGGGAAGGTTGAGAATCACTGCTCTAGACTCATTTGTTACTGAAATATTTAGCTTAAAAAAAATGATCATTGTCCCATTTCCTTTGGAGTTATGAAATTGTGCACGTAACAAGTCAATTAAAACAATGGTTCTTTCCACTCACATCCCACCTTAAGCAATCCCTTACTCATCACAGAGCACCTATGGCCTAGGGATTGTTTAAGGTGGAATGTGAGTTTGGGGGGCAGTTTGAAAATCATTGCACGAAGCTATGCACTGAGTACTTGGTCTTTATCCATTTGCTTGCAGTCATCTTTGTTTCATAGGAGTATTAGGGTGGGGACAGCGGGAGAGAGTGATGGATGTGCAAGATGGTGATGGAAATGGGTGCAAGGACCCCAAGATATTGTGACCAAAAAAAAAGCCTAGTTTGTTGTACTCTGATTAGATGAGTTAAATTGTGGTGGTAAAAAAAATTGAACTATAATTATGGACTGAATGCAAACTTTCAAACAGCTTGTATAATTCTCTTTCAGACCAGTTTGTTTTCTAGGATTAAATGTTCTTCTGCATATGATTATTTCTTCTGTGCAGTTATTTGAAAGTTGTACATAATCAAAAGCTGCATTTAAAAAAAAGTCTGAATCTATTTGGCAAATCAAGGACTGTCTCTGTATTTTCCATTAGGATTGTCTCACTTAAAAATGTGTTCCAATTATACATGACAATCAGGCAGGATGTAATGAATAGCAAAATTAGTATAAAGTGGCACCAAGCTTCATGGGTTTGCAGAGTCAGTCAGGATTAACTGGCGTTAGGTTTGATTCTCAGGATGCGGAGCGTGTCCAGCGGACCTCATTCCAGGAGGCACCGTAGTTTTTTTATAAAGCCAGACTGATATAAAGGGGATTTGTTGACAGCTTAGCACACAAGTGCTGTATGAAATTTCCCAGCACTTAGTCAGGTAGTTTCATAACTAATTTCCACATATACTGTAGGAAGCTTGATCACAGTTAAAAATAGAAAGATCAAGAATAGGGTGAATTCAATCCACTGAGTGATTTTCATAAATATTCCTTTGCTTAAAGCTGGCTGAACTCAGTGATATTTTATTCAAATTTGATGCCCATGTCCTATTGCATAGACAAGCTAAAATGAAACCAATTTAACTTTTATTCTTTATATTAATTAGGTATTTTGCAAACATTCAGCCAGTCACTGATGTTTGAAATACAATTGGAATACAGAAATGGCTATTGAATTTGCACAATAAAACAATTTCAAGAAGAATTGGATTAGTATTGGAAGAGAAAGAGTGTTATAGGATGTGCAGGAGAGGGCTCCAATGGAATTTTTAGGGAAATGTAGCTGTGAAAAAGTAGGGAAACTTGGTGGAATTTTATTTATTCGTTCAAAATACAGATAATAAGTAACATATATAACAATAAACTAAACATGAATGATATATTATATATATATATATATATATAAAAGAAAAAAGAAAGAAAAAAAGAACCCCCCCCCCTCCTTTTCAGCCAACTCTCCTAAGAAGAGCCACAAAGAGAGAAATACTGTCGGATTTAAAGGTATTTTAATCTTATACAGGTATTCCAGAAACAATTGTACTTTCTTCCAAAAAGATTGTAGATATATATAATATATATATACATGACCAAACCGCGTGAAAAAAAGTTCCAACAGCGTTACCACATCTAAAACACAAATCTAATTCATGAAAACCATATTTTTTTAGTTTTTCAGATGTTAAGTATAATTGATGTAAAAAATTATAATTAATCATTGCATAACGTGCATTTATCAATCAAGTTACACTATCATAACAAATATCTGACCAATCATCCTCAGAGAAAATAAAACCAATTTCCGCTTCCCATTTACCTTTAGATTTATCCCAACCCTTTTTATCCATAACATCCTGTAATATTTGATACATAACTGAAATATAACCCTTCTCTGGTACCTTCATAAGAGAAGTCTCAAATTTAGTCATTTCACGTAAAATCATATCTCTACCAACACATGCTTTACCAAGGATCGAATTTGATAATAAATAAAAAAATAATTCTTATCAATACCATAACTGTCCCTCATCTGATCAAAAGATAAAAATTTACCTTCTTTAAAACAATCTCACAAATTTTCCACACCTTTAAATCTCCAATATAATAAACTTTGATTATGTATTGAGAAAGAAATAAGTTGATTATTATACAACGGAGTCAAGGCCGACAATTCACCATTAGAACATATCATTTTATTTTTCTTTGTCCATAGCTTCATTAAATGTTTTAATATAGGCACATTGTGTTGCTGTAACAAATTTACATTCCATCTAAACAAAAATTGATGTATTTCAAATTCAAAACTATTTGCCATCTCAATTTTGGCCCAACTGGTTCCAAATCCATCAATGAACTAATAAATTTAAGTTGGGCTACTTCATAATAATTTCAAAAATGTGGTAAACGTAGTCCCCCTAGGTCATATTTCCAAGTTAATTTATTCAAGGCTACTCTTGAAAATTTACCGCTCCATATAAACAGTCTGTCACCCTGGTCTCTCCCACCTATTCCTTAACTATTTTTTTGCATCAATTTAAAGACTGCGTATCAACATTGGATTTTCTGAGACTGAACTTTGAACTGTCTTCCCAGTGTTTTCAGGGAAGAATATTGCAGTGAGAGTCAAGCATCAATCTTGCTTCTATATCTAAATGTTACTGTGAGGTTTACATAATCAAAGCTTGAAGCACAGTCATTTGATAGAGATTATTTTTTTTTGGAAGATGCATTAAAATAATGAGAGCACTCAAGCACCCTGAACAGTACAAAGAGTCTTTTTAAAAAGTACTTCACATTGCCTGAACAACAATGCAACATGCAGCTGCCAACAACATGAATGAAAACCATAACTCCTTACATTCTATCTGTAGAATGGATAATGCAACACACACTTACGGTAAATGAAACAAGTTTAGACAAACCACACCAACTGGTGAAAGGAAATGATTCTTTATTTAAAGTTAGAAATCCTTTCAGCCCACAGGTACCAAGGAAAGGTAGTCAAATCCTTGAATTATAAAGCACAGATCTAATCTCCAAATAATGTTCATGGTTTTGTTTAATTTTACTTCTAAAAGGGGCGGGACAAATGATATTATTTCATTCAGTTATCAACAAGCCAGCTACGTGGTACCTTATGAGTGAAAGTATATTTAAAGGAAGTAGTTAATTATTTCAGATTTATTGACTGAGAACATAAATGACATCAGACACCACTCTGAGATTCTTTTTCTACAGATGAAGCAGAATTAGTGGTCGTACAAAAAAACTGTACCCAGCATATACATGTAAACAAATAAAGAACTGTCTTCTTCTTCTTTGGCTTGGCTTCGCGGACGAAGATTTATGGAGGGGGTAAAAAGTCCACGTCAGCTGCAGGCTCGTTTGTGGCTGACAAGTCCGATGCAGGACAGGCAGACACGATTGCAGCGGTTGCAAGGGAAAATTGGTTGGTTGGGGTTGGGTGTTGGGTTTTTCCTCCTTTGCCTTTTGTTCGTGAGGTGGGCTCTGCGGTCTTCTTCAAAGGAGGTTGCTGCCCGCCAAACTGTGAGGCGCCAAGATGCACGGTTTGAGGCGTTATCAGCCCACTGGCGGTGGTCAATGTGGCAGGCACCAAGAGATTTCTTTAGGCAGTCCTTGTACCTTTTCTTTGGTGCACCTCTGTCACGGTGGCCAGTGGAGAGCTCGCCATATAACACGATCTTGGGAAGGCGATGGTCCTCCATTCTGGAGACGTGACCCATCCAGCGCAGCTGGATCTTCAGCAGCGTGGACTCGATGCTGTCGACCTCTGCCATCTCGAGTACTTCGACGTTAGGGGTGTAAGCGCTCCAATGGATGTTGAGGATGGAGCGGAGACAACGCTGGTGGAAGCGTTCTAGGAGCCGTAGGTGGTGCCGGTAGATGACCCATGATTCGGAGCCGAACAGGAGTGTGGGTATGACAACGGCTCTGTATACGCTTATCTTTGTGAGGTTTTTCAGTTGGTTGTTTTTCCAGACTCTTTTGTGTAGTCTTCCAAAGGCGCTATTTGCCTTGGCGAGTCTGTTGTCTATCTCATTGTCGATCCTTGCATCTGATGAAATGGTGCAGCCGAGATAGGTAAACTGGTTGACCGTTTTGAGTTTTGTGTGCCCGATGGAGATGTGGGGGGGCTGGTAGTCATGGTGGGGAGCTGGCTGATGGAGGACCTCAGTTTTCTTCAGGCTGACTTCCAGGCCAAACATTTTGGCAGTTTCCGCAAAGCAGGACGTCAAGCGCTGAAGAGCTGGCTCTGAATGGGCAACTAAAGCGGCATCATCTGCAAAGATATACATGTAAACAAATAAAGAACTGTAAAAATCAATTAAATGGACAAGTAAGAGTCCTTAAATGAGTCTCTGATTGAGTTTGTTGTTGAGGAGTCTGATGGTGGAGGGGGAGCAGCTGTTCCTGAACCTGGGGGTGTGGGACCATGTGCTGGGTGGTGTGGTGTGGGTCTGTAATGTCTGATAGCAGCATTCCCTGAAGATATTTTCAGTAGTGGGGGGGTTTGCCTGCGATGTCCTGAGCTGTGTCCACTATCCTTTGCGGCTTTGCACTCAAGCGTATTGGTGTCCCCATACCAGACCGTGATGTAGCCGGTCAGTATGTTTTCCACCACACATCTGTAGAAATTTTTCCTACAAGTTTCATGTGGGTGAGTGTTCTTCCAGTTCTTCACCAAGGGGAAGTTAGACAGCAATCAAAAGTATCAGTTGGAGGGGTGGGGAAGGGTGGTGTGGATAGCACATGCTTGATCAGTGACAAATGTTGGAATTAATTTATGGATATTGTTGCAACCTGTTGTTTTTTTCTTTCATGAAATAGCTACAGGAATTTTAGTTGGACAAGTATACTGAAAAAGATCCTGGGTTTGAACCCCAAGGTCCCACTGTTCATTTACATTTCTTAGTTCTTGACCATTTACTGCATAGGTCTTGTCCTGATTTAACTTCCCAAAATGCATCAACTCACACTTGTTGGGATCTGCCCAACTTTCTATCTGCTCTATATCATTGGTAGACAATGTGCTTTCTCAATATGTTACGAGCCCCAAGGACTCAAAATACCAGCAGCAACAGAAACAATCCCACCAACCTTTGTGCCAAGTGCAAACTGATGAATCGCAACCACTGCACACATTGAGGTCATGGATGAACAGATGAAGGTAGAAAGATAAAATACTTTAGAAAATGTTTGGTTGCCACACCTGTTGGACTGCAAACTGCAGGTAGAATCTAGGACATCCAAACCAGTTTTCAGACAAAAGTACCCTTTTCTTAAATGCTAAAATAAGCCTGTCCAATTTCTGGTACTTTAAAAAAATATTATCTCAGTCTGAATAAAGACATCATTTTGTATTGACCTCTAACATTTCCAGATTTCCCAGCTAACTAAATGCTTTTTGAATGCTGTTCACAGGAAAACACATCAGCCAGTCCGCAAACACAGGCTCCATGGGTGGCAAATATGATAATGATTAAATTATTAAGTAATGTTCAAGGAGAGATAAATAGCAAGTCTTTTGTTTCAAATATCTCAGAATTAATTTTACTCTTCTGACTTTGAGACATGCTATCAGGACCGTTAGCGAAGTGGTTAGCCCAACTCTATTACAGCGCCAGTGAACCGGTTCAAATCCAGCGCTATGAGGAGTTTGTATGTTCTCACATGGGGTTTTCCACCCACTCTCCAAAATGTAATGAGGCGCACAGGCTATTGTAGGTCTACATTTTAAAAATTAATTTAAATCTAAGAAACCGATTAGAAATGAGGACAGTCACCTTTACCAACTTCAAATCATATGGCAGCTGCAGGAGAAACTGATAAATGAGCCTTTTACTCCACAACGTTCAAGTTCTTGCATGGCAATAGAGAAGGATTTGGGTCTCTTTCTCTAATACCGATTTGATGGCAATATAAACCTCTAATCATAGCACCAAGTCACCAAAGCACAACTTAATAAAAAATTTGATGCAAAGTTGAGCCCAGTAATCTAGATTTTATTTCATTTGTGAGATAGTGCTGGGAGGCTCACCCAGACCAAAAGTGATTTGCCGAAGACTTTTCAATTAACTAAATGAAATGGAGATTACAGTTCTAACTAAGCATTATCCTCCACTTAATAATGCATTGTCTGTGTATTCAATGAGGAGATTACAATTGTCACATGCAATGATAACAGTTACATGGAACTGCTGAAAGAAAATTTATCCATCTAATTCATCCTCCATAAACTGATGGTCACACGGAATGATTAGTTGTAGTCTAATTGTGACAATCAAATTCTATCAACTAACTTTGACACAACTTACAAATGCTACGGCACAAAAAGAAGCCGCTCGGGGATGATAAGCTGCCTTTTTGATAATACCCTCAGCAATCAACTCAACCTGTGATTGGGTGTTACAGTTAGCGCAGTGATTGGTGCAAATCCCAACCATGAATGAAAACTTCTAATCCACATTCAACTGAACCGAGGAGCAGGATCAGAGGGGGAATGAAAATAAAATAAAATTGTATTTATACAATGCTTCTCACAACCTCTGGATGCCTCAAAGCACCGATCATCCAAAGGAGGCATTTTTTTGAAGTGCAGTTACGGTTGTAAAATAGGAAATGCTGCAGCCAATTTTTGCATCTCAAGCTCCCACAATCAATCACGCACATCTTTTAGGACTATTGAAATTGGAAAAATTGAAATTGAAAAAATTATTTAGCCAGGACACTGGGGAAAAGTCCCTTGCTCTTCTCCAAAGTACAATAATGAGATGTTTGTTTATGAACAATTGAGTATCATATGGAAATTCAGTGCAGTGTAGTCTCTGAAAGATGGCACCTCTAACACACTCTGTCCCCTTCTACCATCCCAGCTTCCAGCTGCTTGTCCTCATTATGATCCCTCATCTGTGAGCAAGGATATATAGATCCTAGGGATTCTAATTATTAATCACTCTCTCCCTGTGATGGTCAGTAGCCATGTTGACTGACATGTTGGCAGGCCATTCAACTCACCCCTGGGGGTGGGGGGGACGTGGCAAGATGGCGTAGAGTCTAGACGTGTAATCTCGACCTCTCTGGCCAGACTTTTAAGTACCCATTTTTTAACTCTTTGTTTTCAAGTTTAAACTTTTTAAATTTTAGTTTAAAGTATTCAGGAATTATTATGGCCACTAATAAGACTAAACCTCAAATGCAGAAGAAGTTACATTTTCGAAGTGCTGAAGATTTGGGGCCTCGACGACTTGATACAGCCCCAGGCTCAATCTCTTCATTGTCTAAACCCCAAAGACTGCCTGTGGGAGCTTAAAAAAAAATGTCTATTGCTCACCAAGTGAAAGATGGCGCTAGAATTACCCGTTCTCCGGAGGAAGGTGCGTGTTCCCAAGAAGTGGATCCCGATTTGGAAAGCCTTTTGATTTCAACGGAGGGAGCATATAGGAAGACGACTCCATTGTTGCAAATGCATAAGGTAGCATTTCAATCTGAAGAAATCGTTTTTCTTCGCGAATTGATGGGAAAACAACGAGATACAGGGGGAGACCAGCGGCGCCCCCTGAGGACGTTGGGGTGCCATTGCTGGGAGTCCAGACCTGCAGTAAAACTTTTAAAATGTCTTCTGTTGAGTTGCAGCAGGAGCTGCAGTTACCTTGTTCTGCCACTATATCAGAGAGAGCAGAGCTGAGTTTAACCAATTCACAGTGTATGCAATTGAAAGCTATTGTTCAAGCTGTTATAAAACCTGGAATGGATTTGTTGACATCTCAAATGAATGAAATGTTTCAAATGAATGCTGGTAAAAGTTCAGAATTAAATATGGTTAAGACACGTGTGGATGCATCTTGTGAAGATTTAAAAAATTTTCAAACTGCATTTTTGGACGGTAAACAACAAGTGACTTCTAACACAGAAAAAGTGTTGAAGGTGGAAAAATCAATCATAGAACTAGGAGAATATGAGAAGGATCTAGAAAGAAAAATAGATTACTTGGAGAATCAAAGCAGAAGGAATAATATGAAAATTGTTGGTTTGCCAGAAGGTATAGAAGGACAAGATCCTTTTCGTTACTTTAAAGACTAGATTCCGCAAATATTAGGGCAAGAATTTTTCACTGGGGATTGGTACTGGAAAGAGCCCATAGAGCTTTAAGAAGAACACCCTCAGCTGGTCAACCACCGAGACTGGTAATAATTCGATGTTTGAGTTATTTGGATAGAGAAGCAATACTTCAACTTGCAGTACAAAATGTGAGACAATGACAAACCCCATTATTGATTCAGAATAGCAGAGTCTTTTTTTATCCTGATCTGAGTCAAGATGTCATTCAACGTCGACGTCGATTCAATCCAGTTAAAGAATTTTTATGGCGTAAAGGTTATAAGTCTACTTTTTGTTACCCTGCAGTGTTAAAGGTGTTTTACAGAGACTATCAATTTCAGTTTCTTGAGACTGATCGTGAAGCAATGATTTTTGCTGATTCATTGCCAGATATAAGAGGACAAAGACATAGTCCACCATTATCTCTTAAAGAAAAATTTGGTAGCTCTGGAAACGGAAGAAATGTCAGAAATGGGAAAAACAGGAATGGAAAGAGTCCAACTTCTTCTGAAATGAGATCTTCGAGATTGGAATCTTCTGGACGAAAAGAAGAATTTTCTTATTCTATTTTTTTCTTTTGTTATTATGATATTTTGATGTTATTGACTGTTGGCTGGGGAGGGAGAGATTTGCACTAAGTTCTTTACTAGCCATCAGCCACTGGTGGGTGACCCACACCCAATTTTTGTTTAGGGAATTACTACCTTTTGGTAGTTTTTTTTGGGGGGGGGGGTTTTTAAATTATTATTTATTTTATTTTCATTTTATTTAGTTTTTAATTTGTGATTTTTTTTCTATTGGAGGGCCTATATATGTTGATTTGAGTTTTTATATAAAAATATTATTGGTATTTAGTAATAATAGTAGGTATGTCAAAGTTGAGGTTTGCTACTTTTAATATTCAAGGATTAAATAGTCCGATTAAGCGTAAGCAGGTCTTGGTGTTTATTAAGGAAATGAAAATTGATATTGCCTTTTTACAAGAAACACATTTGAATGTGAAGGAAAGCGTGAAATTAAAAAGGGACTGGGTTGGGCATGTATATTCTTCTTCATTTAATTCTAAAGCTAAAGGTGTAGCAATTTTGATACATAAAAATTTAGCTTTTGAATTACAATCAATGGAGGAAAAGGCAGGATGTATTCTTAAACTGAATTGTAAGATTTTTAGTGAATTTTGGACTTTACTTAATATTTATCCCCCAAATGCAGATGATGAAATATTTATTTCAGATGCATTTTTATGTTTGGGTCAGGCTAAAGATAATATTTTAGTTGGTGGTGATTTTAATTGTGTTTTGGAACCTTTATTAGATAAATCTCTGAAGGAAGTTAAAAAATCCAAGATGGCAATTCAGGTCCAAACGTTGATGAAAGATCTTAATTTAGTAGATATTTGGAGACATCTTAATCTGACAGAGAAAGATTTTTCCTTTTATTCATCTAGACATGAATTGTTTTCAAGGATTGACTATTTTTTTAGTATCAGCACATTTACAAGAGAAAATACAGCAAGCGGAATATAAAAGTAGTGTGATTTCAGATCATTCTCTGTTATATTTTACATATGAAACTTCTGAGAAAACTCAAATAGCTTATAATTGGAGATTTAATACAATGTTGTTAAAAAATATGGAATTTATTTATTTTTTGAAAAAACAAATTAACTTTTGAGAGAAAATTCTAATTCTGTTCAAAGTAAGTTTGTATTATGGGATGCTATGAAAGCCTATTTGAGAGGACAAATAATTAGTTATACTTCTAAAATAAAAAAGAATCAATTAAATCAGACTTGAATTAGAGAAACAGATCGATGAGTTAGAAAAGGGATTTCAGAAAGATATTACAGAAGATCAGAAAATAGAATTATCTAGGCTGAAATTGAAATATAATACTCTGCAATCTTATCAATTTGAATGTGTGATTAATGGGACTAAACAACGCTATTACGAATGGGGAGAGAAAGCACATAAGGTATTGGCGTGGCAATTAAAGAAAGAACAGATATCGAGGACTATTAATGCTGTTAGATGGAATTCTCTTATTACTTATAAACCTCGTGAGATTAATGATGAATTTTATAAAAAGTTATATACATTTGAAGAAAAACAAGAAACTGGATCGATTGATTTTTTTAAAATCACAGTTGAATTTACCGATATTAGAGGATGGAGATATACAGGAGTTAGAAGAACCATTTACTGATTCAGAAATTAAAATGGCTATGCTGGAAATGTTGAACGGTAAATCGCCTGGTGATGATGGATTTTTGGTTGAATTTTATAAAAAATTTTTATGATGATTTATCTAAAGTGTTTGGGGATGTATTACGTCAAGTTGGAGAACATTATGAATTACCTGAGTCTTGTTCTAGTGCTTTAATTACAGTAATTCCTAAAAAAGATAAAGACCCTTTGAATGTATCTTCATATAAACCAATTTCATTGTTAAATGTAGATTATAAAATAATAGCTAAAATATTAGCGAATAGATTGGCAAAATTTTTACCAAAGTTGATTCATATTGATCAAACAAATTTTATAAAGAATAGATATGCTTCAGAAAACATTTTGCGCATGATTAGTTTGATTAATAGATTTTGACATTCTTTAGATCACCCAATGGTGATATCCTTAGATGCAGAAAAAGCATTTGATAGAGTTGAATGAAATTTTTTGTTTAAAGTTTTGGAGAAATTTAAGTTTGGTCCTTCTTTTATTGGTTGGATTAAGGCTCTATATAGTAAACCGGTAGCTAGAGTATTGACGAATGGTTTGATTTCGGAATCTTTTAAGTTAACTCAATCAACTCGTCAAGGTTGTCCTTTATCACCAGTTTTGTTTGCATTAGTGATTAAACCTTTAGCACAGTTGATAAGACAAAATACACAGATACAAGGTATGAAAGTTTTAGATGAGGAGCATAAAATTAATTTATTTGCTGATGATGTATTGGTGTATTTAATAAACCCAGCTCAGTCACTTTTGCACTTGAAGGAGTGTTTAATACAATGTGGATGTCTTTCTGGACATAAAGTTAATTGGGAAAAAAGTGAAATATTACCAGTAAGTGAAGGAGATGATTCAGTTTATAAGAATATTATTAATTTGAAGTGGACTGATCGAATTAAATATCTGGGTATAATTTTGAATGTTAACTATCAATCTTTATATAAATTAAATTATGCTCTGTTAATGAAAAATATTAAAACTGATTTGATTAAATGGAAAGATTTACCTATTAATTTAATGGGAAGGATAAATACAATTAAGATGAATATCTTTCCGTGTATACAATATTTGTTTCAAACTATTCCGTATTTATTTGATAAAATTTTTTTTCGAGATTTGAATAAAATGGTTAGGAAGTTTTTATGGAGGGGTAAATTTTCGAGAGTAGATTTGAATAAATTAACTTGGAAATATGAGTTAGGGGGACTACGTTTACCATATTTTCAAAATTATTATGAAGCAGCCCAACTTAAATTTATTAGTTCATTGATGGATTTGGTATGGCCTCCTTGTTCGGCTAAAATTGAGATGGCAAGTATTTTTGAATTTGAAATACATCAATTTTTGTTTAGGTGGAATATAAATTTGTTACAACAATATAATGTGCCTATACTAAAACACTTAATGAAGTTATGGATAAAGAAAAATAAAATGATAGGCTCTAGGGATAAATTATTGGCTTTGACTCCATTGTATAATAATTAACATTTCTTTTTCAAAACATAATCAAAGTTTATTGCATTGGAGATTTAAAGGTGTGAAAAATATGGGAGATTGTTTTAAAGAGGGTAAGTTTTTATCTTTTAATCAGATGAGGCAAGATTTTTGTATTGATAAGAATTCTTTATTTCTTTATTATCAAATTTGATCTTTGGTAAAATGTATGTTTGGTAGAGATATGATTTTACCTAAAATGACTTTTCTTATGAAGGTACCAGAGAAGGGTTATATTTCATCTATGTATCAAATATTACAGGATGGTAATAAAAAGGGTTGGGATAGATCTAAAATGAAATGGAAAGCGGATACTGGTTTTATTTTTTCTGAAGAGGATTGGTTAGATATCTGTTATGATAGTGTAACTAGATTGATAAATGCACGTTATGCAATGATTAATTACAATTTTTTACATCAATTATTTTTGACACCTGAAAAATTAAAAAAATATGGTTTTAATGAATCAGATTTGTGTTTTAGATGTGGTGATACGGTTGGAACTTTTTTTCATGCTGTTTGGTTATGTATATATCTCGGCTGCACCATTTCATCGGATGCAAGAATCGACAACGAGATTAACAACAGACTCGCCAAGGCAAATAGCGCCTTTAGAAGACTACACAAAAGAGTCTGGAAAAACAACCAACTGAAAAACCTCACAAAGATTAGTGTATACGGAGCCATTGTCATACCCAAACTCCTGTTCGGCTCCGAATCATGGGTCCTTCACTGGCATCACCTTCGACTCCTAGAACGCTTCCATCAGCGTTGTCTCCGCTCCATCCTCAACATTCATTGGAGAGACTTTATCTCCAACATCGAAGTACTCGAGATGGCAGAGGCTGACAGCATCAAATCCACACTGCTGAAGATCAAACTGCGCTGGGTAGGTCAAGTCTCCAGAATGGAGGACCATCGCCTTCCCAAGATTGTGTTATATGGCGAGCTCTCCACTGGCCACCGAGACAGAGGTGCACCAAAGAAGAGGTACAAGGACTACCTAAAGAAATCTCTTGGTGCCTGCCACATTGACCCCCGCCAGTGGGCTGATATCGCCTCAAACCGTGCATCTTGGCGCCTCACAGTTTGGCGGGCAGCAACCGCCTTTGAAGAAGACCGCAGAGCCCACCTCACTGTCAAAAGACAAAGGAGGAAAAACCCAACACCCAATCCCAACCAACCAATTTTCCCTTGCAACCGCTGCAACCGTGTCTGCCTGTCCCGCATCGGACTTGTCAGCCACAAACGAGCCTGCAGCTGACGTGGACTTTACCCCTCCATAAATCTTCATCTGCGAAGCCAAGCCAAAGACATATACAATCTTTTTGGAAGAAAATTCATTCGTTTTTAGAATACCTGTATAAGATTAAAATAGTTTTAGATCCAACAGTATTTTTATTGGGTAGTTTGCAACCTCTGAAAGGTTTGGGATTAGATAAGTTTCAGCTTGCTTTTGTATATTTAGCTTTATCCGTAGCAAAAAATTGTATTGCTAGTACATGGACAGATACAAATATGACTGATATTAATAGATGACATAATGAGATGAAATATTGTTTAATAATGGAAAAAATTATGTATGTTCCGCATGATAATTATAATTTTTTTATTAATAAATGACTGTTATACTCAGAATATTTACATTTCAATTTATATTGACTAGATTTTAATATGTATATTTAACTTTTTCTTTAATATTCTTTCTTATTTCTATTTTTATGGCTCTCCTTAGGAGAGTTGGCTGAAGGGGAGGTGGTTCATTTCTTTTTTTTCTATATATAAAAAAAAGTTCATGTTCATGTTTAATTACTGCATATGTCATATATTATTTGTTTTTTGAACTAATAAATAAAGTTTTTTAAAAAACTCAGCCCTGGGTTACCTAGACAACAGCAACATGTACATCAGACTGCTTTTCATCGATTCCAGCTCAGATTTCAACACCATCATACCCTCAGTACTGGTCATGAAGCTTCAAAACCTGGGCCTCTGCACCTCCCTCTGCAACTGGATCCTTGACTTCCTCATGGGAAGACTAGCCAGTGCGAATGAGTAGCAATGTTTCTTCCTCACTGTTCTACACTCTCTACGTCCATGAATGTGTGACCTGGCACAATACAAATGCCATCTACATATTTGACGATGACACCACAGTTGTTGGCAGAACCACAGATGACAACGAGGAAGCGCACAAAAGTGAGTTGAGTGGTGTCACAACAGTAATCTTACACTCAACACTAACAAAATGAAGGAACTGATTGTAGACTTCAGGAAGGGGAAACCAGGGGGAAGACAAACCAGTCCTCATCGAGGGGCCAGCAGTGGAAAGAGTAAAGAACTTCATATTCTTGGAGTCAACATCTCTGAAGACCTATCCTGGGGCCTTCATGTCAATGTCATCATGAAGAAGGCTCTTCAGATGCTATATTTCATTTGGAATTTGAGTAGATTTGATATGCCATCAAAGACTCTTGCAAATTTCTACAGGTGTCCCGTGGAGAGCATTCTGACTGGCTGCAAGGAGGTGCCAATGCTCAGGACAGGAAAAGATGAGAGAGGGTTGTGAACTCGGCCAGCGCCATTGTGGGCATCAGCCTCCACTCTCTTAAGGACATCTACAAGAGGTGGTGCCTTAAGAAAGCAACCTCAATCCTCAAGGACCATGCCCTCTTCACTCTGCTACCATAAAAAAGGTACAGGAGCCTAAAGTCGAGCACTCAGTGGCACAAGGGCAGCTTCTTCCCTGCTGCCATCTGATTCCTGAATGATCAATGAACCACAGACACTGCCTTACTTTAACTTTCGTGCACTTTTTTTTGGTATTGTGGTTTATGTGAATGTTTGCACTGTGACGCTGCCACAAAACAATGAATTTCATGACAATAAATTCTGATTCACTCTGCTACCATCAGGAAGGAGGTACAGGAGCCTGAAGACGAACACTCAACAGTACAAAAACAGCTTCTTTCCCTCCACCATCAGATTTCTGAATGGACAACGAATGACAGACAACACCTCACCTTTTCTTAAAATGCAATTTATAGCAGTTTTGCAACTGAAATGAACAACATTGTTGCTGCAAAACAATGAATATTGTGACATGTTCATGTTCTGATTCTGAGTATAACAACATTGCAGTTATCATTGAGATTTAGCTGTATTTTTTGAGATTTCTTGCAGAATTCCTTTCTCTCCAAGACTCTTGGCTTTAAAGCCTTTGGGAAATAGTGTTCTGACCGAGCTATCTTATTTTGATGAAAACATTTTGCTGGCTGTCAGCTCCCTTCTTGAAGTCTAGCTGAACTGGTTGGTTCCAGGTCAAGGCTAAAGCAAGAAAAACTTTCCATTGACAAGGGAGTCCTGTCATTTCCAAAATAAAGTGAAGCACGAAAGATGCTGTGATTTTAGTAAAAACATGCCCAAATGCAAGAGGAACTCAGCCGGTCTTTCAGTGCCCATGACAGATAGATCGCCGACATTTCAGGCCTGAGCCCTGTGATAGTATCACCAATGTATATATTTATATAGATTTACATATAGTAGCAGTGATTGGCTGAGAGCTGTAGCCGCGCCCAACGATAGGACATACAGAGCTGCTCCTAACCAGACCCAGGACTGATCGACCTCAATGTACTACGCTCCTGTCTTTTGTTAATAAAAGCCTTGATTTGAGTGAACAAGTTTTTGAGTCATTTGACGCACTACAAGCCCTTCTTCAAGGAATAAGCAGAATGAACCAAAAGCAGGAACTCTCAGAAAATCTCAGAATTCAGACCATGCCGGCTGGGGGAGGAATCCAGCCCAACAAAAGGTGCTATTTGGATATGATATGGGGAGAGGTGAGAAGTTATCATGTCTATGTGAAAGGAGAGGCAGAACTGGGGAAGGTGACGGGGGAAGAAGTGAGGGGTGAGGAGGGTGGTTTGAACAAAAGCAAGAGAAGTTGATATTAACACTATGCAGTTGGAGGATGTCCAAAATGTCCAAAACAAAAGTCACCTTTACATCTACCAAAATACTTTGTGTGTTCTTGTTCCCTAGTGACAGCCATCTGAATCAAGCCACTGGTTCAACTTATTTTATCATTAATATGATTATTTAAGATAATTTGTGAATGAATAATTTGTGAATGAATAATTGACGAAAGCATGGGAACAAGATGAAAGTAATGAAAGCATTTTTGAACATAACCTCCAGGAAAGAATCATTACTTGGCAGAATATCTGTACAGAAAACAGGTTAATAATCCATGTGAAACTGATTGCACTTAGCTTGTTCAAGATTATTTTTAATGTCAAGTAAAACAGAAAAATTGCACAGAATTTCCTTTACTGTAAGGCAAAGTGGATAAATCAGCAAAATTTCCCAGTGCCAATTATAGCGATAGAGAGAGAGAGAGAGAGAGAAAGCAAACGAGAGACCGCCAGGTTAATTGCACAACTATGGCTTCACCTCCAGTGATCCTGCAGCCTCCACAGCCTTCAGCCCAAACCATCAGCGACCTGAGCTGCAGGTGTACAAGTCCGACATGATCAGCACCCATGGCACCCTTACGCATCCCGTTCCGATTCCAGGTTCCACTTCAGCCAGGCTTGAATCAATCACCAGCAGTGTACCACCTGATATGAGTCCTTTGACCCCTATTGCCAACAGGCTGCATCCTACATGGGTCAACAGCCTGTGCGTTCTTCAGCCTCAGAGCCCCTCACTGGTCTGCTGCCATCCCATCAGTCTTCTCTTCTGCTTCTCCGAATCAAACAGGGGATGGTCTCCCCTCTTTATAGTGCTCTGCGCCAGTCCTCCAGTGCAACCCCTCGTGGCCAATGCTGACCATAGGTGCTGCCATCTTAGGCCAGACCCACTATCGGCTCCTTTAACAGACTGTTTAAACCCTGAACAGGGCCAATGGCTTTCGGACTGGGTAGTTGGACCCCACAGTGGGAGAGGTAATCTTCGCTCTCTGTGGGTCTGCTCCAGCACCAGTGTGCTGTTTACAACAGAGCCACCATCTTTTTTCATTGGGAACTTCTGCTAGCACTTACCTCAGAATCCAAAAACACTTGTTGTCTGCCCAGCAAATGCTGTTTTATACATCCATCCTTCCATCATGTGTCACAACTATTTTTGCTCGATCTCTCCGAACGATTAGTGCTCATTGAGACTCGAAACCAAAATAACTTGCTAAACATGTATTAATTCTTACATTAAAGTTAATATTAGTCCCACTCTCTGTTCCTCTAATTCATTTTCCTTAGAAATGTTTAGCTGTAATTCAACAGTCCTGAGATTGAATTATTAGACAGCAAATCCCAACTCCTATAAAAGATTTTTTTAAATGATTCAACTTGGATTTGAAACAGAGCAAAAAATGTGGATAAACCAGCATAAAATGATCAGAACCAAAATCCATATGTTGCACGAGTACATTCAATTCTAACCACATTACTGCAATTGGATATAAATCACATGTATAGGTCTGCAACACCTGAATAAAAATGTATTAGGCACTGTGTGATTTGTGCCAATTGGACCGTCTAGCCTACATTTTATCCCATGTTGCCTGTGACAAGATATCCACTGGGTTTACTTATTTCTAACCATTCTGGTGTCCTCTCCTGTGGTTTTCTGCTTTCCATAATAGAAAATTTAAATACTTTTTAAGGTTTAAATAAGAATGGAACTGGCACTTCACAATTGAGTAATAATGCAAATAGACAGCAGTGGGCAGCTCTCCCAGTGCTCCTCAGCCATAGAAGAAGCCCCTTGCTGTGCTAAGTGTCACAACTGTGAATCACATATGCTTCAACCAGCTGGATTTGGGAGATGCTGTTTGAATTAATAAAAAGGTGTTAAATTTTGCAGTTATGAAGCTGAGGATTTCTATGATAGAAATTTTCCATTTTCCACAACAGAACCTCGAATATGACATGTTGTTTTCCAAGTCCTCAGGGGCAAGGCCATGTCCCCAACCAGGTGCCTTCCCTTTTACACATCTTTAATGCTCAATCAAACTTTCCACTAGTGCTGCATATTGATTACATTTTAATTAACTACAGTAAAACTCCTGGTATCCACACCTATGGGAATTGGTAGATGTTGGGTAAGTATATTTTCCGGTTGCTTGAGACATACTGTTACAATGATTTAGAGTCAGAGTACATAAATGCTATGACATACAACCCCGAGATTCCTTCTTCCTGCAGGTCCATCAGAATTGGCATTAATGTCTAATACACCTACATTAAGAATAAACAGTTTAAAAGACAAAAATATTAGACTGTATTTACACTGAACAAACTTCACTTGCAAGATATATAAAGCATTTTATTTTATTTTCAGTCACATTCCTTGAGAACATTTAACCGTCGCTGCATCTGCAGGTTCCTCCCCCTCCACGGAGCCGCCTGAAAGACAATTAACAACATTATAGATCATTAACCCCCCCCCTCCCCCAACAAAGTTCACAGGTAAAGTCTCTGAGTGCAGCAACGCCAACAAAGCAAGGATAAGGAAACATTTTAAGAGAGTCATCCCAACGGCGAGTGGCGTCAACCAGCATTTCATCCTGGGCGATGCCATCGTACTCAAACACAATTTTATTCAAACAGCTGCTACGAACAAAGCACGACCAACCCCCTCCCTCCGCTGGCTGAATATTTGCTTCACCAAAGGTTTATGTGTTACTTCAGAGAACATTTACTTTTACTGTTTTACACATACAAATTTTTATCTATAGTTTTATTCTTATTTATTGTAATTTTTTAAATTCCTGTCTTTTTTTCTTTTTAAAATATTTTTATTGATTTTAAAATAGAACATACAGAAAAAAATAAATTAATAAAATGATATGAAACATTACACAGGATAATTAAACCATTCTGTACATCATAACATGTAAATTGTAAATCAAAACCATAATTCATTTCTTAATTAAAAAGTCTTATCTAACACCTTAAAGTTCTGATTAGGGTAAAAAAATTAAATATTTCACTAATATAATATTCCAATTACATTAAGAATTTTTCTCAAATTGTGAACAGAATTCAAAATTCCAAACCACTGTTAATAATATATCAAAACATAAAATGAAAAAAAAAGAAAAAACCCATTCTGAGGAAGAGAAAAAAAGAATAAAAACAGAGGAAGAAAATATACTTTCAGGCAAGTTATAAAAGTTCCCTTATTTTAAAAAAAGGAATTTACAATTCTCGAAGAACATCTTCCCTTTCCAGAATATATTCAATATTTACAATTCTCAATTAAACTCAATATTTATCTAATATCAATTCCAAAAAGACAAAAACATCCCATATAATCTAAAGCCCACCCTAATATAAGGTGAACTATATTAATGAAGGATACATGGGAATCAGGTGACAACAACCAGAAACCACATCACTGGAGCATCCAGGCAACTTCAGATTATGATAATAATCTATGAATGGCCCCCACGTCTGGTGGAAATTAGGCTTTGCACATTTAATAGTAAATCTGATTTTGTTTTTCTAAACTTGGGTAAGGCATGATGTCCTATGACCATTGAGTATGAGTAGGTAGGGTGTTGTCTTTCCATTTCCTCAAAATTGCCCGTCTAGCTATCAGAGAGGTTAAAGGTAAAATTTGCTTTTTGAGATGATGGCAACAAAATATCCTCTTTCTGAGAAAAGCCCGATTGAGCTATTAAAGGGCAAGGTTCAACTTTAATCTTAAAAATCACTGATTAACAATAATGTTTCATTTTTTTTTGCCGGTCCCTTGAATTCTGGATACCAGAGGTTTCACAGTATCTTTATAATCCTTGACTCATTGATTATGCAATATGGGTCTTGTTTTCTCAATCACAAAATAAGAATTGAGATCCTTTGATGCAATGATTTTTTACTGAAATTAGATAAACATATTTCTGATGAGGAATTTCCCAAAAGAAGCAACAAAGAGCTCCCCCTATTTACCCCATGTTATATCACTAATTAGTGGGAAAATCCTTGAGAAGGCACAGCATTGATTCTAGTTTTAAAATCATGGAAGACTTAACTTGGCCAAAGAAATGGAATGGAGAATCCACTGAATTTTCTTGAAATTTTAAAAAAAGTTAAACTAGAAAGAGAGAGAAGAGAAAAAAGATGGAACATCACATGAGATACAGAGAAGAGGTGGAAAATCTTGTGATATGGTGTGAAAGTAACAATCCGAGGACAAAATGAAAGAGGTGATCATGGTCTTCAGGAGGATCAGGAATGACTACTTTCCACCACACATCAATAGTGTAGAGAGTAGAGACCAACAAGTGCCTTGGAGTCCACTTAACAAGCGACCTATCATGGATACACAACATCTCCTCACTTGGCAAGAAGGCTCAACAGTGACTGCACTTCCAAGCAAGAATGAAGTGGGCAAGGTAACCAGCCACCATCATGTCAGTCTTCAACAGGAGCTCTATCTAGAGCATCTTGGTTGGCTGCATCACAGTGTGGCATGTTTTCGGCAGAAAAATGGATCGGAGGTCAATTCACAGAACCATTAGAGTGACAAAGAGGATCTTCCTTAAAAAATTTCCCCAAACCTCATCATCATCTGCCTGGAAGAAGGGCAGTGGATGCACGTAACACCAGTACCCCATGTTCCACTCCAGCTCCCTTACTTGAGGAATTCAAATAAGAACAAACCACCTTATCCGAGATCCTGGAACTCCTTACCTTCGTGACACAGGCACCAAACATTCAACTCTTCATCAATTCCTCAAGGGAAAGTAGAAATGGGCAACAAATGCTTGCCTCGTGAATGTTACCTGCTTTCAACAAACGAAAAAAAAATTCTAATGCATCTTCGAATCATGGTTCCCAGTTCACCTATTGACTTGACCATTCAGCTGAATGGCAACGCTGCGGCTGACATCAGAAACAGAATTTATTATCATGAACGTTTCACAAAATTTGTTGTTTTGGAGCAGAATCACAACGCAAACTTTTATATAAACCTCATTTCAAAATAAATTAAAATAGCACAAGAATTTTTTTTTAAAAAAGGTGAGGTAGTGTCTGTGGTTCATTGTTCACTCAGAAATCTGATGGCAGTGGGGAAGAAGCTGACCTTTTGCTCATCTTCAGGCTCTTGATGGCAGCAGAGTGAAAAGGGTATGGTCTGGGTAATGGGGTCCTTGAGGATAGAGGCTGCTTTTTTAAGACACTGCCTCTTGTAGATGTCCTCGATGGAGTGAAGACAGGTTCCTGTGATGTTGCTGGCTGTGTTTCTCCTGTCTTGAGTGTTGGTATCTCCATACCTGACAGTGATGCAACCAGATAGAATGCTCTCCACCTATAGAGGTTTTCAAGGGTCTTTGGTGACATACCAAATCATCCCAGACTCCTCACAAATCATAGCCGCTGGCAATCCTTATTCATGATTGCATCGACGTGGAGGCTCTAGGACAGATTTTCAGAAATGTTGACACCCAGAAATCTGTGTTCTTTATCCCTCCCACTGCTGACCCCCTCGATGAGGATTGGTTCGCCTTCTCCTGATTTCCTCCTGAAATCCAAAATCATCTCCTTGGTTTTGCTACTCAACGACACCACTCAATGAGCTGATCTAACTCCCTCCCTTATGCTTTCTCATTGCTGTCTATAATTCTGCCAACAACCGTGGTGTCATCAACAAATTTGCATTTGAAACTGCTTATTTTATTCTCCGTTCCTTTCTTCCCTTGTCTTCTGTTTTTAAAAAGTAATGTTCCATTTTCCACAAGGTATTTACTCCATTTCACCAAAATACCTCCCATTTTATGTACCGAATCTGTGCACTTCGCAAATGGAGTAATTAATTATCGCAACATAACAGGCAGTGCCAGATGAATAAAGATGGAGTAAAATTTTGACCTCGCTCATTGCCTTGGCAGTGCTTCTGCTGAGCTATATTTTGTTTAATTCACGTCAGTCTTGTCTTTAATGACGTGAAACCAGTGGACCAAATGTATTCAGAACAAGTTGTTTCTCTGCCTACCAACCCTTTGGAAAGACAAAAGTATGCAAAGACCAAGCACCCATAATGAATAGTGAAATGCTATGAAATAACATTTCTGAAGAAGTTTTAGCAAGCCTCAAACAAAGCAGAAATAGTTTGGAACAGATATTGAATTGTGGTTCAAATTTACTGACCATGGTTAGTGCAACACTATTACGTTGCCAGCGACTCAGATCTGGCACTGTCTTTAAGAAGCTTGTACGTTCTTCTGGTGACTGCGCGGGTCTACTCCAGGTGCTCCAGTTTCTTCCCAAAGATGTACGGGGTTTGTGGATTAATGGGCTCATGGGATGGAAGGGCCTGTTACTGCGCTGTAACTCTAAATAAATATAAATAAAAGAGATAACAATCTTAGCAGGAAGTCGACCAAATATCAAGTGATCAATACTTGGGTTGAAGTAGCATGGCAACAGTCTAATTAAGGAATTCAGATGATATAACCAACTGGTAATGTGGCATTTGCAACATAAGTATGGATTTGTACCTTGAACTTTAGACTCTGCATCTGATAATTGCTGGATTATAAATGGTATTTTGCTTTAATTTATATTCTCTACTTCAAGTCACTGTTCGAGGTTTCAAGTACTCCACGACTGTGATATTCTCAGAAGGGTATTCATACGTGGCAGCATTGGAAGCTAGTTATATCTGATGAAACCCTTTCAAAAACTGGGAATAAGATCAGACAATTTGACAGGTTGAAACAAAAGCACTGAATTAAGTATTTATGAGGAGAGAAGGCAAAGATAAACTGGAATAGCAGCTTGTCATAATTTGAGTTAAAGATGCATTTTCACTGACTTTGAACATTTTTACTGTAATACACAAGAGCATACTTCACAGTAGCAATGAAATTACTGATGTAGAATAGGCACACTAAAGGCATGAAATTTATTTTTCAAGATTGAGGGTGCTCATATGTGTCACATATTGCATTCAGAGCCTATTTGCAAATCTTGATGTAATTGTTCAGGTTTTAGTAAATGGGCCTGCTGTCTCCACTCTTGAATTTGTCTCCTGATCATCTGTGTTTACAGCGGGAGAAACAATCAAACAAAAGCCAGTTAATTCAATCACACCAGGAAATGCAGGCTCAAGGGGGAGGAGAGAGGGAGGGAAATTTGCGAGTCCAGACACAAAGTAATCCTTCCGACAGAAATCAGCTCATTTACTCAGGGTGGCCAGGACCTCGAGTCTATTCACCCATTTTCCACTGTGTCATTTTGGGAGCGGGAGCATCACCCCTGTTCAAAACTGGTCAGACCAATAGAGAAAACTGCCTGTGCACCCTTCAGACCCCTTACCCAACCACTAACAAAATATCTGGTTTTGAAACTACTGTAGGCCTGTGCAGCAGCTTGCCGACATGGGGCCATATTGCTGGAAGAGCACCAAGAGGACCTTGACTATTTATCGGAGACCATGGCAACTGGCCAAGAGAATAATTGAAGGTTATCATTAACTTGCAATTGTACAACTGGATGAAACAGCATTTCTTCGGTCCTCAGTGTAAAAAGATGCAAACACATATATCGGCAAAGCACACATATTTACAAGCAATTTAGATGCAGTAGATACAGTATATAAAAATAAATACGGCTAAATAAATAGTAGAGTCCCCGGAGCAGTTCATCAGTCCTTCAGCATTCTCACTCTTTCTCAGCATGGCAGTGCTGACTTTGATACTCCTGTATCCCTTTACCAACTGGAGTGGCTGGAAGATGCTGTATGGAAGAGGTCCTTAAAATAAAAGATGTTTTAGCTATGTCATGGAAAATTGTTCCATTAGATTTCAGTATCATCCTTGGAATAATTCTCTGCACCATCTTCAGCTGGTCCCTATCATTTCTAATAACACGGTGGCCAGAAGTGAATGCTGCAAATTAAAATGTGGTTTAACCAACATTTAGGATAAGCTTAAAAACCTACTTTTTAATTTTATTCTTCCAAAAATAATTTCTTCGCTTTCTCCTTGTTAACCTATGGCTCAACCTTTACCAAAACGAAGCAGGTAGCAGCAGGATAGAGTTGTGTGGATGCTCTCTGCCTTAGACCCATTTCTCCCCATGTGTGCCAACAGGAATTGAAACGTTAAATAAATGCATCTTTCCTGTTGGACACAACAGCGGATCAGTTACGTGGTGAAATGACAAGCAACCAAGTGAGTGCCTGGCTTTCGTTTTTACATTCAGAAAGATTGTTTCCCACAGCTTCAGAGACCTTTCTCCATTTTGTGACTACAGGAGGTAGTGTAGCCTTCTGGCCCGCCGACAAAAGCTGTGTAACCATTGAGAAGGGGAAAAAAATAAAAAGCTTTTAAATGGCGATCTAAAAATAGACCATTCATTATGATTACGAGATGAGAAAGCTGCCTTTATGCTGTTAATCAGTGCAAAAATAATCATTTAAAAAAAGACATCTGCTGTGGAGAGACAGAGGTCATCAGACTTTAATTGCCATTAAAATATTCTGTTCATCACCATGCCAATTAAACATCTATTGGCAATTATTTAAATGCAATGAGTTAAAAGCATCTGGAGATTATCCGTTTTGAAGAAATCTTCCACTCACATTCACGGATACATAATTTGACAGTAATGATTCCAGTGTCTATTTTGTAGATCGTCATCCTGTGTTTTAAGTAAAAACAGAAATGCTGGAGGAACTTTGCAGGTCTCGCAGCATCCATCGGCCTGAGGCCTTCAAAGTTTTTTTACAAAAATCACAGCATCTACAGATTTTACGGATTCACTCAAACCTGGGTTTTGATGCAAGTTCTTCCTAAGAAGAAGTATCGGCCATTCAGTCCTCTCTGCTCAGTATATTTAATCAACAAGATTGCAACTGAGAAATTCAAAAGCTGCAGACACTGGATCAGCCAGCAATCATGGATAGAAATGGTCAGTCAACATTTTGGGTTGGGACCGTTTATTGAAACTGAAGTGGGAAGAGAAGACATCAAGTATATCAAGTGGTGTTAAAGCTGGGAAGAAGTTCAGAAGTGAAGGGATATTGAACAGAAGGCAGAAGAGGTGGAGAGACAGGTAAAGGGAGAGACCACGATGAGAGGAAGCAGATTAGAGATTTAAAAAAAGAATGGAAGTAGTTAAAGAACAGGTGGAAACAGTGGAACCAGATAGAAGGTGGGGGTTATCTCATATTGGAAAAATTGATGTCAATGCCTTTGGGTTTAAGGCTTTCTAGGAGTAATGTGATGGGTTTTTCCTCTACATTTAGTCTCACTCAGGCAATGGATGAGGCCAAGGATGGACATATAGTATCAACATGGGAATAGTGTAGGGAACTGAAGTGGTTGGGTATTAGGAGGTCAAACCCAGACCCATAGTCAGAATGCAGGTGTGTGGGCTCAAAGATTGCAACTGATATCCAGCTAAATTCCTTTACTTGCCTTAGCATCAATCCCACAAATTGGAGGAACAACAGTAACACTTCACTTAGGTATCCATGGGAGTTATCTACTTCATCCGGGTCTCTTGTTGTGGCCTTCTCTATATCAGTGAGACAATAGACAATAGGAGCTGGAGTAGGCCCTTCGGCCCGTCGAGCCAGCACCGCCATTTTACAGATCATGGCTGATCACTACCATCAGTACCCCTTTCCAGCCTTATCCCCATAACCCTTAACTCCTTTGCCCACTAGAGTCTTATCTAACTCTCTTTTGAACATAATCAGCGAATCTGCCTCTACCACCCTCTGTGGCAGAGCATTCCACAGATTCACACTTCTCTGGGTAAAAAAATGTTTTCTCATCTCCGTCCTAAAGGGCCTACCCTGTATTCTTAAACTATCGGAAGCATCTGTACTGCAGTTAAATAAAGGGGATTATGCAGCTATGAGGGAGGAGCTAGCCAAAATAAAATGGAAAGATACACTAGCTGGGAGGACAACTGGGGAAAAATGGCAGGTATTTTTGGACATTTTTCACAGGTTTCAGGACAAATTTATTCCAAAGTGGAGGAAAGGCTCTAGGAGATGAAATCAAGTGTAATATCAAATCCAAAGGGAGTAAGTATAGGATAGCGAAGCGAAGTGGGAAGTTAGAGGATTGGGAAACCTTCAAAGAGCATCAGAGGGTAACTAAGAAAGTCATAAGAGAGGGGAAAATGAAGTACGAGAGGAAATGAGCAAATAATATAATGGAGGATAGCAAAAGCTTTTTTAAATATGTGAAGAGGAAGAAATTGGTTCGGTCCAAAATTAGTCCATTAAGAATGGAAAAGGGTGAAATTATTACTGGAAACAAGGAGATGGCTGAGGAATTTAACGAATACTTTGCAACTGTCTTCACCAAGGAGGATATAGGTTATGGTCAGTTAGGGGGTGTCAAGAGACTTGGGGAACTTTCCTGGGGAAGTAGGGGATCTAATGGATATCCAGATCCAGAAACAGGAGGTTGTGAGTAAATTGTTGGGACTGAGGGCTGATAAATCCCCAGGGCCTGATGGGGTGCATCCCAGGGTGCTTAAAGAAGTTGCTATGGAAATTGTGGAAGCACTGGTCGACATTTTCCAAAGTTCCATAGATTCGGGGGAGGTCCCTAAGGATTGGAGAGTGGCTGATGTGGTGGCGATTTTTAAGAAGGGAGGGAGGGAGAAAACGGGAAATTATAGACCGGTCAGCCTGACGTCGGTGGTGGGGAAGATATTGGAGTCTATCATAAAAGGAGTAATAGCAGAACACTTAGGCAGAAATAATAGTATAAGGGCTAGTCAGCATGGATTCCTTAAGGGTAAGTCATGCTTGACTAACCTTCTGGAATTTTTCGAGGATGTGACAAAGAGGGTGGACTTGGGAGGGCCTGTGGATGTGGTGTATTTGGACTTCCAGAAGGCCTTTGATAAGGTACCGTACGTGAGAATAGTGGGCAAGATCAGGGAGCATGGTATTGGAGGTAAGGTGCTGACATGGATAGGAAATTGGTTAAGAAATAGGAAACAAAGGGTTGGGGTAGGCGGGTCTTTTTCAGGATGGCAGGATGTGATGAGTGGAGTGCTGCAGGGATCGGTATTGGGTCCTCAGTTGTTTGTAATTTATGTAAATGATTTGGATGAGGGGATTATTAATAATTTGAGCAAATTTGCAGATGACATGAAACTGGGTGGCGGTGTGGGGTGTGAGGAGGATGTCAGGAAAATGCAGAGGGACTTGGACAGGTTGGGGGAGTGGGCTGCTGAATGGAAGATGACGTTCAATGTAAGCAAATGTGAGGTTATCCATTTTGGGGGCAATAATAGGAAAGCTGAGTATTATTTAAATGGAGACAAGCTAGGGAGTGGGGAGGAGCAAATGGATCTGGGAGTACTTGTTCACCGGTCACTGAAGACTAGCATGCAGGTTCAGAAAGCTGTGAAGAAGGCTAATAGCATGTTGGCTTTCATAAAGAGGGGATTGGAGTATTGGAACAGAGATGCCCTTCTGCAGTTGTACAGGGCCCTGGTGAGACCCCACCTGGAGTATTGCGTCCAGTTCTGGTCTCCAATTTTGAGGAAGGACATACTAGCTATAGAGGGTGTGCAGCGCAGATTTACAAGGTTAGTTCCAGGGATGGCGGGGTTGACATATGCTGAAAGGCTAGAAAAACTGGACTTGTATCCGATGGAGTTTAGAAGGATGAGGGGGGACATGATTGAGGTATACAATATTATTAGGGGGTTAGACAGGGTGAAGTCGGATTACTTGTTCCCAAGGATTGGGAGACGACTGCGCTGAACACCTCCACTCTGTTTGAATCAGTGATAGGGATCTCCCAATGGCTACCAACTTCAATTCCGCACCCCACTCTCATGCTCACATATCTGTCCATTGCCTCATGGACTGTCCCACCAAGACCATCTGTAAATTGGAGGAGCAACACTTAATTTTCCAACTGGGCACTCTCTATCTGGATGGCATTAACATTGACTTCTCCCGTTTCTGCTACCCTCCTCTCCGTCCTCGCTTTCCCTTCTTTCCTCCATCTCTCTGCAATCCTTCCCATTCACACAGCTATCCCTCCTTCCCTGTTTGCTGGTGTACCCTCCCTCCCTAACCTCCTGCCTGTGGGCCTGAACCTTCCCCCCCCCCCCCAATTTTGTTCAGGCACCCGCTTACATTTTTTTATCCATACCTTTATGATGGGCTCAAGCCCAAACCATCGATTATGTACCTTTTTCTTTGCTACATAAAGTACACTATTTGACCTGTTGAGTGTTGTTATTAGCATCAGATTTCTTTCATACCCCTACCTTACAGAATTAAATGTCACCCAATAAATACAAAAGCATTTAGACAGGTGAGAACATGCAAAAATTGGGTCAGCAGTACATCCTTGGAGTTTAGGAATATCAGTAACTGGGAGGAGCCCAGGAAACATTCATTTTCTTCTACCTCATCACATATTTCAGGGAGGATTTCCTGTCTTCTACCAACCCAAGCGGAGCCCATCTGTCGTCACTCCCCACTGTCCCATTCACTATAAATAAACACATTCAGAAAAAACCACAGATCAAATTCAAAGCCCCTTCTTCGTCAAATTCTTTAAATATCTGTTAAGCCACAATGAGTTGCTGCTTGTGGAAAATCATTTCCTGGTAACTATTATCACAAGACTCAGTCTTGACTATGAAAAGTATTTGAACCATTTTAGCTTCAAAATGAATTGATTCAATAATTCAGTCATTGTGATTAGAAGCACTCCAGCACTGTCTACCTGCTAAGCTGCATTCTTCAACAGGATTCTGCAGTCTGAACTGATACTTTGATGATGTGATGAATTATTCCAAATGGATACTTGCAGTCAGTGCAGCCCTGCTGAGTTTCAGCAATTTAAATCAACTCAAGGCTTGAAAATCAGCTGCACGATATTTGTCCTAGAATTCTACAGAGAAATGGGTCGTCTTGACTCAATTTGTCCATGCCAACCAAGCTAATTCCTTTTATGTGGTTGGTTCATATCCCTCTAAGCCAGTCATTTGCTACATTTTTTTTGGCCCCCTTAGGATTCCGCTCAAAACTTATGGGCCCCCTTTACTGTGAAGCAGTTAAGTTTATTTGGTTTCTTCTGTACTTCTCTCCTACCGACTGCATAAAAAGCATAAAAAATATTTTATCATTTCAATGCATGCTCCCCTTAAATGTGCTGAGGCCCCCATTGATAAAGGCTGCTCTAAACCATTCCTATCCATGTGCCAGTTTACGTGCCTTTTAAATGTTACAATTGTTCCCATCTCTACTACTTCCTCTGACAGTTCATTCCATGTACCCATGACCCTCTGTCCGGAAAAGGTTCCCCTCAGGTCATTTATAAGTCGTTACCCCCTAACCCCAAATCTTTGTTTTCTTGTTTTAGATTCCCCCACTCTGGGAAAACGACTACAACTACTTACCTTAACTATGTCCCTCTTAACGTCATAAACCACTATAGTCCTACACCCTGCCTCTTTAACCTCCTGCAATCCAGGGAGAAAAGTCACATCCTATCTAGACTCTCCAGGTCACTCAACATGTGAAGAAATATTATGTTTCGATTTTTTTGGCTTTATTGCTCCCTTCTGATTGTAGTGAAGATATTCTTGAGAGCCAATTATCTGACATAGGAACCCAGTTAAATTTTGGTCAGGTAGTTTGGGGACATTCCAGAACACAAGGAACTAACTGTAGCGGCAGCTACACTGCTACTGAAAGAACACACAATGAGCTCAATGAGCAGAACTGATTTATTGCAGGCTGCTGGGCTGGACTTATACTCCCAGCCTGAACCTGGCTGAGAACCACACTGGGGGGCGCTGACGTCACCCGGGTGTCACGTGGTCCCCCAGCACGGGCTTCTGAGCCCTGTGCTGGGAAGAAGGGAAAACCCCCAATGGCGCAATTTAGGCCGGCTGCCCCGCCGCGTGGATTACAAGCGGGGCCGCTTCGCCTGCCTAGTGGTGAGCCGCCAAATAGGCCCCCCCCCAGAACCATTGCCAATGTCCTTTTTAGCTGGGCAGCCTCACTTCTTGGGCTGGGCCACAATCATTGGTTCGGTGGGGTCAAGGTGCACTGGCTTCAGCCTGTCCACAGTAAACAGTTCCCACCTGCTACCAAAGTCCAGCATGAACGTAGACCCTGAATACTGGATAACCTTGTAAGGTCTCTGCAGAGGTGCCGCAGGCGGGCCCCGCTGAATAAAAACGTACTCTGCGGAAAACAGCTCGCTGGGGACATGAGATGGCCGTGCGCTGTGTCTGGGCGGCAGTGGAGGTGTGAAGGAGTCCAAGCGGGCCCAGAGGTGGAGAAGCAGCTCGTGTGGCAAGAAGTGGATGCCCAGTAGCACACAAGGCAGTTCGTCCACCCAGTCGGCCATAAGTGTCGACTAAAGGTGACGGTGCAGATGCTTGACCAGCCCATTGGCCTGCGGGTGATAGGCCGTGGTATGGTGTAGCTCAATCCCCAACCTGTTGGCGAGCTGTGCCCAGAGCGCAAAGGTGAACTGGGTGCCCCAATCGCTAGTGAGGTGATTCGGAATGCCAAACTGGGCGACCCAACCGTGCAACAGCGCTCGGGAGCAGGAGTCCATGGAGGCGTCCGGCATCGGGATCGCCTCAGGCCAACGAGTGGTGTGGTACACCACCGTGAACAGGTAACAGTTGCTCTGGGAAACAGGTAAGGGCTCGACTATGTACACATGAATGTGGCTGAACCATTCCCGGACGTGCTCGAACTCTTGCACGGGCGCCCTGGTGTGCCTGTTTATCTTGGACATTTGGAAATGGGTGCATGTTCTGGCCCAGCCCATGGTCTGATTCTACAGCCCGTGCCAGTCAAACTGCTCTGCCATCATCTGGACTGTGGACCTGGTGGACGGGTGTGAAAGGTCATGGATGTAATGGAAGACTTGCCTGCACCACTGCTGGGGAACCACTGGCCGTGGGGTGCCCATGGAGACATCGCACAGTATGGTGCTTCTGCCGCTTGGAGTTGGGAGGTCTCGGAACTGTAGGCCCGTGATGGCAGTCCTGAAGGCTCGCGTCTCCTCGTCGGACATCTGGTCCCAGCCGAGCTGGTCGAAGTCAAGGCCGGGCATCAGGGAGCAGATGGCCCATCGCGAGAGTGCATTGACAACCACGTTGTCCTTCCCCGCCTTGTGCCGAATGTTGGTGGTAAACTCCGACACAAAGGAGAGGTGATGCTGCTGTCGGGACGACCAGGGGTCCTTCGCCATCGCAAGCACCTGGGTGAGGGGTTTGTGGTTAGTGAAGATGGTAAAAGTCCTCCCCTCCAAAAAATAGTGGAAATGTCGCACTGCCAGATTCATGCCCAGTATCTCACGGTCAAAAGCGCTATACTTGCTCTCTGGTGGGCAGAGAAGCCGGCTGAAGAATGCCAGCAGTTTCCAATGTCCATTCACCTGCTGCTCCAGGATGGCACTGATGGCTGTGTCAGAGGCATCGACGGAGAGTGCCATATGCAGGTCGGTGTGCGGGTGGGCAAGCATGGTAGCCATCTTGAGGGCATCCTTGGTGGCCTCGAATCCACCAGGCCTCTGGGGTCCAAGTGAGCATTTTGTGCTTGGCTGCAATGAGGGCAAATAGCTGCTGCATGATGCGTGCAGCTCCCGGAATGAATTGGCTGGAGAAGTTGACCATACCCACGAACTCCTGCAGCCCCTTGAGATTGTCCGGACGTGGGAATTCCTTGATAGTGGCGACCTTCGTAGTGGCAAGCGTGGCTCCCTCGGCTATGATGGTATGGCCCAAGAACTGCATGGACTCTTTCCCAAACTAGCACGGCTGGGAGGAGTCACGTGATGGAGTAGTGGCCGGACGGTGAACTCCAGCACTCTCCAGAAAAGTCGGGAAAAACAAGAGAAAATACAAAGGCACAGAAATACAAGTTAAAGAAAAGTGAGTATAAAGGTGGAAAGAAGATGGAGACAAAAGGAGAAAAATCAAAATCAACGGAAAGAAGAGAGGAAGAGAAGACAACGGAGGAAAAAGGTGAAGGCCTTACCTGTCCGAAGAGGCCCGCTGTGGAGAGAGGAGCCCACTACCTCAGGTCGGTAGAAAAAGAACTACAACAATGGCTCACAGAGCCGAGTAAAAGTGCACAACCGCGCATGAAAAAAAACACACCGACGGGAGGGGGGACCAGCTGGGGAGTCGATCTCCACAGCCGGCAACGACAGCTGCAGAACACCTGCAGCAAGAAGAGACCACAGAAGACAATGGAAACAAGAAAGAAGAGGAGGAAAGGGCATCAAAGAAACAACAGATGGCCAACCCAGAGGAAGAAGAAGAGGAAGAATACAGTGAAATAGATAAAGGGAAAGGCAAGGTAACGGATATACTTGCTCTTGTTAGAGGATACATGGAGTCATTTAAAGAATGGCAAACACAGGAATTCAATGATTTAAGAAGAAGAATAAACAACACAGAAAAGAAAATAAATAAAATGGATATGACCTTAACAGAAATGGGGAAAAAAATGGACAAGATGGAAGAACGGGCAATAGCAGCAGAAATGGAGGTAGAAGACTTAAAAAAGAAATTGGAGGAATCTAATAAAAAAACTAAAGAGACACAAGAATTACTAGCCCAAAAAATAGATATAATGGAAAATTATAACAGAAGAAATAACATAAAGATAGTGGGCCTTAAGGAAGATGAAGAAGGCAAGAATATGAGGGAGTTTATAAAAGAATGGATCCCTAAGGCCCTAGGATGTCCAGAACTACAGCAAGAAATGGAAATAGAAAGGGCACATAGAGCATTGGCCCCTAAACCACAACCACAACAAAAACCAAGATCTATTGTAGTAAAGTTCCTAAGATATACTACAAGAGAAAAGGTACTGGAGAAGACAATGGAAAAAGTAAGAGCGGGCAACAAACCACTGGAGTATAAAGGGCAAAAAATCTTCATTTATCCAGATATAAGTTTTGAACTCCTAAAGAAGAGAAAAGAGTTCAATACAGCAAAGGCGATTTTATGGAAGAAAGGATATAAATTTACACTGAAGCATCCTGCGGTATTGAAAATATTTATTCCAGGACAACAAAACAGACTGTTCTCGGATCCAGAAGAAGCACGAAAATTTGCAGAACAATTACAAAAATAGACTGAGGGATGAAGACGGGTAATGAGAGTAAAAATGATCACGATTGATATGTATGTGGGTAAAGACAAAAATAGACTGAGGGATAAAGACGGGTAATGAGGGTAAAAATGACCACGATTGATATGTATGCGGGTAAAGAGGTATAAGAGTGAATAGAGACAATGGGCATACGTGAAAGTATCTGTAATTAGAGGAAAACATAGATAGTATAGACAAGAATTAATAAGGGAAGGTAATGGAATAGAGAGAATAAGGAGGGAATTAAAAGAGTGACCTTTGTGACATATAAAAAGTGAAATCTTTTCTGGGGGGGGCTGGGTGGGGGAAAAGAGCGGTCACTGCAAAATCAGTTGACGCTTGCGAGTGGATTCGCAAATCCAAATGGAGAGGGGAGATGTGGTTGTCCGACAAGGGATAAAGGACAACTCAGGAGGGGAAGGGGAGATTGGGGATAAAGAAGATAGAAATAGGAGAATAAGGAAAATGTTGGATGTTGTAGGAATGTTGTCTGGTAAAGAGTTGAAAATAAGAAAACAGAAATGGAAAAGGAGGAAAGGTAATGATGGAAAAACGGAAAGAGAAGATAAACAAAATATAAAATGGCTACGCTGAACTATATGACTCTAAATATTAATGGAATACATAACCAAATTAAAAGGAAGAAACTACTAAATTTACTGAAAAAGGAAAAAATAGATATAGCATTTGTCCAAGAAACACACTTAACTGAATTGGAGCACAAGAAATTAAAGAGAGATTGGGTAGGACATGTAACAGCAGCATCGTATAATTCAAAAGCAAGAGGAGTGGCTATATTAATTAGCAAAAATGTGCCATTTAAAATAGAAGAGGAAATAATAGATCCAGCAGGGAGATATGTTATGATAAAATGTCAGATATATTCGGAGCTTTGGAATCTACTTAATATATATTCACCTAACGAAGAAGATCAAAAGTTTATGCAAGATATCTTTTTGAAGGTAGCTAATACGCAAGGGAACATACTAATAGGAGGGGATTTCAATCTGAATTTGGATCCAAATATGGATAAAACGGGGAAAAAAATTAACAGGAAGAACAAAGTAACCAAATTTATAATTAAATCAATGCAAGAAATGAAACTTGTGGACATATGGAGGAAACAAAACCCAAAAGAAAAGGAATACTCATACTACTCGACTAGACATAAAACATACTCAAGGATAGACCTATTCCTGTTATCAGCCCACATTCAAGGGAGAGTTAGGAAAACGGAATAGAAAGCTAGACTATTATCGGACCACTCACCCCTGTTATTGGCAATAGAGCTAGAGGACATCCCTCCAAGAATGTATAGATGGAGATTAAACCCCATGCTACTTAAAAGACAGGATTTTAGAGAATTTATTGAAAAACAATTAAAAATGTACTTTGAAGTAAATACGGAATCAGTGGAAGATAAGTTTATACTATGGGACGCAATGAAAGCATTCATTAGAGGACAAATAATAAGTTATGCAACCAAGATGAAGAAGGACTATAATCAGGAAACTGAGCAGTTGGAAAGGGAAATAATAAACATAGAAAAAAAATTAGCATAAAAGGAAGATACAACCAAAAGAAGAGAATTGGCGGATAAAAAAATAAAATATGAAACATTACAAACATATAAGGTGGAGAAGAATATAATGAAGACAAAACAGAAATATTATGAACTAGATGAAAAAGCACACAAAATCTTAGCATGGCAGCTTAAGACAGAGCAAACTAAGAAAATGGTATTGGCAACAAGGAAAAAAGACAAACAAATTACATATAATCCAAAAGAAATTAAGGAAAACTTCAGAGAATTCTATGAACAATTATACCGAACTGAAAACGAAGGGAAAGAAGGGAAAATAGATGAATTTTTGACTAAAATTGAACTACCAAAACTACAAATAGAGGAACAAAATAAATTAACAGAACCATTTGGAACAGTAGAAATACAAGAGATAATAAAAAAATTACCAAATAATAAGACACCAGGAGAGGATGGACTCCCAATAGAATTCTACAAAACATTTAAAGATCTAATAATACCGCCCCTCCTGGATGTAATCAACCAGATTGATGAGACACAAAACTTACCAGATTCATGTAAAACAGCAATAATTACAGTGATACTAAAACAAGGGAAAGATCCACTCTCACCAGCGTCATATAGACCAATATCTCTGCTAAACACAGATTATAAGATAATAGCTAAACTATTAGCAAACAGATTAGCAGAACAGGTACCGAAAATGGTAAATTTAGACCAAACTGGATTTATCAAAAAAAGACGCACAACAGACAATATTTGTAAATTTATTAACTTAATTCATGCAGTAGAAGGAAATAAAGCACCGGCAGTAGCAGTTGCTTTAGACGCAGAGAAGGCCTTCGACAGAGTAGAATGGAATTACTTGTTCAAAGTATTGCAAAAATTCAGTTTACCGGAGAAGTATATTAATTGGATTAAAGCATTATATGAGGGACCGTTAGCGAAAGTGACAGTAAATGGACATGTATCAAAGCAATTTAACTTAAGCAGGTCAACGCGACAGGGATGCCCACTATCACCATTATTGTTTGCGCTAGCTATAGAACCACTAGCAGAATCGATAAGAATAGATAATAATATAAAAGGAATAAAAATAAAAGACAGGGAATATAAAATCAGTCTATTTGCGGATGATGTGATAGTGTACTTAACAGAACCAGAACTATCCATAAAAGAACTATATAAGAAATTGAAGGAATATGGAGAAGTGTCGGGATACAAGATAAACGTAAATAAAAGTGAAGCAATGCCTATGAATAACGCGGATTTCTCAAAATTTAAGGAGGAATCCCCATTCAGATGGCAAATGCAGGCAATAAGATACCTAGGTGTGCAAATAAACAAAAATCTAGGCCAATTATATAAACTCAATTACAATCCACTAATGAAAAAATTACAGGACGATTTAGAGCATTGGAAAGAGCTACCACTAACACTGATAGGAAGGATAAACTGTATTAAAATGAACATTTTTCCAAGGATACTATACTTATTTCAGGCATTGCCAATACAACTGACAGAAAAATTCTTCAAAGAGTTAAAGAAAATAATAAGGAGATTTTTATGGAGAGGGGGGAAACCGAGGATAGCACTAGATAAATTAACAGAATGGTATAAACAAGGAGGCTTACAATTGCCAAACTTCAAAAATTATTATAGAGCCGCACAATTAAGGTACCTATCAGATTTTTATCAAACAAGGGAAAAACCAGACTGGACGAGACTAGAATTAGATAAAATAGGGGAAAAGATACCTGAACACATATTATATAAATGGGACGAAAAATTGGTACAACATAGAACTTCTCCAGTATTACACCATCTCCTCAATATATGGAAGAAGATTCATGTAGAAAGAAATAAAATAAATTATCAAATACCAAAACTAATATTGACGCAAAATAAGCTACTCCCTTTTACAATAGACAACCTTTCCTTTAGAAAATGGGAAAAAAAAGGGATTAAAAGAATAGAAAATTGTTTTTCAGGAAGTAGATTCTTATCCTTTGAACAAGTGAGAGATAAGTACAATATAACTGGAGATACAGCGCTGGCATATTACCAACTGAGATCCTACTTGAAAGATAAATTAGGAAGCAATTTGAGTTTACCAGAGGGAAGTAACCTTGAATATGTGATTACAGATACAATGTTAATCAAAAGATTTATAACAAATATGTATATCAAACTGCAAGAAAAGGAGAATGAGGAAACAAATGGTAAAACTAAACAAAAATGGGAACAAGATTTAAATATAAAGATAAAAAAGGAAACATGGGAGAAATTATGTTCTGGAACGATGAGAAATACAATAAATACGAGGCTGCATATGATACAATATAATTGGTTACACAGACTATACATTACACCGCAAAAGTTAAATAAATGGGACCCAACAGTATCTGATAGATGTTTTCGATGTAAAAAAGAAAGGGGAACAACAATTCATGCAATCTGGACATGTGAGAGAGTAGAAAAATTTTGGGATGATCTCAATCAGATATTAAATAAAATAACAGAAAACAATATACCAAAGAATCCAGAGATCTTTCTCCTAAGTAACATAAAAAATAAAGAATTTGGAATTGACTTGGAAGATGCACAAAAAAGATTTGTCAAGATAGCCCTCGCCGTAGCAAAAAAATGTATTATGTCAACCTGGAAATTGGAAGATAATTTGAAAATACAACAATGGTATATAGAAATGAATAAATGTATTCCATTAGAAAAAATAACATATAGTTTAAGAAATAATATTGAAATATTCGAACAAGTATGGGAGCCTTACATTAAATACAATAGCGAAAACCTACCGGGAACAAACATTACCTAAGTTGATGGAAGGAGAAGAAAAGAAAAGAATGGACTCAGTAGAATTTCTGGTGTATTTTTGTTGAATGACAACATTGTCTGACTGAATTAATGCAACCTAGATTGTATACCTAAAATGGATGAGAGGGGGGGGGTGGGGGGGTGGCTTGGGAGGAGGGAGGGGGGGGTAGAAAAAGTCACTGTAAATGTGTGGAAAAGAAAAAGTGTATATCATGGCTATTGTGATTTATGGTGTGAAAAATAAAAAATTTAAAAAATTTAAAAAAAAAAACTAGCACGGCTGGGTTGATGGTGAGGCCGAAGTCGGTCAGTCGGGAGAAGAGGGTGCACAAGTAGGCCTTGTGTTGCGCCTGATCCCTGCTGGCAACGAGGACATTGTCTAAGTAAATGAAGACGAAATCCAGGTCCCTGCCCATTGAGTCCATGAGGTGCTGGAAGGTCTGAGTGGCATTCTTGAGGCCGAACGGCACGCGAAGGAATTTGAACAAGCTGAAGGGGGTGATGATGGCCGTCTTGGGTATGTCCTCAGGGTGCACCGGGATTTGGTAATACCCACGCACCAGGTTAATCTTGGAGAAACCCCTCGCACCATGCAGGTTGGCCGTAAAGTCCTGGATGTGAGGGATGGGGTAATGGTCAGGAACTGTCACCTCGTTGAGCCGTCGATAGTCTCTGCAGGGGCACCAGCCACCAGAAGCTTTCAGGACTAGGTGGAGCAGCAAGGTCCACAGGCTGTCGGACTGCCGAATGATCCCCAGCTCCAACAGATGTGAAATTCGTCCTTCAGATTGTCAGGCGGGAGCCGGTGTGCCTTGGCATGAACCGGTTGGCCCTGTGTGGGAATGTGGTGGTACAACCCATGGCGCGGCGAGGCAGCGGAGAACTGTGGCTTGAGGAGGGTCGGAAACCTGTCCAGGATTTGCTGAAACTCGTCTCTGGGCGTGCTGATTGTGGCCATCTGCGGCTGCTCTGTGTGGGAGGCGTCAAGGCGAATGACCTGGAAAGTATGGACGTCCACCCAGACGCCTACCCCGAATGCCCACCAGAAGCCCGTGGGTGAGGAGGAAGTCGGCACCAAGGATGACGAGATGGTGAACCTCCACAAGAACTTTCGTCGGCTGATCTGGAAGTGGACTGTCTTGTCTCCATACATCCGGATCTCTGTTGTGTTGGCCTCATGGAGGGGAGGTCCTCAAGGTCAGTTCCTGGACTCGATGGCTGTGGCTGGGATGATGCTGATCTGGGCCCCAGTGTCGATGAGGAACCGCCGGCCGCTGTGTTCTTTGCCAGCTGCCACAGCCATTAACAGTGGCCAGCGTGCTTGATTCCCTGGAACAAGCAGGGCTGACGACACTTCCGAGCCTTGGCTCCCCAGCACTGGTGGTAGAAGCAGAGGCCTGGAACGGATGCCATGTTCTTTGTGGCCCCTGCAGAGGCCAGATGCTCTACTGCAGCGCTAGGGACGGGCTTGGCGTGGTCATGCCCGTGCCTTGTGACCTGCTGTACCGCTGAGCCCTCTGGGAATCACTCGAGCCATCGCTCTTGGGCCTTCTGAGCGACCTTCCTTGGGTCGGTAAAGCTCTCTTGGGCCAGTAATGGCCGGATGTCCTCAGGCAGATGGTCGAGGGAAATGCGCTCGAAGAGCGGGCAGTTAATGTGATCACCCATGAGTGCGAGCATCTCATCCATCAGCTCCATCGGGGACCTGTCCCCCAGGGCGTCAAGGTGCAGCATCCAAGCGGCACACTGGTGTCTGGATAGTCTGAGGGATCCGGTGATCTCGTATTTGTCTTCGGCGGGTGGGAACTGAACGAGGTGCAGCACGCGTTTGGTGGTGGCCTGGACCAGGGTGGCGACCACATGGTAGAATTTGGTTGTGTTGGATTAAATCTGGCGGAGGTGAAACTGAGCCTCCGCATGGCCAAACCAGGTCTCCGGCTCCTGAACCCAGAATTCGGGCAGCTTGACGGCTATAGCATTGATCCCAGGTTCGCTCATGATGGGTTCAAAAATGTTTGAACCAGTCGGGGTCACCAATTGTAGCGGCAGCTACACTGCTACTGAAAGAACACACAACCAGATGGGTTGAGCTCAGTGAGCAGAACTGATTTATTGCAGGCTGCTGGCTGGACTTATACTCCCAGCCCGGACCTGGCTGAGAACCGCGCTGGGGAGCACTGACGACACCCGGGCGTCACGTGGGTTCCCCAGCGTGGGCTTCCGAGCCCTGTGCTAAGAAGAAGGGGAAGCCCCCCCCCCCCAACAGCGCCATTTTGGCCGGCTGCCCCGCCGCGTGGATTACAAGCGGGGCCGGTTCACCTGCCTAGTGGTGAGCTACCACATACTATTAATATTTCCGTAAACGTAGTTTACATTTAAAACTTACAAGCCATAGAAAAAAGTCATTTCCAGCAATTTCACATTTATTCCTTCATTTGTATGAATCACGGTTTGAGGATATTGTCCACGGTCCAGAAGGTGTAAAGAAGGAACGCAGCTCGTTCCTACATAATCCTGCCAGCTTTTTTTTCCAGTCATTTACCCACTCTCTGGATTGACATTGAATTTTGTGCAACCATTTGTGCATCAAAATAACTCGGTGCTGTCATAAATCCCTCTCAATAGACAGCATTTGACAGATGAGAGGATCCGTGGCATACAGTTGGCTAACAGGGTGAATTGAAGTGGATTGATGCAATTTGACTTGAATAGAGGCAACAATAACAAGTAGCTGCATACAATTAACTTCCTCTGAAAGCAGTTTGCAGTTGAGCTTGTTTACTCCACTACCATGCTAAATGCAAAATAAACAGAAATAAATATAGTTTTATCCGCTCCTTGTGAGGCATCATTAATGCCCACCTCTTGCAAACAAATAGAAGGTATTATATACGAATGAGAAATAATGTTGAAACTAGATCCTGCAGTCATTGCAGGGTGACTCAATTCACACAATGAGAGGGCTGCACTAAGGTTAATTTATTTTTAAAATTTTAGACATACAGCACAGTAACTGGCCAATTTGGCCCATGAGTCTGTGCCACCCAATTTACACCCAATTAACCTACACCCACACTACGTATTGAACAGTGGGAGGAAACTGGAGCCCCCGGGGAAAATCCCCCGTGGGATTTGAACCCCAGTCTCGATCGCTGGCACTGTAAAGGCGTTGTGCCACCAACTGAGGCTGAGGGGTGATAGGCAGGAGTTGCAAGCTGAGGAGAAGCATTTAAAAAGCAACAGGAGAGGTAGGTGCTTGTTTCGATTTCTCTATGGCTAATTAACTGGATTCAATGAAAGAAAGGCAAGGTCAAGCAGTGTAAATGGCCAAGAAATGGGAATTTGGTTCAAGGTCATTTAATGCAGAAATTGATAGGTTCTTGTTTAGCCAGGGCATCAAATATTAAGGGGAGAAGGGTGGCAGTGGGCCTGTGTGGAAAAATGGATCAGCTCATGATGAAATGGCAGGGCAGATTCAATGGACTGAATAGCCTATCCCTGCTCCTATGTCTTATGACGCTGAGAGAATATTTTCTCGCGTGAGAGAATCCAGAAATGGGAGTCACTGTTTTAAAGTATGGGGTCACCCATTGAAGATAGAGACAGGGAGTTTTTGTTTCTCTGAGAATACAGTGGGTCTTTTGAGCTCTCTTCCTTGAATGGGAGTAGAATTAGGACCTATTTTAATATTTTTTTTAAAGATGGGGGAGATGAACACTTGAGAAGCAATAGGTAAAAGGATGGGCGAGAGGGAATACAGAATGTAAATCACAAGCAAATCACCAATCATTTTACTGAGTGGTGAAGCAGACAAGAGATTGAGTGACCTCCTCCTCACAATTCACATGTCTACATAAATTTAGGAATCCATCAAATATATAGTTCTCTTTATTAGTGATTAAAATACTTCCATTAGTTTGAAATGTATACTGTAGCAATTTCAATCATGTAAAAGACATGATTGATTACAGGATCATATTAATAAAACAAAAGTACCCCCAAATATTTCCTAGTTATTAATTAGTATTACTTTACGTTTCTGCCAAAGATTCATCATGAATCTTTGCTTGTATAGTGGTCAGTATGAAATATACAGATTCTCACCTGTTAACCAGATGAAAAAGTTCCTGTCAAAACTTGGATTCAAATCAGTCAAATTTATAGTTAACTGTGAATTTGTTCATCCGGAATTTTCTGCCTGCTTGTAATTCTCACCATATCTTATTCATCCTTGCTCTCTCACATGCCCTGATCTGCATTGACTCCCAGTTGAGCAACATCACAATTTTAAATCTTCGTTTATTTGTAAATTCAACTTTGGCCTTGTCCCTTCCTATAACATATTCAAATCCTTTTATCCCCGAGATATCTGCTGTCCTTGGTTTCTGGGCTCCTGCTTTCCTTACTTGCAGAGATTTGCTATTAGTTTCCATGCCTGGTGTTAGGTCTCCAGATCTTCAATTCTCCTTCAGCCTTATATGCTGCCTGTCACTGCCAGATTTAGTTCTAATGGAATCACCAAGTCTGAAGATAATATAACCTCATCAGAAACAATGATGAGTCGGCTTAGAGAGAGGAGACTGGGCGACTTCTAAAATGGAGCTAGAACAACAAGCCGAGTTTCAACGTGGACAAGACAAAGGAGATGACTGACATCAGGAGGACAAAGGTCAACTATTCTCCATACATCAAGGTTCGATCGTGGAGACAGTGGAGAGCACTGATCTCCTTGGTGTGCATATAATGGACAAATCCCTCCTGGACCCACAGCACCTCATCATTAATCTGGAAGATGCAGTGACACCTACAGTTCTTTTACAGGAGCACGACTGAGGGTGTCCAGTCTGGCTGCATCATTGTGTGGTATGATAGCTGCAAAGTATCAGATCAGAGGTCAGCTAAGGGTCATCAAACTTGCTGAGAAGATTACTGGGTCTCCCTTTCTTCCATTGACATTTACCAGGAGTATTGCTTAGATAGGGCTCAATTAATTATAGAACAATTCCATTCAGCACACAGTATCTTTCACCCCCCCTTACCATCAAGGAACAGCAACATCCAGCAATTTCCTGACCTATTACATGTTCTGTACTATTACGTAACTATAAAGGAATCTTGAATCAAAAATCAGGTCTGCCAGGCTGGGAAATAGTTTCTTCCCGCAGGCTGTGAAATTGATGAACAGTATCTCGGAAATGAGCAAATCAACACAAAATATTCATATACTGTGAAAAAAAAAACAGAATCGGGCATCTAGGGAGATACCCCTAGAGTCACAAGTTTATCATGAAGAAATTTGACCAGGCTAGAATAATTCTCAATCCAAATTCTACAGTATCCCACTAAACCAAGGAATTTCCTATGTTCTCGAGCACTCTTTGGAGGCGGGATCTGCAGAATACCGCGTGTTCTCTCTGGACTTATCTTCCTAATTCCTTGACTAACCAGGTGACCTAAGTATTTAATTTCAGATTGAACAAGTTGTAACTTTGATTCGCTCTCTCTAAGACCCTTATTCCCTAGAAAATTCAAAAATTCAACAGTGTATTGTTTAACCACATCATACGTTTTTCCCGTGATTAATAAATCATCAACATATTGTATTAATTGACAATTCTCTCTCCGAGGGGCCTCATCTAGTACCTGTTCTAAAACTTGGCCAAACAAATTTGGTGATTCTGTAAAACCCTGGGGAAGGACCGTCCACCAGTATTGATTTTTCCGTCCTGTAAAAGGATTCTCCCACTCAAATGCAAACACATCCCTACTGTCTATTGCCAACGGACAGGTCCAGAAGGCATCTTTGAGGTCAATTACACTAAACCAATTTTACCCATTATCGTATAGGGGTTAGGTAGAACCGGATAACGAGTGAGAATAATTTTGTTTAACTCCCTCAAATCCTGCACTAATCGATAGGTACCATCTGGTTTTTGGACAGGTAAAATTGGGGTATTAAAAGGTGACATACAAGGTTCAAGTATACCATCTTTCACCAATTGGTCAATTACTGGCTGCAGCCCCTTTTGGCCAGCCATAGGAACTGGATACTGTTTTCGTCTAATTACTTGGTCAGGGTCTTTTAAAGTAACTTGCAGGGGAGGAACATCTAACCCTCCTCTATTGCCTCTTTTTGCCCATACCCTAGGATTTATTAGTTCCCGATCCTCCTCTATTAGTACATAAAATTGAACCCTGATACCTGATCCCTGTGGTCTGGTACCGATAGCCAATTGGTCCTGTAAATCCCGTCTCAACAAGCAAACTCCAGCTTGGGGAACTAGTAAAATATCCTCTGTTATTATCTTTTCTCCCATTTGTATCCTTACATTCTTTAGTATGTAAAATCTCTTCCTCCCACTCCCGAAACCAGCACCGTCCCTTCTGTTTTAACACCCTCGGGCCGTTGTAAAATACTAGACCGGGCTGTCCCAGAATCTACTAGAAAAGTCATCTCATCACCTTGGGGTCCTATGCTTAAATTTACCAATGGTTCTCCGTGCAGCCCCACGGTGTGTATTGACTGAGAACCATGACCCCCCATTCATAATCTGCCTCCATCAATGCATAAGATCGCGTCTCCCTGGCTCGCATTGGACATTCCCTCTTAAAGTGTCCCTCCTTTTTACAATAATAGCAAACTAATGCTCCTGTTTCCCAATTTCTACCAGGGTCTCCACGGGGTCCCGGGAATGGTCGTCGTCCCCGGAATTCTCCTCTACCCCTGCCTCTGCTCTGGTCTCTACTTCCCCTCTCCCGGCGCTCCTCCCAACATCCAGGAGCTGGCACACAGCTCCTAACATTTCCCTGCTGTCCCTCCACAACTTCCTTGACTGCCTGCATCAAAATCTTAGCCTTTCCTTTCTGTTTATCTTCAGACCTCTGGACGTATGCCCTTTGTGCGATCTGTAAAAGCTGTGTTATTCCCTGTTCATGCCAATTCTCTGTCTTTTGTAATTTCTTCCTCATATCTGGGGCTGAATTAGTAACAAAGCCTGTCAATACCAACTGTTCACCTGCTGGGGATTCTATATCCAACCCCCCATATTGCTGCATGGCCGCACGCAATCTACTCAGAAATGCAGAAGGGGTCTCCTCGGGATCTAATCCCTGCCTGGCGAATCATTCCACGCTCATCCAAAGTAAACAGAGTCTTAAAGATAGACATTAATTCATCCCAGATATATATATTAGGTCCCAAAAATTGATCTAATTGTTCTGGACATCCCTGAGGGTCTTCTATCAGAGAGGTCATTTCCTTCTTAAAATTGCGCACCTCCGTACTGATCTGAGGCACATTTACGAACCCGAGACCCCACACATCCCCTCCCAAGGGAACCTCTTGTAAAGGTCTCATCCAGTTAATTTCTGGCTTATCCCCTCCTCTATGATGTTCTGAATGACCCTCATAATCAAAGTCTCCTCCCTCTCGTGTCAAGTGAGGTGGTAATCTTGTACTCTGTGAGCGGGTCATCATACCACCCCTACTTTATTTTTCTTTCTCTAACTGTGGAGGAGGAGGGGAAGGTAAAGAAGGGTAAAGCGTAGGAGAGAGGGGAAAGAACGGAGCCGGCACAGGGGGAGCATAAGGTGGAGGAAGGGAATGTAACACATCCCATCCTTGTATTTCAGGGGCAAAAGGTTCCTCATCCTTCTTGTTCTTACAATCCTTTTCACTCAAAATCATTTGATCAAACGATCCACTGAGCCAACAGGCTGCATATTCTCTGCTCTCGGTATTACCTCTTTGATTTTGGTAGAGCCAGATGTTCAATGCCTGACACATCCAGTCCTCGTCGGATCTGAACTTTGGCCAATATACCGAACTCCCTTTTATCGGATTCTTAACCCATTCCTGACAGCAATACCTGACCATGGTCTGTTTATCTTTCCCACGGGTTTTTCCCGCACTCCAATCAGATAACATTAATCCTAACGGACTATGTTTAGGTATCTGATCTTCCCGTCCTTCTCCAGGACTGTTTCCCTTGCTACTTACTCCTCCCATACTAGCAGGTATGCTACAACCGCTGCAACCGTGTCTGCCTGTCCTGCATCGGACTTGTCAGCCACAAACGAGCCTGCACCTGACGTGGACATTACCCCTCCATAAATCTTCATCTGGAAGCCAAGCCAAAGAAGAAGACTAGCAGGTAAATAAATTCCTCTTACCGGGATCCAGTAGCTATTCCTAGCGCGCTTCCTTAGCGTCCTCCCGTCGTTTGTTCTCAATGCCTCTTCTCGGATATCACTCGCTTCGTCCACTGACCAGTCACCCTTCATCCGGGAGTCCAGCTGAATCAGCCAGGGTGCACCTACCCCCGTCGTCGGGCACTCTGTCAGTGGAGGGAGTGGGATCCCGGACGAGTCCCCATTTGTGAGAAACAGAAGTACCTTCACAGATTTCGCTTGAGACAAAAATTGAGAACAAAGAACATTTATTGTACAACAGTGCAAAGTTGGATGCTTCCCCTTACCATGGGAATACGCACACATACTGGGGCTCACCCAACTTTTATACAGTTCATTTCAGTGTAGAGGTACCCTCCCCCCCCCCCCCCCCCCCCTAACATTCTTCTGCCTCCTGGATTGGTTTGGCATTTGGTAATTCTGTCTGCCTAAGTGCAGTTTCTGTAAACTTGAAAGACCATGGGGTATCCTGTCTGGGTCCCATCATGTCATTCATGAATCTGCCTTTGTCCTTATTCACACATCTCAACCCCCAGGACTTACTAATTCTATACGCAGAACTTGCTAATTCTTTCTATCACTATAAGACCCTTATTCTATCATACTTGCGTAACCCTTCCTCACACTCTTATCGGAAAATTCATCCCTACTCAGCACTAACTTAACTTCCTCTAGTCCAGTCCAGTATTCCTTATTTCATTCATACTAGCTTTACTTCCTATATTCTATTATCTCTCACACTGGATAAGTGAATTTTCAGTTTGCTTGAGATTGCATGTTGCATGATTGGCAAACTAACCACTAAGGGGTGCCAATTTTAAAAGTTCAAATTTTTAACCTATTTATTTTCCGCCGGTTACTTGAATACCGATAACGGGGATTTTACTGTGTGTTTATTTTAAATGCAATTTTTATGCATGCGAGTGCAAAACACTGTTTCGTCTGGTTGTATATACAGAGTCAGATGACAATAAATTTGCACTTAATCCTTGACTAAGCTTGACTAAGTACATCTGTGGTTTAATATTCTTCTGTGTCTCACTGACTTTTTTTAACTATCACAGGTACTGAATAAGTATTAGGTGTTGCTATTGTGACCACAGACCACTGCATAATGCAGAAATATAAACACGTCCATGTTTTTATATGATGTGTTGAACTCATTCCATTTGGATGCACTCACTGAGCATCAAGATCAACCCATTCCATATGCACCACTGAAACTTCACCTTCGGCCATCAGGGTCTATCTACACCAGAATAGGCTTCCTAGTTGCCTTTTTCACCTATCTATTTGTTTCATCCTTTCTGGAGACCAGTCTGCATGTCTATATTTTCAAATATATTACAAGGCAATATTTCACGCAGCAATAGCTACAGTATATAGACATTAAATGATGTTGAATCATGATACTAATGAGATTGAAAGTCTAGTTGCCTGTTGCCAAGATAACAACCTCCTCTACATGTCAGTAAGATGAAGGATGTCAGGAGCAGGGACAGAGTCCACACATTTGTCCACGCTGATAGCATTGAAACTGAGTATAGATGGCTTCCAGTTCTTATGACTAAATACGACTTAACCTGGGACATGCTCATTAATGCCACAATTACCTTTTCTGGTTCTAATTGTTCTACCTTTTCTGTGCAATCCCAATCTCTGTAAATTGTGCTCGAAACACAGCGGTATTTAATGCTAAAGAGAACCTTCTGGTCTGTTTGAAGAAGAACCCTTCTCACTATACTTATTTTTAATATTAATTTTAAATTTAGACATACAGAACAGTAACAAGTCCTTTTGGCTCATGAGCCTGTACTACCCAATGACACCCAATTGGCCTACAACTCCCGCATGTTCTAAAGAGTGGGTGCACCCGAAGGAAACCCATGCAGACATTCAGACTTGTGCTGAAACAAGCTCCCATGCACACTTCTCACAACTTCCAAAACTTACCCAAAATGGGCATTGGTTCCAGGCTCTTCAAATCTGGGTAAGGCTTGACAGACCAAACTTCATCCAGTTCCTTTCCCCCACACTTGATACTCAACCACACATAATGGGGACAAGACTAGGGGTAGGAATTCTCATCTCTAGTCCAAGCATTATTCTGCTAACAGATGAATCACTGAGGCAGACATATACAGGATTATCGCTTTGAGAAAACAATGAACTGTTGGAAGAAGTCAGTGAGCCAAGCAACATCTTTGAGTAGAAACGGTTACTCAACATTTCACGTTGAGATTTTATATTTCGACTAAAGTAAAAAGGGGTGGTATTGTTAAAGGGATGCACATCAAAATGTTGACTAACCATTTCTACCTATTGATGCTGGTTGAGTTCTTCCAGCTTCTCATTGCTCAAGATTCAAGCATCTGGAATTTTCAGGATTCTTGGTTTCCCCAGTTAAATTTATTCACGTCCTCGATGGGTTATCAAAGCACTTTAGAACAATTTATTCTGATAATATTTTTTGGAAAGTGGTATTATTTTGACCAATAGCAAAGGTTCTGCGTTTCAGTAACACAATTTCATAATGCAATGCAGAATTTTAAAATATAAACTTTCGGAAATGCTCAGTGAATCAAGCAGGATCTATAAAGGATGCATTTCCAAAAAGACGAGTAACATGACTGTTGCATATCGCATCAATAATTGTCACGGTCATGGGCATCAACTTCAAAATTCAGTTTCACCAAGTCCAAGAAAATTACAGCATTCAGAATCAGCGCCTGTGCCATGAGAGTGAGAGTTGAGGATTAGAGCTTGATCAGGGCTAGGGATGGGATGCACAAAGGCAGTGATGATCACTGGGGTCCTGGGGTCAAAGGGGAATAGTTTAGTAATAGCTACTTGAAGTTTTCTGTGGGGGGGGGGAACCAAGGGGTGGGTGACATTTGGGAGATCAGGAGCTGCGGCATCTGAGCAATCAGCAGGTCAATACTATGATGGAGGAGAAGGAAGGAAAGACAAGTCATGCAATAGATCTGAGAAATTTTTTTTAGTTTCTGGGAATTATTATTATTTCTGGGAATAAGCAAGAACATAGCTTTTCATAATAACATGCATGGACTTCTGCAGCAACAAAAAAAAGTTGCAAGGATATCGTTGATATTCATTTGCCGTTGAAATCAGACCAGGTGGTCATGTGATCAGAACAGTCCAAACACATTTTCAGAGGGGCATGATTTGACTTGGAAATTTTCTGCACCAATTATATATCACAAACCTCAAAAGATACATCAAAATAAACCTGAATTTTCTAATAGGTGTTTTAGGTGTGGTATAGATGTAGACATAGACAAAAAAATTATAGAACAGAAAACAATGATTGTGAATAAACAGGTCTTCCTCCGGTTTCCAGACTGGGCCGACTCAGTTCGGGGCTCGACCTTTCATGATTTAACTGAAGGGACCAAATATCATATTTTCAAGTTTTGTAGATGAACTTTTTTTAATATTTTATTAAATTTTTATGAAAATACAGAACTCAATTAACAATAATGCATTGAATTCAAAATCATAGAAAAACATTCATAAGGTCCAAAAAAAAAATAAAAAAGGAGCTTCCCTCTTCTCCCAGCGCCCCCTCCCCAGATTCGAAAGGAAAGGAAATAGAAGGAGATAAAAAGAAAGAAAATAGAGAAGGAAAAACAATGGCAGCAAAGTTCAACATGTCAGAATCACATTATTTTAAAAGTATTTAATTTCTAAAAAGGACTATTTAGATCAAGAATCAGTACCAATTTCATTATGTGAGCCTCTGTTATTTTAACATTAGTCCAGACACATAAAAGAATTTGAATTCACCAAATCACTGGGAGATTTCCAAGCAGCGAAAGGGACAAAAGTCTTGCGACCAATATATTGAGTCTTATTTAATACAACACTTCTTAAAAAGACATTTTAACGTACCTGTGGTGCTTCATTGGTCTCCTCCTACCATCAGCCCCTGAAATACAGGGTGTTCTGATCTCTATTTCATCTTATATCCAGCATTTCTCCTCTGCGTTTCAATCAGCACTTTGCCAATGTGTCCAGTAAGCAAATTCATGAGACTCCATTTCACGTGAACCTTCAGCAAAAAAAAAGCTATCAACCTAAGAAATGCACAACTGTCACCTGGAAAAGGAATCATCTCACTTTAATTAAGAGGGAAAAAAGTTTCTCCACCATATCAAATCATTTTCATGTCGTCCATTACTATTAATGTAACCCAGTGAGATATTAGGAGATGGTATCATTGCTGATGCATCCCACTTACAATAGTGAACCACAGAACTGCGCAGGTTATGAAACTTTTATTGAATTCATCATTGCCTCTTGAAAGCACCAATTGTTTGCAGTTTTAAAAGAAAACATAAAATTGCTTAACAGATAGAGGTGCAGTATGAGCTCAAGGACCTGAGGCCATCCTACCTTATTGGTCGCAGGCGTAGCCAAGAAGCACCGTGAGCAGACCTGTTGGCTCATTGGTTCAGCCACCCAGCTTCAAGACTTTACCTTCAGTGCTGCTGATGTGGAGTTTGCATGCTCTCCCCATGATCCTTTGGGTTTCTCTGTGGGCTCTGGTTTTCTATCATATCCTAAAAGCTGGTTAACTGGCTTCTGAAAATTACCCCTAATGCATACATGAGTGGTAGAATCTGGGGGAGAGGAGCGGTTGATGGGATAGTAGGGATTGGAGTAAAAATGGGTGTAAACAGTGAGCCAAAAGACTTGTATCCATGATGCATCTCTTTATGACTAGTGGTCACCTTGATTCCTGAGGGAAATTGCTTCTCCACAGCCTCATTGACCAGGACACAAAAAATAATCTCAGGGTTGTATGTGATATCATGTACTGTATGTAGTCTGATAATAAATCTGAACTTTTAAGTTCTTGAATATGATGAAGATTTGTAATCTCTGTCACTATTTGGGTATCAAGAAAATCCTTTCCTTTAAACTCCCTTTTCACCCACTACCTCTAGTTATTGGCCTCTAGATTCAGAGAAATAAGTTCTTTATATTTACAGTATCTACATTTCTCAATACTTACACCGCAATCAAATTTCCTCCTACCTCCTCAGTTCTAAGGAAAGGAACTTTTGCAAATTTCTACAGGTGTACAATGGAGAGCATTTTAAGTGGCTGCATCACTGTCTGGTGTGTAGGTACCAATGCATTGGACAGGAAGAAGCTGTAGAGAGTTGTCAACTCAACCAGTGCCATCATGGGCATAAATTTTCACTCCATTAAGGACGTCTTTAAGAGGTGGTGTCTCAAGAAAGCAGCTTCTATCATCAAGGAACCTCATGACCCAAGCCATGCCTTTTTCTCACTGCTACCATCAGGAAGAAAGGAGAAAAGCCTGAAGACACACACTCAACATTACAAAAACAGCTTCTTCTTGCCACTTGATAATAATTTTTAAAATTAGGGAATTGTTAGCCAGGTTAATTTTTCTTTGGAGACCCTTGATATCTTACCTTTCCAAAGAAATTTTCTGACATATTTATTTATCTCCTTAAAAAATCCTATGAGATAATGGGATGGGTAATGATTGAAAGATATTGTACTCGTGGAAATATTAATATAATTGACTCTTCCCACTAGTGTAATGGGTAAGGCTGTGCATCTCTTTAAATCGTCTTCAATCTTTTTGAGTCAAGATTAAATAAGTCAATTTGTATAGATTTTTTAATTTATTATCTGTACGTATTCTGAAGTATTTTATCCCATTAAATAGGGTATCTCTTTGTCACGGAGTATAGTCTCCTCCTGTAAAAGGCATAATTTCACTCTTAACCCAATTTATTTTATAGCCCAAAACCTTTCCCTAATCTTCTAATTTTGAGTACAATTTCTGTAATGAATTTGCTGGTTTTGTCAAATATATCAATATATCATCAACAAATAGATTAATTTTATAATCCTCCTGGTTGATCCTAAACCCCTTAATGTCCTTTCTTACTTTCTTGAAGAAGGAGATAAACCTGCATGGATGAAAATAGAATTGGATAAAATAGGAGCGAGAAAAGCAGGAGGACTTTATATATAAATGGCATGTGAAATTAGTAACTAGTGAGAGAGAAACCCTTTTGCTAAAACTCAATATCTGGTATAAAATAAATACTGATATTACAAGGTTGGGGTGGGGTTTATCTCCCAAAACTCCTCGGACTCAACCTTGTACAATGGGCAATCAAATTTTTGAACTTTGGTCTTGAATCAAATATATTGAAGATTGTTATGAGCAGGGACAATTGATGTAATTTGAACAATTAAAAATTAAGTATCAAATTCTTAACAACACAATCTTTAACCATTTTCAAATAAGAGTGTATCCAAGGGATAAATTGGGCCCAACAATGTTTTTATCAAATAGTAGTGATGTAGAGACTAATTCAAAGGGGAAATACGAAGGAACTTACTTCGGCAATGAATCTCTCACAAATGGGGGGGTTCATAAGTCCAGACAGAAGGGAATCAGATTTATATGTCAGAAGATGAGGAAACTTGGTCTGAATTATGTCGGTATAGTATGACAAATATAATCAATGTAAGATTATAGATTAGTACAATATAATTTCCTGCATCAATTACATCTCACACCACAGAAATTATAAATTCAGTCCAAAGTGGTGAAGATGTAGGAGCCTTTTATTTTACATTCAACCTGCATGGATGAAAATAGAATTGGATAAAATAGGAGCGAGAAAAGCAGGAGGACTTTATATATAAATGGCATGTGAAATTAGTAACTAGGTTATGTTCTAAAGTGAGACTTTTTTGGGTTGATCTAGGAAATTTCTTAGAGCAAATTACAGGAATTAAGTTTCCACAAAATCCAGAATTATTCTTACAGTGTAATATTACAGGGATAAGGCCCAAATTAAAACCATCAAAGAGAATTTGTTAAAATTGCATTAGCCGTGGCTAGAAAATGTAGAACAGTTGCATGGAAGTCTGATTCACATCTGGGTATGGCACTTTGGAACGTAGAAATACATAGTTGTATTCCCTACAAGAAAATCACCTAGAACTTAAAAAATGAGTACGACATTTTTACAAGTCTGGCATCCATATTTACAATTTTCAGGTGTAACTTTTAAGTTGCATTCTTTCTAACCCTCGAGACCTGCGTTGATCTCCAAAGAAAATTAGATGATCCGTGAGTGATCCGTTCTGCTTTCTTTTCCTTCTTTCCTTCTTCTTTTCTTTCCATATCTATCTTTTTCTTTGGGGTCTTTTCTTGGGTGAGCAGGGGCACAACCATTATGGAGTAAATATTGGATTTATTTTTGTACTTGTAATTTTTAATTTTGTAATTGACTGCATGTATGGTCCCCTGTGCCATCAGAATTCTGAATGTACAATGAACTTATGGACACTGCCTCACTTTTTCTCTTTTTTTGCATTATTTTTTAAATCTTGTATTTACAAAATTGTAATTTATACCAATTTTGCACCTTGTTCTGTGCAATACTGCTGCTGCAAAACAACAAATTTCATGACACATGTTCATGATGATAAACCTGATACTAATTCTGATTCTGAACTCTAGACTTGGACTCCATGTCCTGGTTTTCTGGGATGACCAACAAGCACATATACTCCGTGTCCCCATTCTCGAGGACTGGTTTTATACCTAACCACCAGTTGGTTTGAACTGGTGTTGATGGTCCAGGTCCAAAGAATATGGTATTTTATGAAAGGTTAAAAATGGCCAGAGTCCAAAGGCTTAATGCAGCCTAGTAAACTGTAGCATCTTATAAAATCCTGACATGTTAACAACACTACATTTTAAAATCACAAAGAAAATTACTGTAATGTCCCTGTCAATTGCATTATAATTCTCGGGACATTTGTTTTGGCTCCAGTAACTTAAAAGAATACAACCCATGTACATTTAATAGGGCATAGAGAGAAAATCCAGCAGGAACTGGATGCAGGCCAGTCTAAGAATGATCCGTGATAAACACCATTGTGTAGGAAAGGAAGGTCTTTCACAAACATTTTGAATGATTCTTGTAGCCAATCAAGTACTTTCATCTTGACGCTTTAACAAATTTTAACAAGGCAAGCTCCCAGAGAATGACAAGGTAATAACAATCTGATAATTATGTTCCTTCTCACTGAAAGATGAATATTGGTCAGGAATCTGGAACCAACTCCCCTGCTCCTTTGATCCATGAGAGCAAAGCCTCACTTTAACAACATGTAAAAGATAAAATGTTCCCAAGTCCTTTTTCTATTGGTTCCACTTCCAAGTCTCATAAATAAGATATAAATTCATAATTATTTGTCTGAAAGCTCACTGTTCTCTCTTTGTTCAACACCAGCCCCATTTTTGTAATTACAGAATAGCTGAGTGGGTAAAACAGCGATTATACTAGACTACAACTTTCTGCTGCTGTTCATCTTAAAACTTTCCTATCTTTTCTTTTAGATTTAACCTTATTTGTGATTTTCTTGACATATTTAAGTCTACTAGTATATTCCCACAAAGTCAGCTGTTTCGGACAGTCCAAGCATGCAAGTGCTATCCAAATGTTGTCTTAGGCCTGGGAGGCATGAAAGGCATTTAAAGATGTCGCTGATAATTATCTTGGCAACGACAGAGCCCCAAACCACATCCAGCTGATTGAAAACCTGCTTCAAGCATTTTAAAAAAACCATGAAATGCAACATGTCATTGAAAATTCACTTTCTGCATTCGCACTTGGACGTCTTCCCAGCTGATCTTGATGCAGTCAGTGAGGAACACGGTGAAAGGTTTCACCAGGACAATTGTGACCATGGTAAAGCAGTATCAGGGGAATTGAAATCCATCATTGCTGGAGGACTCTTGTTGGACACTGACATGAGAGGCATCAGATGTTGAGTACTAACAAAAATTAGTGACAAAACATTTTTAGGTCAGTTGAACTAACGTAATGTGTCAGCATCGTTATGCAATTAAACCTGCTAAATTCAATAAAAGTTAATTTAATGTTTCCCCAACTTCCTACGTGATATGGCAAATCTGAAATGATCTTCATGTACAGCTTGAAGTTGTCTGACATAACCATGATTTTCTTTTCAGGAAGCAAACCTTTTGAAAAAATTATTGTCCAGTGTAATTTTTATCATTTAATCCATGGCCTCAATATATTGGGGTGGAGGAGATTTGTCAGATTTTGAAAGATTGAGAAGGCTAATGTATATACTTGACACAGAGCAGGAGAAAAGGTTTGACTGAGGTGTATACAATAATAAGAGATTTAGAAGGCATCTTTGCTTGATGCAGATTAAGTAGCATCTGAAGGGATCTGAAGTAGCATCCCCTCATGAGGGGAAAAATGTTATACATGAGAGACAGGGGAATAAAAGTTTAATAGTTACAAAATGCTATGAAATCATTCAATGTTATCCTGGGAACCATTAAAATTATCCAACCAGTGCATCACTGGTTACATTTTTAAAATGAAATATTGACTGACACAACAACCATGCAAAGTTTTCCAGTTCCTATAAACCTTCCAAAGATTTGTTTTTGCCACTTTTGTTTACACCATGACCTGGAGTCAGTGCAGTTTTGTTAAAAAGGCCTATTTGTCAACCAATCTTTGACTTGTATACCCTCAGAAAATGCATCAGAACTTAAGAAATGTTCTGTTAAATTCTGCACAAAATCATCTGATCTAGTGTAGAAACAACTTTGAGCCTATCACTTCAGTATAACTTAAAAGCACCTGCTTAAAAATTGCCTTTAACTATAAACACCATTCCTTGTGAATAGTTTAATATCCTTGGCAAATATAATTTTCTTACATTGTACCAGTGTTAGCACCAATGGGCATTTTATGATTACTTCACTCAATACTTCCAACTTCATAGTTGACGTTAACCTGGCGGTTTCTTGGATTTGGGATTATCTGTTAAACTTATTCTGGCCTTGAACCTCTCAACTGGTCAGGCAGCATCTGCAGAAAGAGGTAATGCCTTTATGTCAAAGGATTATCTGAGAAGGGCTTTTTAACCTGAAATTTTCACTTTTTTCACAGATGCTGCCTGATCTGAGTGTTTCTAGTATTGTCTGTTTTTAAGCAGATCTCATGGCAATATTTACTTTAAGAAAGTTAGCTCTGACCTGAATTGTGACCAGGACTTCTGCATGGAAAAAAAATACGAACATGAGTGACCCCTCATTCCTACTTTGCCACTCATTGAGTCTATGATGGATCTAGAAGCTCCTTTGCTGACATGTCTGTCCATGGTCTCATCCACTGCCAGACTGCCATCACCCACAAATTGGAGGAACAACACCTCATCTTCTGACTGGACACCCTCCAACCAGATGGTATTAATATTGATTTCTCTGGTTTTCATTAAACCCACCCCCACTTCTTCCCTGTTGCCTTCCCCCAACTCTGTCTCTCCCTTTCCCTGTCTCTTTTTGCACAGACATAATCAATTCTCACCTCTCTCCTTATCATATCCAATAAACACCTTTTGTTGGCCTGGACTCCTCCCCCAGCCACTATTGCCTGTACTCTGAGATTTCCTGTTTTTTTGCTCATTCCTTGAAGAAAATCTCAGGCCCCAAATATCGGCAATATTTCTTTTCTCCTATGGACGCTGAAGGACCAGCTGAGTTCCTCCAGCATTTTGGTGTGTTGTTTACTACAATCGCAGCATCTGCAGATTTTTGTGTTTCACACAATTGAAAGTTGTCTGGCTGCGTCACTGGATGGTCTGGTAGCAGTAAAGCATCGGACTGGAAGTCAATACAAAGAGATCATCAAAGTGGCCGAGAAGATCAGTGGAGTTTCCCTTCCTTCTACTGATGAGATTTACAATGAGCTTTGCTTAAATGGGGCTCCAAGAATTAAAAGGACCCTTTCTTACCTGTGCACAGAATCTTTGATCCAGCTACCATCACAAGGAGGTACATCAAAATCAGAATTGCCAGGCTGTGAGATTGATGAACGTTATGCTGGAAACCAAATAAATCATCCAAAATATTTATATAATTTATTTTAAAAGATATATTGAGGTATATATGGAATGATCAAGTCCTGTGTATTGTGAGTGTATGTTTGTGCGCTGTCGTCTGGAGAAACACGGTTTTGTCAGATGACAAGAAACATTGAACTTTTATGAGCCTGCCGACAAATGCTAATGCTGCCATCTCTTGGTCATACTTTGCTTTATTATGGTTATAAAAAAAAGTTTGGCACCTTACTGAGTCAATGAACTTGTTGCACGTGTGGAGCTGCCAGTTCGTGCTGGAGCCCCACCGTGCTGGAGTCTTCCTGCAATTTCTTTATTCGTGGCTGATAATTTAGTTTGTACAAGTGGCTTAAGTTATTGTCTAACCTGATCCCTAGATATAGGATTGCTTGCGCTTGCCATTTAAATGGTGATTCTTTTATAAATTCTGTATAATCCATGTTACTCATTGGCATCACTTCACTTTTATGTGCATTGATTTTGTACCCCGATATTTCTCCATATTCCTTCAATTTCTTATGTAATTCTTTTATTGATATCTCTGGTTCTGTTAGGTATACTATGATGTCATCTGCAAATAGGCTGATTTTATACTCCTCCTTTATTTTTATCCCTTTTATTTTATTATCTATTCTTATCAGTTCTGCCAAATGTTCTATTGCTCAGGCAAACAATGAGGAGGATAATGGACATCTCTCTCTAGTTGACCTACATAATTTAAATTGATTTGATACATATCCATTTACTGCTACCTTTGCCAAAGGTCCATTATACAATGCTTTAATCCAATTTATGTATTTTTCTGGTAGATTAAACATCTGTAATACTTTAAATAAGTAGTTCCACTCTACTCTGTTAAAGGCTTTTTCTGCGTCTAAAGCAACAGCCACTGTTGGTTTCTTATTTCCTTGAACTGCATGAATTAGATTAATAAGTTTACAGACATTATCCGCTGTTCGTCTTTTCTTAATAAATCCAGTTTGATCTTGTTTTACTATTTTTGTTACACAATCAGCCGATCTGTTTGCTAATAATTTCGCTATTATCTTATAGTCAGAGTTAAGTAGAGATATTGGTCTATATGATGCTGGTGTTAATGGATCCTTCCCTGTCTTTGGTATTACTGTAATTATTGCTATCTTACATGAATCTGAAAAGTTTTGTGTTTCTTCTATCTGGTTCATTACTTCCAGGAGAGGAGGAATTAATAACTCTTTAAATGTTTTATGAAATTCTATTGGAAATCCATCCTCTCCTGGTGTTTTATTGTTCGACAGCTTTTTTAATATATCCTGTACTTCCTCTATTTCAAATGGTTTTATTAGTTTGTTTTGTTCCTCTTGAAATTTCGGCAGTTCAATTTTAGCTAAAAATTCCTCTATTTTATCATATTTCCCCTCGTTCTCAGTTTGGTATAATTGTTCATAAAATTCCTTAAAGTTTTCATTAATCTCTGTGGGGTTATATGTAATTTGTTTGTCCTTTTTCCTTGATGTCAATACAGTTCTTTTAGCTCATTCTGTTTTAAGTTGCCAGGCTAATATGACTCAGTAAGGTGCCAAACTTTTTTTTATAACCATAATATGTTTTTTCTCCAAGTTCATAATACCTTTGCTTTGTTTTCATTATGTTCTTCTCCACCTTATATGTTTGTAATGTTTCATATTTTATTTTTATGTCTGCTAATTCTTTTCTTTTCATTATATCATCCCTTTTTACTAATTCCTTTTCTGTACTTACTATCTCCCTTTCCAACTGCTCTATTTCCCGATTGTAGTCCTTCATCTTAGTTACATAACTTATTATCTGCCCTCTAATGAAGGCTCTCATTGCGTCCCATAATATAAATTTGTCTTTCACTGATTCTGTATTTATTTCAAAATATGTTTTAATTTGGCATTCAATAAACTCTCTAAATTCCTGCCTTTTAAGTAGCATGGAGTTTAACCTCCATATATATGCTCTTGGTGCAGTTGGATAATGCACGAAAACCAACAAGGTCGGGTCAGATACAGCAATGAGCTCTCTGAACCCTTCTCCATTAACAATGGCGTGAAGCAAGACTGTGTTCTCGCACCAACCCTCTTTTCAATCTTCTTCAGCATGATGCTGAACCAAGCCATGAAAGACCCCAACAATGAAGACGCTGTTTACATCCGGTACCGCACGGATGGCAGTCTCTTCAATCTGAGGCGCCTGCAAGCTCACACCAAGACACAAGAGAAACTTGTCCGTGAACTACTCTTTGCAGACGATGCCGCTTTAGTTGCCCATTCAGAGCCAGCTCTTCAGCGCTTGACGTCCTGCTTTGCGGAAACTGCCAAAATGTTTGGCCTGGAAGTCAGCCTGAAGAAAACTGAGGTCCTCCATCAGCCAGCTCCCCACCATGACTACCAGCCCCCCCACATCTCCATCGGGCACACAAAACTCAAAACGGTCAACCAGTTTACCTATCTCGGCTGCACCATTTCATCAGATGCAAGGATCGACAATGAGATAGACAACAGACTCGCCAAGGCAAATAGCGCCTTTGGAAGACTACACAAAAGAGTCTGGAAAAACAACCAACTGAAAAACCTCACAAAGATAAGCGTATACAGAGCCGTTGTCATACCCACACTCCTGTTCGGCTCCGAATCATGGGTCCTCTACCGGCACCACCTACGGCTCCTAGAACGCTTCCACCAGCGTTGTCTCCGCTCCATCCTCAACATCCATTGGAGCGCTTACATCCCTAACGTCGAAGTACTTGAGATGGCAGAGGTCGACAGCATCGAGTCCACGCTGCTGAAGATCCAGCTGCGCTGGATGGGTCACGTCTCCAGAATGGAGGACCATCGCCTTCCCAAGATCGTGTTATATGGCGAGCTCTCCACTGGCCACCGTGACAGAGGTGCACCAAAGAAAAGGTACAAGGACTGCCTAAAGAAATCTCTTGGTGCCTGCCACATTGACCACCGCCAGTGGGCTGATAACGCCTCAAACCGTGCATCTTGGCGCCTCACAGTTTGGCGGGCAGCAACCTCCTTTGAAGAAGACCGCAGAGCCCACCTCACTGACAAAAGGCAAAGGAGGAAAAACCCAACACCCAACCCCAACCAACCAATTTTCCCCTGCAACCGCTGCAATCGTGTCTGCCTGTCCCGCATCGGACTTGTCAGCCACAAACGAGCCTGCAGCTGACGTGGACTTTTTACCCCCTCCATAAATCTTCGTCCACGAAGCCAAGCCAAAGAAGAAAAAAAGATATGTTCTTGGTGCAATGTCCTCCAGTTCTATTGCTAATAACAGGGGTGAATGATCTGATAGTAGTCTAGCTTTATACTCAGTTTTCCTAGCTCTCCCTTGAATATGGGCTGACAACAAAAACATATCAATCCTTGAGTATGTTTTATGCCTACTCAAATAATATGAATATTCCTTCTCTCTTGGGTGTTGCCTCCTCCATAAAACCATAAGTTTCATTTCCTGCATTGATTTAATCATAAATTTGGCTACTTTATTCTTTTTCTTGTCTTTTGTCCAGTTTTATCCAACATTGGATCCAAATTAAAGTTAAAAACCCCTCCTATCAATACATTTCCTTGTGTGTCTGCAATCTTCAAAAAAATATCCTGCATAAACTTTTGATCCTCTTCATTAGGTGCATATCTATCGAGAAAATTCCAAATTTCTGAGTATATCTGACACTTTATCATTACATACCTCCCTGCTAGATCTATTATTTCCTCCTCTATTTTAATTGGTACATTTTTGTTAACTAATATGGCTACACCTCTAGCTTTTGAATTATAGGATGCTGCCACTACGTGTCCTACCCAGTCTCTCTTTAATTTGTAATGTTCCACTTCAGTTAAATGTGTTTCCTGCACAAATACTATATCTACTTTTTCCTTCTTCAATAAATTTAGTACCCTCTTCCTTTTAAGTTGGTTATGTATTCCATTAATGTTTATAGTCTTATAGTTCAATGTGGCCATCTTGCATCTTTCTTACATCTATTTTCCACCTCCATCCCCCTTTTTCCCATTTTGATCTCAGTTTTCCTTTATTAAACTCAATGTATGACAACACATTGAAAACATAAAATACCCCAACAGTCCCCACACCCAATAATACCTTAACCCCAAATGCTCTGCCCTCCTCTCTGAGTTGCCTTTGTCCCTTGCCAGGCATCCACAACTCCCCTTTCCATTTGGATTAAGATCTTGCTCACAAATGTCAACTGATTTTGCAGTGACAGTTATTCCCTCTCCCCAACCCCCCCACCCAGCCCTCCCCAGAAACACTTTTTTTTACATAAATAACAAAGCTCTCTTCTTTTCCCCCTTACTTCCTTCCTTCTCTTCTCTTTTCCCTCTTTAGTTCTTTACATATACATTGTTTTTACATCTTTATATAATCTTTATTGCCGTTCTTCATTCTTGTTACATCTCCATCTCTTCTCCTGTCTGCATATTCTTGTGCTTCCTCTGGACCCGAGAACAGTCTGCTTTGCTCCCTGGGTATAAATATTTTAAGCACGGTTGGATGTCTTAATATGAATTTGTAACCTTTTTTCCATAAAATCATTTTCGCTGTATTAAACTCCTTCCTTCTCCTCTGTAAGAGTTCAAAACTTATGTCTGGGTAAAAAAATATTTTTTGACTCTTGTATTCCAATGGCTTATTATCTTCTCTAACTTAATTCCTTGCCTACTGCAGTATATTTTCTCTTGTCGTTTCTCTCAAAAATTTTACTAATATTGATTTTGGTTTTTGATGTGTCTGCAGTTTCTGAGCTAATGCTCTGTGTGCCCTTTCTATTTCCATTTCCTCCTGCATTTCTGTCATTCCCAGTACCTTTGGGATCCATCCTTTTATAAATTTCTTCATATCTGTGCCTCTTCACCCTCCTTCAGGCCCACTATTTTTATGTTGTTTCGCCTACTATAATTTTCCAACATATAAATTTTCCGAGATAACAACTCTTGTGTCCCTTAAATTTTTTAAATCATTTTCTTCCAATTTTTCTCAAGTCATTTACTTCCATTTCTCCTGTGGTTTCCTGCTCTTCCACATTCTCTACTCTTTTCCCTATTTCTCTCATGACCAGCTTTAAACTTTGCATTTTATCTTCTGCTCTTTTCATTTCCCTTTTAATTGTACTAAATTCTAATGATGACCATTCTTTTAGTGATCTCATTTGTTCTTCAAAAAAAGCTTTATCTATATTCTGTCCATCAGTTTCACCTTCTATTTCTCTGAGAAGATCTTGCTCTTCTTCTTCCTCTTCTTCTGTGTCTGCACCTGTGTTTGTGTCTTCTTCTTCTCTTCTTTGTATCTGTATCTCTTCTGACTTTCCTGATGAGTTGCTTGTTTCACTTTGCTGGGCTTCTTCTTGCTTGGCCTCTTGCTGTTGGTCCTCCCATCCTGAGCTGCTCATCTGTCAGGCCTTCTGTTATTGATCCTCTTGTTGGTCACCTCTCCATCTTTCTCCCTCGTCTGTTTCCTCGCTCCCTCGTCTGCCACTTTTCTCGTCCTCCAGCTGAGCGCCCTGGTGTCGGGCATCCCTCAGCTGTTTGCGCTGTGCCTGCTCCTCTGCTGAGCCCCCTCCCATTGGTGCCTTCTTTTTCCTTTGATTGCACATTGCGCATGCCCGACTCCTTGCGCATGCACAGTTGGGCACTTTTGTTTCGCTCCGAGAGCCATTTTTTAAGTCCACCGGCCAGGAGGTCGCGACTCCGCAGGGCCGGCACTAACCTCAGGGATCGGGTGCTGCTCGCCACCACAGCTCCCTGTTCCTTTGTGCAGGTAAGGCCTTCTTTCTTCTCCGGCAACTTTTGTACTTATTACTTCCTTTAGATGCTGTGCAGCCTGCTGAGTTTCTCCAGCACTTCTACATATTGCACGACAATCAGTGTCTGAAGACTGCCTTCTTTAACTCATCTTTTTAACCCCATTCTTGAACTTCTTCCCTTACCCATTTCTCCTCATTGACCTCACTTCCTCATTTTCCCCATTTTCCATCTCTCCCAAAACCTCTTCTCCATTTTTTTCTCTCCTCTTCCCTCATTGATTCTCAGTCCCAAAGCCTCACTTCCTGCCCAGCCTTATTCACTGGTATCCCTTGACACCCTGCACCCCACAAATTTCTGAGTCCTCATTCTCCTTCACCTCCAACCCTCCACAATTTATTCTTCCTCTTGACTATCCAAACACCCCCATGCCCTTGAAGCGACTCATAGTGGGCAAGGTAGAGATATGCTGATAGCAGGGTGGTGCTGCAGGTAATGGAACTGTGTTTCAACTCCAGAAACCTGGCTGCAATTCTGACCTCCGATGTTATCTGCCTGGAATTTTCAAGTTCTCCCTGTGTGCTCTGGTTTCCACCCACATCCCCAAGACTTGTTCACTCTTAGGTTAAATCACCCACATTGTAGTGGCTCAGTTGGGGAATCAGGGGATATTAATGGGCATGATAGTTTACAGAGAACTAAGTGGATAAACGAAATTCTTGGCATTGATCCAAGAGGCAACATGGACTCAGTGGGTTGAATACCTTGCCTTTACGTTCGCATGGAAACATGAGTTAGGAGAGAAGTCCTGATCTCCAACAAACACTTCCTCATCACACCTGGATCCCAAGTCCCAATCCTCTGCGAAGACCTTCTCCATTCCCCACACCTTCTGAAACGCACCTACCTCAAATTCCTCAGTGACCTAACCCCAAGGCAGTAGTTCTCAACCTCTGCCTCATTAGTGTTAGGTTTAGGTTTAGCCCACCTGACCCTAAACTTTCAGACCCGGCCAAAGCACCAGGCAGCATATTCTCAATTATTGAAACTTCTGATATCTTTTCAGCTGGGAATCCACAAGAGAGATTTTTGTTCAAGCCCCACTACAAAGCTATTTGGGAAAATTGATATCCAACTTGCTCCCTTTGCTGAATGGAGATATTTTCTCTATCTTTTGATGAGTCAGTACTGTGGGGCAGCACAGTTAGCGCAACGCTGTTACAGAGCCAATGACCTGGCTTTCAATCCGGTGCTGCCTATAAGGAATCTGTAAATTCTCCCCGTGTCTGCGTTGGTTTCCTCCAGGTGCTCTGGTTTCTACCCACCCTTCAAAACATACCAAGGGTTCAATTAGGTCGATAGGCCCATGGGCCAGAAGGGCCCGTTACCATGCTGCATGTCTAATTTTTTTTTAATTAAAATTTTTAAATGTTGCTGATTGGCACATTCTAACTCAATTGCTACACTTGGTTTGATCGGAGATAGGATCCTACATATGAACTGAGTTGAGTCGGACCGTCAATTCTGTGCACTTTGATCTCTGAGGCTTGGCTACATTTTTCAGTTCATCACCCAAATCAGTTCCAATCACAATCTGGACAATTTTACTCCAGGATGTCGCTATTTCCCAACCGGACCACTTTCTAGATTTTTTTAAATGGTTAAATTTTTTTAATTTTTAAAGAAAACATATATGTACACATGTACAAAATGGACTCAATGAATGTATGTATGAATATATATAAATATTTTAAAATTATATTCTTAAAATGCACATTAAACCTAGAAATAACCCGTCCGTACCTTAAGAGAAAGGAAAAGAAACCGTGGACAGAGGGGGAAAGAAAGGAAAAAGGGAAAGAGCTGGGCATCAACATTCAAAAAGAAATAACAGTAAAAATATTAAATTACTAATAAGGGATGAAAATTATAGGAAATATTTAATAAAGACTAAAATATCCAGGCATTTAAATAATTCCAATAAGGCTGTCAAATATCTATGAACACGTTATATTTATTTCTAAGATGCTAAGTAATTTTCTCCAAGGGTAGACAACTTTGCATTTCCATATTCCAACGATAATATGCAAGAAGGAATCGGATTTCCATGTTACCACAAGACATTTCCTGGCTGTTGCCGAAGCCCCAGACTTAAAGTACATGGCTCAATAAGGATTTTTTTTGCCTGACTAATTTAGAGTTTCATTTGTCTACAAATTCTTCTGCCATCTCCTCTCCTACCATGTGCAAACCAATTACAACCCAGGAAGGATGGCCATCTGATTACAAAAAGGAAGCAACAAATCCAGTCTGTGCAGCTAAATAATACTTCTTAAAATAAGGTGGTTTTAACCCTCCCAATTTATAATCCCAGGCCAATTTTTCCAAAGAGATTCTAGATGCCTTGCCTGGCCATAAAAATAAATGAGCATTATTGGCCCTACCAATGTGCGCAGACATGGTACTAATTCAAAAGGGGAATGCAACCAAATTTATTTCTGCTATATATTTCCTGCTCCAAGACCAAAGCTCAAAAATTGGGTTACATAGATCTCAGGGAAATGGGAATCAGATTTGGGCATTGTAATTGATTAATAATGCTCATCAAATTTATGCTTAGATATTAGGACAGCTCTTATTAATTCAAGATATAGAATGATACATTTCCATTTTTTTTACATCAACTAACTATATCTCACCCTAAAAAGTTACATAATAATAAATCTCAAAAATGTGCTTTAGGTGTGGCAGATATTAGTACTTTTATACACTCTACCTGGTTATGTGTGAAATTAAGACGTTTTTGGACAAATTTTGGGGGATTAACAAATATTTTGGGGATGGACTTCTCTCTTGATCCGCAATTATTCCTTTTGGGGAATTTGGCTATCCTGAATGTTAACTTCCCCAAATGGAAATCCAAATTCATTTTCTAGTTTACTGCTAAACAATTCTTACCTCGGAGCTGATTGCGCCTTCCACAAGATCATCACTGCAAGGTGGGAGATGAGCTTATGAATGCTGAAAAGAGGATCTCAGCAAACTTCTTTCTTCTGTTCCTCTATGCAAAGACAAAGGTACAGAGAGAGGCGGAAGAGCCATTCAATTTAACAAGCCTGTGATGTGACATCAATGCAGCTTCAAAACCCTTCACAGGGAAATGTATTTACACGAATGATGATGCGGAAATGGCCCTTCAGCCCAATGCCAGATGAGTAATCTATTTCTATTCCAATCACTTTACTTCTCTCAATCACTTTCACATATGCCCATCAAGTACACATGCTAACTTTTGTGTGGCATACCATCAACTTTTCCATTTCCATCAACGTCAAATCTAGTTGTGAACTCTTCACAACTTCACCCATTTGCTTCCACTCACACCCTCACACTAACATTAACATGACTGACTATGTCGTCTCTTCTAACTGTCAAGGAAATCATCTTAATAGAAATATTGAAAGCTCAAATGGGAAGCAAATGGACATTAGTTTCCCGGTTTTATACTGTACTGTTTGACAAAAATTAAAATTTACCAGCAAAAACAACTTAAATTTAGATTCTGTAGTTCAAGTTATGAATCATCCCACTGTTCATCACAGGAACATTATGAAATATTGACACTGAACCACTTAAGGAGATATCTGTGAAAGCCATCAATTGGGCTCAGAGAGAGGGGGCAAAGAGGTTCCAGGAAGGAACTCCTGAGCTTAGTTTCTCGTTGGGGGAGAAAATAAATCACAGGACTGATGTACTAAAGGGTAGCCAAGAATTAGAAATAAATCACAAAAATCTGTAGACACAGTGGTTGAAGTAAAAACAGAAAAAGCTGGAGAAACTCAGCAGGTCGAACAGTGCCATTTATGTAACAAAGGTAGATATACATTACTGACGTTTCAGGCTTGACCCCCTCATCAAAATATGAAAAAATGCTGGCAGGTGTCTGAACAAAAGAGTTGGGGGGTGGCAAACGCGGGAGATGATAGGTGGATGAGGGGAGGGGGAGGAGGGGTGGCTGGGTGGGTGGAAAAACTTGAAAAACAGGAAAGGGGGGAGGGGAAAGGAAGGGGGAGGAGGTTTAGTGGAAGGCAGTAAAGTCAATGTTCATGCCATCTGGCTGGCGGGTGCCCAGATGGAAAATAAGGTGTTGTTCCTCCAATTTGCAGATAGTTTGGATAGGAGAGTACACAAGGCCATGGGCAGATACGAGTCTGGGAGCGTGACTCAGAATTGAAATGGTTGGCTACTGGGAGGTCACTGTTGTGGCGGAAGGAGAGGAGGTGCCCAGGGAAACGATCTCCGAATCTGCAATCAGTCTCTCTGATATAGAGAACACCACAAATGGAGCACTGGATGCAGTAAATCAGTCCTCTGGATGCAGAAGTGAATTGTTGCTTCATGTGAAAGGCCTGTTTGGGGCCCCAGACCATGGTGAGGGAGGAGGTGTGAGAGCAAATGTTGCATCTCCTACAGACACAGGGGAAAGTGCCGGGGTGTGATGGGTGGGGATGGATGAGTGCATGAGGGAATTACAGAGGGAGTGGTCCCTGCAGAAGGCCGAGAGAGGGGAGAAGGAAAAATGTGTGGTGATGTGCCAAAAATTCTGGCAGATGTGTTGGATGTGGAGGCTGGTGGGGTGGTAGGTGAGGATAAGGGGATTCTGTGTTTGTAGTGTCTAGGGCAGAGGGGGCCAGAGCAGATGAGTGGGAAATGGAAGTGATGGAAGAGGATTGAATTAATAGTGGTGGAGAGGAAACCACATTTAAGGAAGACATTTCAGAAGATCTGGACTGAAAGACCTCATCTTGGGAACAGCTACAGTGGAGATGGAAAAATTGAGAGAAGGGGATAGAATCCTTGCAGGGGACAGAGTGGGAGGAAGTGTATTCAAGTAGCTGTGCGAGTTGGAGACAGAGAGATACAGGAAAGGAGGAGTGTTATCAGAGATGGACCAGGTGAGTTTGAGATCGGGATGGAAGTTGGATGCCAAGTGGATGAAGCTGACAAGCTCATCATGGGTGCATGAGGCAGCCCCAATGTGGTTATCGATATACTGGAGGAAGAGTTGAGGGATCTGAAATGCATCTACCATTTTTAAGCCAATTTTTCCATCTTTGAAAGCCTTCCTTTGCTGTCCATAACTCCTCCTATCTTTGTTTAATCTACAAACCTGCTGATTTTATTTACCACTATATCAATGATCAATCTATATCAATGATCTGGATGATAAACAACAATGGTCCCAGCTCCAATCCCTGAGGCACACCACTAACCACAGTCTGAGAAGCAATCATCCACTACCACTCTCTGGCTTCTCCCATAGAGCCAATGTCGAATCCAGTTTACTACCTCACCATGAATATTGAGCGAATATGGATATATTCTGACTAATCTCCCATGTGGGACCTTGTCAAAGGCTTTACTAAAGTCCATGTAGACAACATCCACACCCTTTCCTTCATCAACTTTTCTGGTGACCTCCTTGAAAAACTATAAAATTCGCTAATGAGTCCATTTCATTTAATTAACCTGTTGAATTAAAAATTAAAAATATTTAAAACACATAAAAACCTTAACAACTATATGCAAATATTAAAAATATTAGAATAAATTATGCAAAGTACTTGGCTGTATTCATCTTTTCCCACAAGGCCAGTAAATGAATGATGCCAGACCTCTTTGGTGTAAAGTTGAGGGAGAAATTGTAAGATGAATCCAGTCCCATTCTTTGCACCCCATTGTTCCACTGCTGGGCCTCGTGGCCAGTCCAGTGTGGGGTTGAACAGTCAGACGCATCAGTATCTGATTTCCAGCACTCTTGAACTTCCCCATTTGACCACACATCTCAAAAATCCAGGACCCAATGAGATCTAAACACTTTTTGTTCCCAAAGGGATTGCTTGTTACAAAGGTATGAGTTGTTCCATACTAGGGGTTTTAACAGGAAGGATAGTCAGAATGTATTTCCAATGTCGACAGTTCACAAAATAATGTTAAAATAATTTAACTAACAGAGAATAATATTTTTCTAAATAAATAGATGTTAATTTTACAGATGCTTTTTTAAAGCATTCTTCATGGCCCCAGGATGTTTTTTTAGTCTCATACAGCCAATTAAATACTTTTATAATATTGGACATATAACTATTAGAGTACATCAAACTTCCACAAGTTGCAACGTGATGATATATCATGGTTTTGAACAATGTAGATGAAGGGATAAATATCAGTCCAAGTGATAAATTCCTTGCCCTTCTCCACGATACTGAGGATAGATCTAAGTGTCTATGTTGGAGTATATGAGGCCTCTGTTTAACCTCTCATTGAAGCAGCAGAACCTCTGACAGTGAGGCAATGTTGCATGGGCACTGCTCCAGGACAGCCACTTTTATAATATGCACAAGTCCTTTGAGCGAACAATCTTATTATTCAAAGCTGAGAGGGTAACCCATTGATCTCCAGTAGGTGTTTCACAAGGTGATCAAAAATCTATGGTGCCTCCAGCAATGTTTCTTTTTATTTATCAAAGGTCCTGCTATTCATCAAAGTTACAGAGAAATATATTTTAATACATGGATGCAGAGAAGAAAATATATCCATATCTCACTTGGCAAGACATTATTCTTACATCGGGCACATGTTAACATTTACACTTAATGATATAAAACAGTCCATCTGTGCACTTCCTCTGTATGTTATATCCTGTTTAAAGTTTTACTATAAAAAGGTACGACTCTAATTAATTTCTCCCCACATTTGTTCAGAACTGCGTATCGCCGTGGCACAAGCCCTTCATCTGGATGGAAGATTTTTACAATTGGTCATGAAAGGTTGAAGAGTTACAAAAAAAAAGTACAACCATGAGGTACATTTTCATACAGCAATGTGGCAGATTTCTAATGAAAGATCAAACCCTGATATCAATATTCAGCTTATAATCACAATATTGCATTTCCATTCATTATCTTCTCTGAATTGTCAACAACTTGCACACAGTGTTTAAGGTAGTAAAGTTAATAGGTCAGGTTTGTGTTTTTTTTTAATTTGAAACGTGCTCCAGAGCATACTGCAATCAAGTACAGTAAAACTCCTGTATCCAGGACCTCTGGGGGTTGGTAGATGCCAGATAACTGCATTTTCTGGTTGCTTGAGAATTATTCTTACAATGCCCAACTAATAATCTGCTGATATTTATTCACCAGACTAGTCTAATATACAGATACTGTGATGAATCCACCTGACTCATGGGTAGTGGATTGGCAAATGAACAGCAAGGTGAACCAATTTTAAACTGACATTTTTATCTATTATTTTAATTTTTATTTATTTTCCTTGAATTGTTTGCCAGTTGCTTGAATTCCAGATACCAGGTGTTTTACTGTACTACTGTAAGTATTTTGAAACTTGGTAGGTTTTTATTCTTGATATTGATGGATTAAACAAGTGGTTCTTAACCTTTTTCTTTCCACTCGCATACCGCTAAGTAATCCCTATGCCATCGATGCTCTGATTGCTTAAGGTAGTACATGTGTTTTAATCGTACCAAATTGACTCGTTATGTGCAGTTTCAGAACTCCAAAGGAAATGGGCCAATAACAATTTTTCTCAAGCAAAATATTTCAGAAACAATTACATCAAGAGCAGTGGTTCTCAACCTTCCCTTCCCACCTTAAGCAATCCCTCACTGAGCACCGATTGCTTGGGATTACTTAAAGTGGGATTTGAGTGGAAAGAAAAAGATTGAGAACCACTGGGTTAAACCAACATTGAAAAGTTGCATCTATCATTTTGACAGCTCAAATGATTTACCGATTCAATGGGAATCAAGATTTGGCATGACTGTGATGCCTCTGCAGTCAAATAGTCTGTGGCAACTATGCAATCTGGATGAGATACCTCAAAGGCAGCAGACTACCTTGGAAAGAACTCAACAACTTCAGGTACGAGCATGGTTAGCATAGCAGTTAGTACAACACTATTACTTGTTCAAATCCAGCATTGTAAGGAGCTTGTGCGTTCTCCCCTTGTCTGTATCAGTTTCCACCGGGTGCTCCAGTTTCCACCTTCCCTTCAAAATGTACAGGTGTTGTAGATTCACTGGGGCATTTGGGCATCACAGGCTCGTAAGCCAAAGGGGTCTGTTACCATGGTGATTGTCTAAATCTAAATCTAAAAGCAACAGAGGTGGAAAACAAATAAAGAAAGGGAATGAATGGGAAGTAAAATGTAACACACCAACTTTGTTAAAGTCCAGGCTCCTGCTGCAGGAGCCAAGGCTCCAAGTCAGGTGGGTGAGCACAGACTGCAGCCTAGCATTGCATTCTTAAAATCCACTGCATAGAAATAACCCATCATGTTGCAATCGACCAAAACTGGATGCTCAGCTATTCCCTATTGCCACCTCTTGGTCTGCAGCCCAACAGCTAACAACAGATCAAGTGCTCATCCAGATGCTTCTTAAATAGAGGCGGGTTCTACCTTTACCTTCCCTTCACACAGGGATTTTCAGATGCCCACCACTGTGAATTAGCAATTCATTTAAACTCAGGTGCTTCTTGTTACTGACCTCTCTGTGAAGGAAAATAGGTTATTTCTGTTCCCTAGCTCTCAAAGATTTTGCACTTCTTCGCTAAATGTTCCCTCAGGTATAGGACCACCTCCTCTTGATGCCCTGAGATGTTATTCACCGATTGAATGACAAGGTGTGGTGTAAAGTTACCAGATAACAATGGGCCAGGTTGTAACACGGAAATCATGTTGCTTTCTCTAAGATTTTGTCAGTAAGAAGCTGTAGAAAGGAAGTGGTGATGTGACGAGGTCTTTACAGATAGGCCATGTGCTATGAATTATCTCAATACATCGTACACAATGTACAGCCACAATGATTGTTTACTTCAATGTAGCAAGATTAATTCCTGCCACTCAGTGGACTATGGGCAATTTCTCTTAAAATGTCCCCTCATGGGCAATATGTAATTTTTACTCAAGCAACCAGAGCGTGCTAATTATTGAGTTACCACTTTCAAGTGTTCAATGTCATTCACACATCAAACGATTAGGCATAATGATTTTATACATGTTATTTAATAGCTGAAGGGAACAATACCCCACTAAATCCATGATGAAGGATTTTGGCTCCAAAGAGTGACCATTCTTTTTATCCCACTGATCCTCCTTGGCCTGATGAGTTCCTCCAGCAGATTTTGTTTAACCTGCGATTCCAGCATCTGCAATTTCCTGTGCATCTCCAATGGCCACAAATAGATTTCAGTTATAGATGTTCTGATTTGTCTCAAGCTTATTTTGTTGTCAGAACTGTGGCTTAGATCACTTAATTTTTGTAAAAGGATGTAAAAAGATAACTAATAAAGGTGTTCCCAATCTACATTTTCTTATTTATCTTTTCCACAAATTGGGTCCTTTATATGTGGCAAACATATTTGTACATTGTTGCCTATTTAATTTGGATCACAAGCACCATGCCTATTAAACAAGCCCCATGAGTTTACATGCAAAATCTGGCTTTGTTTCTGTGAAAGGACATAAGACAGCGTGTGGTGTTTCTTTTATTGTAAGAAACTTAGGTTCTTTTAAAACAACTATTCTTTATTAGTTAAAGGACACACTCAGGGCCGTATGGAGGCATCCAGCTTGAATCCACCCCAAGCTACAACAGTTAGTCTTCAACTCCTACTAGTGGTCAGGAGGATCACTACAAGACGTAGAAGCAAGTTATATAGACCCCTGAATCTGCATTGCCAAAAACCATGGCTCAGCCTGTTCCCACTCAATCATCATGTCCCTTGATTAGTTTAGTGTCTAAAAATGTACCTCTCTCAACCTTCAAAACAACAAATAGGCATCTTGAATCCTCTAGAAGAGTAAAAACTACTCACTACTCCATTTTCTACAATCATCTTTTTATCCTCAACATTGCTTCTCCAGCCTGTGAAACACCATCTTGACATCTACTCTATCAATGCTGTTAAAATTTAAGATGTTTCTATTAAATCACCTTTCATTCTTTTAAACACCACTTGAGTAACATTCATTCAAGTTGTTCCTCATGTGATAACATTCTCATTGAAACAATGAATGCAGAGCTGCTCTTCCACAAAGCGAATGCGTCTTCCCTGCAGTGAAGAGACCAAAAGGTGAATTAATGAGAAACTGTGCAAACAATTTGTTAGGGAAAGGGAAAAAAAAACTAGGTAATGGAAAGGAGGAAATCAGGTGAAACATCTTGACCCGGAGAACTACGAGAAGATGATTTGAGCCACACTGATGGCAGAGTCTTCATTAATTGGCCATCATTCCCTGGCTTGTTTTTGGTTAATGCTCTACATATTCCCATTGTTTCCAGATCACTGTATGGAGGGGCACATGAATAGCAACCAAGGAAAATGTCACCTGGGTCCTTTTAGCTTGTTTCTTCAGTATGAGTATAGAGGTTGTGCGTTCAAATCCCAGTTCCAATTGTTGAAATATTGAAGGATTTCATTTCATGGATGGAAACATCTCAATGGATGTGCTGGAATGTTGCCACTTTATATCCATTCTGTGCAGAGAAGGTTAAAGTCTACACCTTGACCGGGATACAGCACTGGCATTGATTACTGGAGATGTGTTTCGACCTTCTAGATCAAGTCCAGGTCTTTCAGACTGTTATAAAAGATGGTGTCCTTGACATCCATAAACACTTTGCGGATGTTTTCTGTGTCTGTGGCACAGGTGAAGTGTGTGTAGATAGCCCTCTGTTGATCATTCTCCCTCAGATACATTTGTAGGATGAATTCCATGGCAGCTGTTGCATTTCTTTTTGTCCCTGAAAGGAAAGAAATTCCTTGAACCAGGTTTCAAAACTAACCCAGTCTCATGTAAACATGTGGATACGAGCTAGTCTGTTAGTGGGAATTCATAGAATGTACAACACAAAAGAGGGCATTTGTCCCACTGTACCCGTGCACATTGTTTTAGTTAGCCAGTAAGTCCGGATATCCCTCTGGAAGAGATCCCCTTCATTGGGAGGAAAGGGGGGGGGGGGAGAAAAAGTCACTGTATATGTGTGAAAAAGAAATAGTGTATATCATGGCTAATGTGATTTATGGTGTGAAAAATAAAAAAATTTAAAAAAAAAAAGAATTTATCAAAGTCTCTTTTGAAAATAAATACAGAATCTAATTTTATTTAAACAGTGCAATCCAGATCACAGCAACTTTTTTTTTGTTTTCAGAGTTCTCTCTGAACTCGTGATGTAAAAATATTTCTCCTCAATTCTCCCTGCTTCTTTACTCAAATACATTTGTGCTTGTTGGTTGCCAGAGAAAAATATTACTCTTTCTAAATCCTTCATCATTTACGACAAGACAAGCATCCATTCAAAACAGCTGACGCAAATTAACATGATGAAAAATATGTCACCTTGACCCTGGGGAAAGAGTGTGGATGGCAGTGGACTTGGAACATACACTTGAAGTATGAACAATATCACATTTTGTAATTTATTGAATATCATATTTGAACCATTTCAAGATGTACCATAAGTTCAATATAAAGTAGCTCATATTACCTGTTCGAAATGAAGGGAGGAAAGTTTCGGGGAGAGATTGGGGCAGGGTTGACACCAAGAGTGGCATCCATGGGCAATGCATCCCCACACAAGGTGCTGTTTCCCCCCCCCAATACGGTGGCGGCCATCCTTGGCCGTCAGGCCCACCCCACTCCCTCCTGTGTCAGTGCCATCTAAGTCGACGCTCACTAATGACTCTTCACCCACTCCCAGCCGCGTCACTAGCATGCATTAAGCTTGACACAATTAAAAAGAGCACCCTCTTATCTCACCTTCAGAGGGATGGCCTCAACGAAGGTGCTCTTCCTTCCCCAACCACGGTGATAAGTCAGTCCCTGCTAGCACCACCTTTCCTGTCGACAGGTCGGTCCCTGCCAGCAAACCCACCCCACCATTGACAGGTGGGACAGTGGCACATATCAATCCCTGCCAGCACCACCCCCCACCCATTGACAGGCCAGTACCTGCCCCCCTCCAACTTGCTAATGCCCCCCTCCAACATACGTTTTGGGACCGACCCCGATTAGGGGTACTTTCTTTTTTAAAAAGAACACAGAGTAGTGGGTATCTGCAACACATGGTCAGGGCTGGTATTGGAGGCTGGAATAATAGACGTTCAAGGTACATGGATGAAAGAAAAATAGAGGGCTATGAGGTAGGGACGGTTTAATTTTTTTGGGTCGGTATATGTGGGTCAGCACAAAATCATGGGCCAAAGGGCCTGTGATGTTATTTGGTCTGTTATGTACTTGTACAGTAATCCTCATGACGAAGCCAGGTTATGATTTGCCCACTTCAGTCAGGGAAACTAAATTTCACAGGGTTTAGTTTGATATTGTATTCAGAACCATAGAACATTAGAGAAACAATCCCCTTTGGCCCTTCTAGTGTGTGCCTGAACCATTTGACAAACTCCAAGCAATGGGAAATCTCCTACTATCACAACCTGATGTTTCCTGCAGTTGTCTGCTATCTCTCTACAGATTTTCTCCTCCAATTCTTGTTGGGTGGTCTATAATACAACCCCATGAGTGTGGTCATACCTTCCTGTTCCTCAGCTCCACCCATATAGCCACAGTGAATGAGCCCTCTGGTCTGTGCTGCCCGAGCACAGCTGTAATATTTTCCCTAATGAGCAATGCCACTTCTCCCCCTTTCATTCCCCCCGCCCTCCTTCTATCGTGTCTAAAGTTACGGAAACTCAGAACATTGAGCTGCCAGTCCTGCCCCTCCTGCAACCAAGTTTCATTAATGGTTGCAATGCCATAATTCCGCATGCCAATCCACACTGCACGCTTGTCTGCCTTTCCAACAACACTCCTCCTTGCATTGAAATAGATGCCCCTGAGAATATTTCCATCATGCACAATCTGTTGACCTCTAACGGTGCGTGCAATTTTCACATCATCTTTTCCCTCCTCCACTCCTCTATTTGCTCTGGTTTCCTTCCCTCTGCAAATCTAGTTTAAAACCACCGGAGCACTAGCAAACTTTCCTGTAAGGATATTAGTCCCCTCTAGCACAGATGCAACCATTCCCATTGGAACAGGTCCCACCTTCCCTGGAAGAGCCCAATGATCCAGAAACCTGAAGCCCTCCCTCCTGCACCATGTCTTCAGCCACATGTTAAGCTGCATTACAGAACAATAAAACCCTATCTAGCATTTCACTTTTATCGTCTTCTCTCAAAAAGGAAAGTGGCAGAGGAAAGATAGGGCAACACCTTTAGCGTGGCGGTTAGCGCAACACCTTTACAGGACCAGCGATTGGGACTGGACCAGGGTTCGAAACCCTTGCTGCCTGCAAGGAGTTTGTATGTTCTTCCATGTCCGTGTGGGTTTTCTCTGGGGGCTCCAGTTTCCTCCCACCCTTCAGAAACGCACCGGGGGTGGGTGTAGGTTAATGAGGTGTAAATTGGGTGGCATGTACTCATGGGTTGAAATGATCTATTACCGTGCTTTACGGCTAAATTTAAAAATTTTAAAAATAATGACAGATAATGGAACAGACATTGGCTTAGAAATTCTTTAATTCAAGGAAAGGCACACTGAATGCAGGGTGAACCATGCCAGAGCCCACTGTTGCAAAAGATCTAATGTTTTGCATATTTAATGGACCCAAAGGAGTTTCCACCTCAATGATGGAATGAGCATGGAAAATGAGTAAGTTAAAGGTCCTGGTCACAGTGCTGGTGAGGGAGGGGTTGGAGTGGTGTGAGGAAGGGAGAAGCTCCTACAACTCCTCCTTGAGTTTTTTTTCTCTATTTAAAACGAATGACAATTTTCAATGGCCAACTAACCTTCAACATGCCTTTGGGATGTCAAGGTCAAGGTCAAAGAGAACACATGCAAACATTGTTTTAACCACACCTGAGGTCTGCACCTCTGAAAGAGCAGCTCCCTCCTGTATGCCCACATTAACATAACAATTACAGCACGGAAACAGGCCATTAGGCCCTTCTAGTCCGCACCGAACCAAACACCCCTTTCTAGTCCCACCTCCCTGCACAATGCCCATAACCCTCCATCTTCTTCTCATCCATATACCTGTCCAACCTTTTCTTAAATAATACAATTGACTCCGCTGCCACTATTTCTCCCGGAAATGTGCAATTGTATGATACAGCACAGGGAACCCCCAGAGCAAATGGCCAACTGCATACAGAGAATGGCTTTGACAAACCTGTTACTGTTGTGAGTAGAGAAACAGGTTTGGTAGGTCTCAAAGGCAAGGACTCTGAACACAGTTTTGATGGGGAAGGATTTTATTTACAAATGCTAGTGTGGAAAATGGTAACTGATGCAACACACACAGTTTACAGCAGCTGTGGGTAAGAAATAACGAATGTGGGGAAGAGCATGGGGATCACTCACACACACACACACACACACACACACACACCTGGTACATACAATGATCCGGGAAAAATCACTACAATACCCCACCACCCCTTGGCTCAGTGCAGGCATGGATCTATGCTACAAGGGACACTAATTAAATGCTCCCAACCCTTTTAACAGTGCATATCTTGCCAAGTTTCTCCAGTGCCCTTCCACATTTCTAGGCCTGGAGTGAAGCAGAGTGGTCCCAAACTGGCAAAAAGAGAGAACAAAGAGTACATGGCACCGTTATAGTGCTGGAGGGTCCAGGCCAGATCATTTACAGGAACCCAATGGCTTGGTGCCAGGAGGGTTAATCCAATTACAAGGCCAAGTACAGGCAAGCTGGAGAGTGCAGTCCAGGTAATTCACAAGGAACAAAGGCAAGGTATGCACTAATGGGTGGGCAGAACTAAACCTTGATTGGTAGCTGTGTGTCGTCCAACTAGGTAGGGGGCAGTGCAGTTACATGACGGCCACAACCCTTCCCAAACTAATTACTAAAAGAGAATGTTTCTGAATATGAATGAATTACCCACAAAAAATAGAAACATTGCAAATACCCATAACCTCTCCAAAATAATTAAATATTTGGAAACTAATCAAACGAAATGATAAGAGTCAAGTTACCATTCTGTCTTCCCATTAATTTCAAAGGTTTCGCCTACAGCTGCTGGTCTAGCAGACACAGGCTCAGTGGTCCCATGCTGGATGTCTGTGGAATTTTGCATTGCTCCTTTCAACTCCCCCAAGAGTTTGCTGGTGCAGGGAAGGGTTAGTGAGCAGCGTAATTCAAGTTGCCACTGTTGGCTTCCATCTGTGCCAATTCTGAACTTCAGGAGATCTAAATGAAGAGCACCTCAGGAGATCTGCTCCATTTTTGAGGCAAAATAAAGGAACCTTTATTTGGAGTGCTTAGACTCATGCAGGGTCACTGAAACAGTGATTTAGCATTTTCTGAACGGTCATCTCTCACCTTCATCTCTATTTAAATATATTGTAAAGGAGAAAAAGAAACAACAGAGGTGAGTGTCCTATAAAAAGGAGTGCTTGCTTTCTACTTACCTTTATATTCATGAAAATAGTCTGCTAAATGCGACTTAAGTATCTTCTCCTTCAAAATATCCATTTTGTTCAAGAATAGAATTATTGATGAAGTTTGGAAATACTTGGACTTCAAAATAAAATGAAACAGAGCAAGGCTCTCCCTCATTCGATTCTGCAAAAGAATCATTCCTTTCAGCTTCAGAACTTTTAAATATTGATCTATGATTTATCCTGAGAGCAAGTATCGACATTTTTTAATATTTAAAAATAATTTTAACACACGGCAAAATTTCCAGATTATCAGAATACTTCACCTCTATTATCTGTAACTAAATTTTAAAAATATTTTACCATAAGAGCATTGAATTAACTCTTGTACTTGATAAATTCTATATTACACTTGAGGTGGCAATTTAAACTTATTTTACTGAAATCATTTGATCCTGTTAATTTCAAGTCTTTACCAATTTTAGCTTTCTCATGATTATCAACCTCTGCTGGTTCTGGTCACTCTACCATTGGCTATTGTGCTGTTACCTCCTTGTTCACCAATCTCCAGAATGCTCTCCCTTGAATTGTCTCTCTCTTTCTACTGTAAAATGCACAATAACAGAATATGCTGGAAATACTTAACGATCCATGCAGCATCTGCTGAGAGAGAAAAATAGTGCTGATGTTTTTGACAGTAATTCTATTTCCTTTTTCCACAGATGCTGCCTGAATTGCTGAACATCTCCAGAATTTTCTACTTTTGTTTCAGATTTCTCAAATCAACGTTCTCCTTGGAAGGCACAGCTGGAGATTCTCTGAATTGGATCCATTGTATACAGTATTTTACTAAGAGCTTCTAATTCCAATGGAATTCAAACCAAGCCCATATGTGTTCTTTGTGGGTTGCTGGCTCCACTTTGTTGACATTAAGCCTACCATGCTTAAAAACAGATCCATTTCAAGAGTCTAGAAATCATCGCCACCACCCTGGACATACAAGGAACACACACCTGTTTCTTTTATGCGCACTACACTTGTACTCTCATTCAATGGGGCGGGTGGGGGTGACACCATGAGATACCACCAGGTGACGCTAACCCTAGTGAAGCGATTGGAGGGTGGTGAAGAAGACATTTTCATGCTTTCCTTCATCGGACAGGTTATTGAGCACAAAATCTGGGACCTCCTGTAACATCTGTGTAAGAATTGGTTTGGCCACTCTTGGACACCATGTGTCCTAGTGTCTTCAGATATGAAAAGCCTTCACTTCCACCAAGCCCTTTAAGCTTTTGTCCTTCCATCCCTTCCCATGACTTGAAACCGACATTTTTTAATGCAAAAAGGTGTGACATTTCTGTTGTTTTTAATTAGCTTAATCACCTCAGTGAAGAAAAACACAAAATATGCAATGATTGAAGTAAAAAGAAATGCTGGAGAAACTTAGCAGGTCAACTGCTTACTTTATAGGTATCCCCCAGTGGCCAAACTTTTCAATTCTGCACCCCACTCCCATGCGAACATGTCTTTCCATGGTCTTGTGCACTGCCAAACCAAGGCCAGGTGTAAATTAGAGGAACAACACCTAATATTCCATCTGGGCACTGTCCAACTGGATGGCATTAACATTGACTTCTCCAGTTTCAATTTTTTATTTACCTCCCCATTCTACCCGTCTTCTCCATCCCTGTCTTTTTTCCTCCAGTTTTCCATTCCCTTCATTCACAGAGCTATGATCCTCCCTCTGTTGGTGTGCCCTCCCTCCCTTATCCACCCATTATCTCTTGTCTGTGGGACCGTGTTCCTCCTGTTACCTCTCTCCCACCCCCCACCTCCATTTATTTAAGTACCTGCCTACATTTTTATCACATCTTGATCAAGGAGTCGAGCCAAAAACATTGGTTATGTAGCTTTATCTTTGTGGTTTGACCTATTGAGTTTCTCCAGCGTCGTGTTTTTACTTTATTCCAATTTTCAGTTTCTACCAGGATGCTCCTTCTCCACTTTGAGCAGACATAGACCATACAGCTTTTGTCAAGCCCTTTGGCCCATCTGATCCAGGCTGATCCCATTTGCCTGCATTTGGTTCATATCCTTCCTACAAATCTATCCAAATGTCTTTTGAATCTTCTAATTGTATCCACTTCTATAGCTTCCTCTGACACCTCATTCCTTGATCCTCTTGAGTGAGAAAGTGACAGAGGATCCTACTTATAAGTCATGCCCAACTTATATTTCTCCCCTTTCCACTCAAACATATGCCCTCTGGTTCTAGAATCATCTAAATTGGGGATAAATTACTTTATCAGTGGCCTTCATGATCTTATAACCCTCTATAAAGTCACCCTTCATTCTCCTTCAATCGAAGGATAAAGATTCAACCCATCCAACTTCTCCTGCCAACTCAAACCCTCCAGTCCTGGCAACATCCAAGTGAATCTCCTCTGGACCCCTTTCCAACATATTGATATTCTTAATGCGGGAAACCAGAACTGCACCCAGCACTCCAAGAGTGGCCTAACTAATACTTACATAGATGTAACAGGAGGTCCCAGATTTTGTGCTCAATAACCTGTCCGATGAAGGAAAGCATGAAAATGTCTTCTTCACCACCCTCCAATCCCTTCACTAGGGTTAGTGTCACCTGGTGCGGTATCTCATGGTGTCACCCCCACCCACCCCATTGAATGAGAGTACAAGTGTAGTGCGCATAAAAGAAACAGGTGTGTGTTCCTTGTATGTCCAGGGTGGTGGCGATGATTTCTAGATTCTTGAAATGGACCTGTTTTTAAGCAGAATGTGCAGTTTTCCAACATAATTGGAAGAAGACAACTCTACTTTTCAATTCAAATCCTCTTGCAAAATGACCAACATAATCATTTGCTTTTTTGCTTGTTCATTCTACTTGTAAATTAACTTTCAGTGATTTGAGCAAAAGAACCTCAGTTCCCTTTGAAAACCAGCATCTTTCAAATATTTACCCGAGAATGGAGAAGTATAAGAGATGGTGTTATGCATCAGGGTGGACTACGAAAGGATCTTCTTTTGCAGATGTTTAGTGTAAAACCTAATCTTTTACACATATTGCTGAATTGTTAGTGTTTCACCTTCAAATATGTGCATACAGAGGTGTTGTCTGTACATTGCAGTTCATATACAGAGTTGCAATGAGCTTGGCTCAAAAGAGTAAGTAGCTGAGGTTGAACAATTTCTCACTTGAACTACTTTAATCCACATATGTTGAAGAGTCATCTCACATTTGGTATTGTGATGAAGTAACTGTGATATTTTTCCCCCTAACTCAAATTGGAGTCTGAAATTATTAGTTAAAGATAATTTAATCTAAACTCCCATGTGATTGCTGTATTCTCCAATGCCACCACCTCTCCATCTCCCCCACTCTGGTCTCTGCTATCGAGATGTAACTGTATAGAACAGACATTCTATACAGTAATTTGCAAGAGACTTATGATGGGTATGATGAGAGTTCAGAGCATAATCTCACCATGATTAATCATTAAAACTGAGAAGCAGAAAATTATCTTCCATGATTACAAATGTACAATACACAGCGGCAAGCCAGACGATTTCCACTGGCAACATGGATTTATAATACAACTCAGGTGTTTCCTATTTCAATTCTGACAACGGCGAAGCAGGCACAAGGAACCACTGAAGGATTTGCATCAGACTCACCTCATTTTCACTCTCTTCTAGGACCTGATCGTATTCACTAAGAGAAGCCAGGAATATAACCGACATGACATTCTCAAAGCAGTGGATCCACTTTCTTCTTTCAGACTTCTGTCCTCCGACATCAACTATTCTAAGAATTAGACCAGGACTTAGAAAACATGAACTTTGCTGGTCCACAGGAATAAGAAATGTTCATTTTTTAAAAAACACTGAACGCTTTGCATTAAAATGTCAGCATAAATAACAGGATTAAAAGTGAATCTACAGAATGTCAGTAGCTATTTTTACAACATATTTCTACTGAAATTCAGTTTGGACAGAGATGGTTCATAGAAATCAATCTCCCAAAAAGAACATAATTGATGCATTCAGAAAGTACCAGAGAATATACTTTTCTCTCCTGACTTAACTTTCTGTTTTGCAATCAAATCAGAGTTAATTTTAAATGTGTTTCATCTTCTTTATGAACAGAAAAGAAACATATAGCCTTTATCTGTTTTGACACACTAACTCTCACAGATGGCTATTCCCATTTTGAATTTCCAGCATTTATATTTTACTTTACATCATAGTACAACTACTGCAGATTTCTAGCCCTTCGCTCCAATAAAAAAGGATTTCGGAATACCTCAAGCATACTTGATACATATTGAATGAATATTCGTTAATGCCTGTGGTTGGTACTCGAACCCTCAACACATCTTGATCTGTCGGTATGTAATCACTGGCTGCAATCCGATCAATTTCAGACAGGTAACTGCAAAAGAAATAAGCAGATTTTGCTTAGCAGGATTTGATGAACCAACTAGTAACAGTATGGATGGGCATAAATGAAAATCAAGTCTGCAGATGCTGAGATTATACTAAAAAACACTGAAATGCTGATTTCTTATGGATTCTGCAAGACCTGCTGAGTTCCTTGAAATGTAGGTAATATATCTGTACCTCCTGTGGACGCTGCAAGTCTTGCTGAGTTCCTCCAGCATTCCTACTTTTTTTTAAAATATGAAAATATACTGTTACTTCAATCAAAGAAACTTCAGGACAGATGGATCTTCAAGAACTCTACCTTGTGACAACTAGCTCTGGAGCGGAATACGAATGATTATTTGCACTAAGCATGTGTCCAAAAGTTAGATAACAGCTAAAAAATATCCAAGTTAAAAGAAAGCAAGGACATCAAAGGAAGCAATTCCAAACATTGGCTCAGAAAAACGGCCTTCATGGAAAACACTAAGCCGCATTATATCAGACATTTCACAACCCAAATTAATGCAACTCCAGAGAAGGGTAGGACCGAGGGGTGTGAATTTGTAGTGCTGAGATCAATCAAGACTGAAATTACAGAACCACTCTTCCACAAGCATTTACTAACAAAACAAACAGACAGGACCAAAATACAAAGACAGAAATGGTCACCATTTATAGCTGGACAGCCACCAAGGTAACTTCTAAGATGAGAAGAATAAAGTTAAAAGAATAAAAACTGGAGACAAGAACTTTGGGGAAAAAAGGTAGTGTTACGGGGTATATTATAAAAATACGTCTTTAAAAGAGATAGATTACGGGAGTGGTTGGTTTTATTTTCCCACACTCTATTGTTAAAACCAAACATCCACTCCAAAGACCCCAAACCCAATCTTTGAAAGACCTTCATCAGCACTTGAGCCCATGCTGTCCATTTCCACCTGCTGTTTAAAATTCCTTCCAGAGCAGTTTATTTGTCTTTGCAATGACACTCAGAGCCTGATATCTGGCTTCAGCAAAGCTCTGGCATTTTAAATGAGATGTGAAGTGTAAGTATCTGTTTGTGAAGTGACCTGCACTAAACCCCCCACAATCTCTTTTAAAGACACATTTATGTATAATATTTAATATGCCCCTTAACATCAGAGAATTTGGATTCATTTCATGGTTCTGCTGAAGGCCTGGTCACTTGGTTTCCTTGTGCACTTCTCAATTCCACAATTCTATGAATGAAAACTTACTAATTTGTGGAGTCAAATAACTGGTACTCCCGGCGCCGTTCATAGCAAGCCTGTACTCCTGAATCATTCCATATACTTTTAATTGCTTCTGCATGATGCTTATCCAGGGTAGTGATTTTATAAGCTTCCAATTCTTTTATCATTTGAGAGCGTTCCTGTTGATTTAAAAATCAGATCATAAATAATCAGTGGAACACATTTTTGCTTGTTAGATTTCCATTGTTCGATTTTCTGCAAAATGGAGAGTGCTGGGGGGTGGGTGTGGTTCCAGGATAGGAATTTCCCAAAGTCAATATCACTTCTCGTACTCACGAAGGGATTTAAACAAAACAATATGAAAAATAAGAATGGAATGTTGAAAATTAGACAAATTATGACAGAACTATATCCAAATATCTTCTGCCTGCAAATATAATACTATATCTCTCATGGAATCTTGTACAAAATCTCAAAGGATATTAACTATTAATGAATTTTTAAAATCTTGCAAATATTCTCATTTTGCTGCTTAGAATTGGATATTGCTGTGATTAAAGAAAAGTCTCTGTAAAATGGCGGGTCTACACACATTTTCAATCAATCTAAAGACCCGCTGTGGTTCTCACACATCACTAACCCTGTAGGATTTGGTTAACTCACACTTGACTGGGAGATTAAATATTGAACAGCAAGCCTCGACAACGATGATCTTATCATTCATCTTGCAAAAAATCTGAAATTTTTGTTTCAAAAACAACATAGATTGCCATGCAATTTGAGATGAGTACAAATTAATTTAGTTTAATCTATTCCATAAGGCTCGAGCCTGATTACCATGATTTAAATTTTAAATTTAGATTTGCTGCAAGGTAACAACAGGTTATTTTGGCCCATGAGCCTGTGCCAACACAATAACATCCAATTGACTGCAACCCCCGGTACGATTTGAACGGTGAAAGGAACCTAAAGCCCCCGGAGTAAACCCGCACAGACATGAGGAGAACATGCAAACTCCTTACAGGCAGCACAAGAATTGAACCCTGGTTGCTGGTGCTATAACAGCACCTCACTAACTGCTACGGTAACCGTGCCACCCAAGAAAATTCAATTGCACATGAAATGCTGTATTTGAGATATGCTGAGGTTTTATATGCAAAGTATCACATGATGCTAATTCAATTAGCAGTGGCTTTTAAAGGACATTCCTTATCAAAGTTTGCTTACCCTAAAATGAAATCAGTGGTGGATTAACCATTAGGCTGAGTAGGCTGAAGCCTAGGAGCCCAGAAGGTAAGGGGTGCCCGTCACAACCAGCTCTCAATATAGGCTCACATTAGTTCTGGATCCACCCGTCAATCAAGGCTTGCGGAAGTACCATGTTCACCTGACTCCCATTTTACAAGCTGCTCGATCATCAGTTCAAATGTTTTGCCAACTGCAGCGTGAATAAAAGTTCTCACGACTGAAAGGAGAACAAACACTTTTATTAGCTCATAACTAAGGGTAGGGTTCAACAGAAGTCTTCAGAAGAGTTCTGGGTTTAGGCAGGAAACCAGGGTTATATGTGGATAGATGGGAGCGGAGCCAGGAGGTGGGACCAGCGAGATTGACAACACCCTACCAGATAATCCCAGTTCATTGCACCAACACACAACTGTATTGGCTGCTATGTGGAGCTAGTTATATCGATTCGAAAATCTGCTCTCTAAACTCCAAATTTATTAAAGTGCTCTCATTCAGAGTCCATCGCTATTTAGTATCTGTAATGATATGGTTTACTGTATGCACTAGCCAGTACAGGCACGGGCTGGCCTGCTCTCCTGAAGATATCCTCTCCTAGACTCCTCCCCTGTGACCCAGGCCATAAAGGTCAAGTCACCTCTTCCTTCTCTGCACTTCCCTAGCTTGGACCCAGGTCAGCAAGTCTTTTGTGTAATAAAGCCTATCGTTCCCCTCAGTCTTTGTCTCTCTGATTATTGGGGCAACTGGTAGTGCCCAACAATATCTAAAATGCCAAACCAGACTCAGGAAACCTGGAGCGCTTGGTCTTTTGAAAAGTGACTGGGGTGAACATCACAGAACAGAGCAGTGGCAAGTTTCATGGCCGCCAGAAATACCCAGAAGCCCCATGGTGAGAATGCACCTTATCTCTGCTGAAGAAGCCAAAGGCGCAGTTGTGACTCAGAAGTGACTTAAGGAGCACGCGTGGTGTTCTCCAACACCCCGACTGGTAACAGTGGAGGCGGAGCTGCACGGTTGGTTGGTTGGGGGGGGGGGGGTGGGAGGGGAAGAGTTACATTGGTCTATCAAAGAGGAGGTGGGGATCTGCATCCCAAAGAGCAGCTGCTGGATGGGGCGAGGAACTGGGGCAGGCTCCATGGACGGTTGCATGTGGCTGTGGCCTGCTCTTCACCCATGCAAAGTTCTGCACCAAAGGCTTGGCCTGCGGGTAGGTGGGGAGGCCCAATAACTCATGGCTGACAAATCCCCCCCCCCTCCCCACCCATGACACCAGCCATGACTGTAAGGTAAAATTTTGTTTGATTTTAATCGTTCTTCCTCCCCTCCTCCAACCAAACACCAAATGGTGAATTCCCAGCACATCCCCTGCCGATAAATTTAGAATATGTGAGGGCATCATGCCAAGGCTAATAAATGGAACAATTTCACTTTTTTCTATTCAACGAAAGGTGGAGGCCATGGGACAGGGGAGCAAGACCGAGGGGAGCCCTACTAAAGCTCAGCCTAGGGCCCAGTGATAGTTAATCCACCATTGAATAAAATGCTAATCAGCATGCTCCTTGCACCTGGAAAATGAAGTAGTTGTTACTGTCAATACCTGTGAAATGAAATAACTATGAAAAAGGATCCCAAAATGTTCCCTCCCCACAGAATGCTTCCTTCCATTCAGAAAAGTCACTGGGCAGAAAGATCAATTTGTACTTGCTTCTCTATTGAAGGAATAAAATGTTTCAAAAGGCTAAAATCAGAAGTTATGATCGACAATCCATTCTGTCCAGAATTAAATCTATAAATAGTAAATGGGGCAGCATGGTTGGCGTAGTGGTCAGCACAACACCTTTACAGAGCCAACAATCGGGACCGGGGTTCAAATCCCGTGCTGTCTATAAGAAGTTTGTATGTTCTCCCTGTGTCTGTGCGGGTTTCCTCCGGGGGTCCTGTTTCCTCCCACCATTTGAAACAAACCGAGGGTGTAGGTCAATTGGGCGGCACGGACTCGATAGCCAAAATGTCTTGTTTCTGTGCTGTTTTTCTAAATTAAAATAAAATTAAAATAATCCAGGAGGCATGACAAATTTGAACAATAAGATGTATTAAGGTTGGAATTTTCACGTTAATTTCTATGATCACAAGCGGCACTGGGAAGACTAACATTTATTGTACATCCCTAATAAGAACACAAGAAATAGGAGCAGGAGTTGGCTGTCCGGCCCGTCGAGCCTGCTCTGCCATTCAATGTGATCATGGCTGATCTGATGATGGGCTCACCTCCACCTTCCTTCCTTTTCCCCATATCCCTTAACTCCCCTCCTATGTAAAAATCTATCCAACCTTGTCTTAAATATATTTACTGAGGTTGCCTCCACTCCTTCACTGAGCAGCAAGTTCCAGATTCCCCACCCTCGGGTAAAAGCAGTTCCTTCTCATCATCCTAAATCGACTACCCTGAATCCTTAGTTCTAGTCTCCCCCAACCATGGAAACATCTTGCCTATTTCCATCTTACCCAAGCCTTTCATAATTTATACATTTCTATAAAATTATTTTTTTTAAATTCCAATGAGTACAGTCCCAGTTGACTCAATCTCTCCTCATAGGCCAACCTCCTCATCTCTGGAATCAACCTGGTTAACCTCCTCTGCACCGCCTCCAAAGCCAGTCCATCCTTCAAGTAAGGAGACCAGAACTGCATGCAGTTCTTCAGATGTGGCCTCACGAGGACCTTGTACAGTTACAGCAGAATCTCCCTGCTCCTAAAATCAATCCTTCTCGCAATGAAGGCCAACATTCCATTTGCTGTCTTGATAAGCCTTTTGCGACTTGAGTGTTATTGCGAAACCGATGGCATGCTGCCTTCTTGAAACACTGCAGTCTTTCCAGAGTACTCCCACAGTAGAGAATTCCTTCATTTAGAAACAGTCACAATGAAGGAGTAGTGATGCATTTCCAGGTCAGCATACAATTTGGGAAGTTCAGATCGTGAGATCACTCCGTGACTGTCGAATTGTCCTTCCAGATTAGAGAGATCTCCGGTTTGGAAGAAACTGTCGACAAAGCCCATGTGTTGGGACTGTGTTTTGTTGATGATTCAGTCTGCAGCAAGGTGAACGACTGTTGGAGGAAGGGAACATCTGGGATGGCTAAAGGTTGGTCAACCAAGCAGGCTGCTGTGACATTCATCCTGGCAGATGGAGAGGTGTCTTTTTCACTCAGAACACAACTTTTAAGTGGCATAAAGATGGTGGGAAGTTGAGTTGAGCTCATTGCAATATCTATATTGCAATATACCCCTCCTCAGGCTTGCTTTGGCATACAGAGGGAAGCACAGGTTTAACTAAATGAACATCTCTGAGGATCTGTCCAGGGGCCTCCATATCAATGCAATCATTAAGAAGGTATGACTTTGGCTGCACTTCATGAGAAGTTCAAGGAGATTTGGTATGTCACCAAAGACTCCTATAAACTTTAACAGGTGTACCATGAAGAGCATTCGAACTGGTTGCACCACTGTTTGCTATGGAGATAATAACATCTCCATTGCACAGGACAGGAAAAAAATTACAGAGAGTTGTGAACTTGGCCAACACCATGACGGGTACCAGCCTCCACTCCATCAAGGACCTCTACAAGAGGCGATGTCTCAAAAAAGCAGTCTCTCCTCAGGGACCCTCACCACCCAGGCCATGCCCTCTCCTTGCTGCTAGCATCAGGAAGGAGGTACAGGATCCTGAAGACGAGCACTCAACGGTACTGAAACAGCTTATTCCCCTCTGACATCAGATTTCTGAATGGACAATGAACCACAGTCACAACCTTACTTTCACTTCTTTACCATTAATTTATTTTTTACTGTAATTTATAGCAATTTTGCACCTGTAATTTTGCCACAAAACAACGAATTTCATGACATGTTCATGACAAAAATTCTGCTTCTGGCAGGATAAAAGATAGAATGAAAACTGCTGAAGGGATGAGAGTAGGAAAGGTACCAATGAGGGGAAGAAACAACACAGAACATAAAACTTTATAGTACAGGCCCTTCAGCACACAAAATTGTGCTGGCTTGTATCAACCTACTCACCAATCTAAACCATCCCTACATCACACCCATAACCCTCTATTTCCTTGTATCCATGTGCCTATCTAAGAATCCCTATTGTACCAGACTCCTCCACTGCCCCTGGCAATGCATTCCAGGCAGCCACTGCTCCTCAGGTTAAAAAAAAAACACCCCTGATGTGTCCTCTAAACTTTTCTCCCCTTACCTTATGAGATGTACTTTGGAATTTGCTAATGGCACACCAAGAAAATGTTGCTGGCTGCCCCCCCCCCCCTATCTATTACTCCCATAATCTATTACTCTTGTCTTTTCTTCTTTGGCTTGGTTTCGCGGATGAAGATTTATGGAGGGGTAATGTCCACGTCAGCTGCAGGCTCGTTGGTGACTGACAAGTCCAATGCGGGAAAGGCAGGCACGGTTGCAGCGGTTGCAAGGGAAAATTGGTTGGTTGGGGTTGGGTATTGGGTTTTTCCTCCTTTATCTTTTGTCAGTGAGGTGGGCTCCACGGACTTCTTCAAAGGAGGTTGCTGCCCGCCGAACTGTGAGGCGCCAAGATGCACAGTTAGAGGCGATATCAGCCCACTGGCGGTGGTCAATGTGGCAGGCACCAAGAGATTTGTTTAAGCAGTCCTTGTACCTCTTCTTTGGTGCACCTCTGTCTCGGTGGCCAGTGGAGAGCTCGCCATATAACACGATCTTGGGAAGGCGATGGTCCTCCATTCTGGAGACGTGACGTAGACCTCTATTAAATCATCTCTCATCCCAATTTGCCCCAAAATGAAAGGCCCCAGCTCTGGTAAGCTTGCCTCATAAGACACATTCTCCAATCCAGGCAACATCCTGGTATATTTCCTCTGCACTCTCTCCACATCCTTTCTGTAATGAGGCAACAGGACAGAACACAACATTTCAAGTGTGTTGAACAGAATAACAAGAAGGAAGAGCATTGTTAAAAGTGAAATGGAAAGAGCCAATAGAAATAGAAAGTGGGGGGGGGGGGGGTGCAGAACAGCAGCTAAAACACACACCAAATATGTACCCGAAACATTCATATTAATATGCAATGAAGTAATCATTGAGAAACATGCAAGGAAAGAGGAGAAACTCTGAGGAAGTGCAGAGTTAAACCCAAATATCTTGATGTTAACCTGGCAAAGGTGGAGTTGGCAAGTGAATTTATTCAAGTTAGAAAATAGGTTTGATCTTGGAGCATGTCCGGAGGGCATTTGAAAGGTAGATTTTCAGAAGATCCTCTCCTATAGACCTGATGAAAGTATTTTCCTGAAAAATTGATGGTTGGATATGAAATGGAGCTGCCTTAGATCAAGAGGTGCCATAAAAATGTCGATCATCAGACCAGAAGAATGAAACTGTAGCCAGGAATGAGGCTGGACCTGAATTGAAAGTTTGTGAAAATCCAAGACTAGACATAGGCCCAAGGCAGGAAGGGCTTTGACATTATCAGAATTAATTTAAAACGGAATAAACTGAATATCAAAACTTAGAGCAGCTTTGTGGTGCAGACTGAAGTTCAGGAAAATAAATCTAAGAGATGTACTTCCTTCAGGCTGGAAATAACTGAAGGGCATTCCAGCAGATGAATCTAATGATGCAGAACAGAGCAAGATGTGATCTGCACTGAGAAAAACAAGTCAAATTCATGCAAATAAGAGGAAACACATGGAAGTCAGCATAGTTGAAGTGAAAACTCAAAGCTGGAGAAACTCAGCAGGTCAAACAGTGCACCTTATATAGCAAAGATAAAGATGCATAACCAACGTTTTGGACTTGAGCTCTTCGCCAAGGTATGAAAAAATGTGGGCAGGTGCCCGAACAAAATGGTAGGGGTGAGGGGCAGGGGAAGGCGCATGGTCCCAAAGTCAAGAGGTAATCGGTGGATAAGGGACAGAAGGAACACCAGCAAGCAGGTGGAGGAGGGATGGCTCTGTGAATGGAGAGGGAAGAGGGTGGAGATATGAAGGAAAGGAGACATAGGGAATGGAAGGGAAGGAGAATGGAGAGTGAGCTAGCAGAAACCAGAGAGGTCAATGTTAATGCCATCTGTTTGGAGAGTGCCCAGGCAGAAAATCAAGTGTTGTTCCTCCAATTTATGGCTGGTCTTGGTGGGATAGTACATGAGGTCAAGGGCAGATATGTCAGCATGGGAGTGGACATGGAATTTAAGTGGTTGGCCACTGGGAGATCCCCATCACTGATGCAGAGCAAAGCAATCTCCCAGTCTGTGTCTAGCCTCTCTGATGTAGAGAAGGCCTCAAAGGGAGCACCGAATGCAGTAGCTATCTCCCACGGATACACAAGTCAAGGGTGGCTTCACTTGAAAGGACTGTTTGGGGCCCCAAATGGCTGAGAGGGAGGAGGTGTGGGCGCAAGTGTGGCACTTCCACAGGGGTGAATGGTGGGGAGGGATGAGCGGATATGAGAGTCACGGAGGGAGTGGTCCCTACGGAAGGTGGAGAGGATATTGGATGCAATGATTAGGATGAGGAAGGAGTCATCAGTGAAAGGTCTATTCCTTTCTTTGCCATTATCATGTAACTGTTTGTGGAAACTTGCTTCTAAATTATGTGGCTGACTATTTTTCAAAACCCCTGGTATCTGGAATTCAAGCACCCAGCAGCCTCAAGCAATCAACACAACAATAGGTTAAAAAAAAAATGAACACATTTAAAATTGTAAAAGTAAATGTTCTCTGAAGTAACACAAACCTTTGGGGAAGATGGGAGCAAATTTTCAGCCAGTGGAGGGCCTCGGTCATGCTTTGCTGTTGGAATGAAGTTGTGTGAAACAGCAATGGTGTCACTCAGGATGAAGAGCTGATTGATGCCACTCGCTGTTGGGATGAATCTCCTAAAGTTTTGTTCAACGTCTGTTAAGTACAGGTATTCCTCAACTTGCAACCCTGTTCCGTCCTGGCCAAGCGGTCATTTCACGGAATGGATGCATGTCAGAATTGCACTGTATCCATGCTATAGTTCGTCAAATTCAACTTGGCCGCCACCAAGGCCAAGTCTCGCGAGAGGCCTTAATTTCCATAGATAGGCCTGACTTTCACCCGGAAATGCATAATTTTTATATTTTTTCTTCATTGTTTTTTTTTTAATTGGTAAGTTGGGGAATACCTGTATAGTGATTTTGTCTTTTGTCTTTTAAACTGTTTATTCTTAATGCAGGTAGTATGAGTTAGGCATTGCAAGACTCAAGCACCTGGAAAATGCACTTATCTGCCATCTCCCCATTCCCATCCCCACTGGATACCAGAGGGTTTTACTGTACTTCATTAGCCATAAAGTATTTTTGAATGAAAATTTATCTTCCTCTACTATCCATGTACTTTGAGCATTTCTGACACTAGTGACATTATGTAAGAATTGAGGAAAATTTCATCATGTTCCCTATTATATTCTGCAATCCCTTTTCCATATCCTGTATTTCACATGAACTGTTCGGCTGGAGAATCAGGAGGGAACTTTTTTTCTTTTTTCTCACTGTACTATTACCATGCTCTGCTTAGGAATGCTTTGCAACAGCTCTGATCAATGTCACATTACCCAAAACAGTCTTTTCAGCATCTTGAGAAATATGAAAAATAAAAAGACATTAAATGGGCTCAATTTTGTTTATCGATTCAAAATAAGGCAATTCCTGACAGAAACTTCCTGGCATAAGTAGTCATGAAAGAAATACGTCTGCTCTGCCCAGAATTAAAAAGAGAACAAAAGGGATCTGTTAGGTAGTTTATCTTCATGTCAGACTTTTGGAGTTTTTTTTGTGAGATGAGCAATAAGCTTTAAATAAAAGATTTCCTTTTCCAACTCCCTATCCTTGTCACTGCTGGCTGCCTTGACTGACAAAGTCCAGAGAATTAATGAGGGGAGAAAACCCTTCTGAGAATATTTTGTAGCAAAGTAACTCAGTCTAAGCAAAGGCAAATCTGCCAATCAGGTGAGACTTCTGACAGCACCTTTCTCCTTGTTGCATTTGTACCTTAACATCCAAATCAAAACACTGCCAGGTATAGAAAGGAAGGAAAAGCTCATGTTTCCACGAGCTGATTGGCCTGTTTGAGATTTTCCAGAATTTTCTGTTCTTATTTCAGATTTCCAGTGACTGATTAAATCTCTGACCCTATCTTCTGCATTCTCCCAAATACAGGCATTCTTAATTGAATTGCGACTGGTCCTTGATAATAACTTAAACGCTGCAAAACATTCCAAAAGGTTGAAGTGAAACTAATCTATAAACCAAAAGGCAGATTTTTCAAGATTGCATTTTGGATGAGTGTGATGCTAAGGCCATCTTTTTTGGCTAGTTATCCAAGGATGGCTGCTCTTGTCACAAACTTCTGATGGCCTCCTAGAGAAGGTGAGTCAGATGACTGGAGGGCAGAAGAAGAATAACCCATGATGGAAAGCTAGAGATCATATTCCATGTTATTGTTTTTATGGTCCTCAGAGATCTCAAGACAGAAGAGGTAGTTATCATTGTAACTTTGGTGACCTCTTCTATGTTCAGTGGTGACAGAAGGGGCTTGTGCCTAGTCCATTGGCAGGACATTGATTGCTCTAGATATTATGATAATGGAGCTCTGCCCTTAGGAATAATAGAGTGAACTAACCTTCCTTCATCTGTCTTTACTTGGTAAGGAGATCGTTAAACCTCTGAATGTCAGAGTTCTACTCGTGTTTGGTCAACATTCCTCTTTTTTAAAAAAATACATCGACAAAGAAAAATTGACCATTTATCTGTCTTAGTACTGATTGTGGAGTGATGAAACCAAGACTTGGTCCTCAAGTTTATTCAAGAAATAATCACTGTACTCTAAAACACTCACGTAAAGTACCTTAAGAGATTGTGGCAGCATGAAACATTCTGATAGAGCTCTCGAATATGCTTCAATAACAGTTTGCATCATTGACGTTTATTTTGCTTTAAAGATTTTGACCTTCCAGTTTCAAAAAATCGAAGGTTGGATACAGTAAGTATCATAAAAGTTATATTTCTGGTATGTTATTCCACCAAATTGAACAAATGAAAAATGACCCTGTGAATTTACTTTTAATATGTACCAGAATACAATATTTGTTGAATAGAATTACCAGCACATTTCACTTCCAACAATTGATTTTATTTCAAATCAGTAGAATGGAATTTCAGAAAAACTAATAGAACATGCAGCCGTTCTCAACCTTTCCACTTAAATGCCACCTGAAGTAATAGGTGTTCTGTGGTTAGTAAGAGATTGCTTAATTAAAAAATGGTTGAGAACTAGTGGTTTAACTCCCGCAAGAACAACTGTTTTTTTTTAATTCAATGAAATGAACATGGTTATCACGAAAGTATTGATTTGTTTTCATGTTCTCCAGAGAAGGAAATCTGCCATGTTTATCTTGCCAGGATAGATCCAAGGAAAAGTAGTTGAGTTTGAAATGGATGAATGAATGGTCATTCAGCTTGCACACTAAAATTGATCTTGTTCCTATCTACATTGAAATTTTTTAAAATGTCAAGCTTACATCGCAAGCCATGCATAAAAAAAAAGAAACACAGGAGCCAATAACTTATGCAAATTACGATACTGGGCCAGTATTCCTTCTCTTATAGTCTCCTGGTGTGCACAGGAAGAGTTAGCTCATCAATATTAAACCCTACCTCTTTCTTTACCCATTTTCTAGAGTGCTTTGACTTAAGAGTTAATAAAACTTGTCTTTTAAGCATAGTCAGGACCATTATGGAGTCAGATATAACAGATCCAAGATCAAAGAAGCAGAGTCCATTTTTTGTTACATATACCATTTTGACCTTACCTTATTTTCCTGATGTTGATACAGTATGTTCAAGGTGTCCATTGCTCTCGTAATGGACTGCATTGCAGTAATTATATTTTGGTAGACCAACTTTGCAAAAGCTTTTCGTTCTTCTTCGGAATATCCTGATCCATGAATTATTCTCAATTGTTTGATGAATGTGCTTTTTCCACTTTCTCCAGTGCCTAGAATGACAACAGATACCATGATACACATTAGATTGGCAACTCCTTGGAAAATACAGCAGCCCATACCTCCAAGCAGCAAGATTCAGACAACGTTCAGGCAAATGTTAATCAGTGCGAACAGCAGAAGAATCAGAAATTCAGAATTTATTGGCATGAACATTACGATATTCATTGTCTTTGTAAGGTAAAACATCATGAGATGGGAATGTGTAAGGAGTTACCCTGTACAGGGCTGTAACAAGATGTGAATGCATCCTTGTACTTACAAGATAAGAGAGACATTGATGGATTGAGAGGCAGGAAGCTAGCAGGGAAAGGATAGCAACAGTTTTAGTCATTGGACAAGTAATGATATGATGATGTTCTAAGCATGTATCCAAGGGTATAAAAAAATCACCATTTTGCTGATAACGGCAGAATGCATTCTCCGACTAACTTTGTTAGTCGCAAGTGTTACAATCCGGTAATAAAGAACAAAGAACCCTGATTTCGACTCAGTCTGGTGTTTGTCTCACTCATTCATGAACAAAGCAGACCTAACATCTTGCAGCAGCAAATGTTGCTATAAATTATATTTCAAAAATAAATAGAGTGTAAGAAAACTGAAGAAAGTGAGGTGGTATCTGTGGTTCATTGTCTATTCAGAAATCTAATGGCAGAGGGAAGAAGCTGTCCTGTGTTGCGAGGTGCTCATCTCCAGGCTCCTGTACCTCTTTCCCGATGGTAGCATTTCCCATGCAGACTGCATATTAAAACATCAGGCTATTCCTGACCCACAAACAAAGCCTGGAATTAAATGAGCTGGTCATTGACCCATCAGAATTTATGAGTGCTCACTGTGCACAAATTGGATAGGACTTTTCCCCAAATGACAATACTTCCAAAATATTTCAATGGCGGTAGAGCAGCTTGGTATTTCTGAAATAGCAAACACTCTCTGTTACTGCACAAGACCCTCTCCCCGTGCTAAAACAAACGCGTCTTGGCAACTGACCACACTTAAAACTATTCTAAATGAAGATCAGTCAGACACAACCACAAAGGTAATTAATTCAACAATTTTTAGGTTTCATTTGCAATTATAAATATTAACACTAAGTGAACAGAAAAGGGAAATTACCATGCTCTCAGTGCACTGTGGGTAACTTGGTTCAGAACAAGTGCATGCTAGCAGAACATCTTGCTAGCAAATAGTTCTTAAATATCCAATGATGAGAAATATCAGACAAAATTATTATTTAATAAATATGATGCAATAAATCTATTTTATACATGCCTTTCATTAACTTGGACCATCGTTAATTGATAAGGATCAATTGTGCAAAGTTGTGCTTTGCATGGTGGACATCTCCAGCCATGGTCAATAGTGACGTGCCTGATAACACTCAACAAAATTTGTTACAGCTATTTAATGAAAATGTTGTTCTTGTGTGTACGTCAGAAGGAGAATATCCTTTTGGTGTTTTCATTTCCTTTTTTCATACACTGCTTTCCCCTTTTACACCTTTCTATATCACTAAGTGGTTTAAGATTTGGTTGTTCTGGCCACAGTTCTGCATGAGCCCAGTCAATCTATCTTCACTTTATATATTCTAAGTCTTCTACTTCCACATCGATTCTGAAACAGATTGGTATTCAGAGCAGTTCACCTTTTGGATACAGTTGTCTGACTTCGGTGGCCAAAATACATGGGAGAGGTTATGCAGTGGATAAGGATGATTCCTCAAGTCAAATAAACTGTTTGGGAGGGTGGGGGGGGGAAGAAACAGCTACAAAGGAGATGATTTCAAGAGACCCTTTCAGAATATAACCAGAATAACAATACAAAAAATGTTAATTGAAGTTGAAGCAGAGGTCTGGTTCAATCCAAAAAGGGGCAAATTCATTACTGATCGAGGGAAGGTTTAATTCCAACACATGATTCAAGTCAAGATTATAAAATTAAAGAAATGAATTTCTTCAATGCTGGTACTCCTAAAATTCATTGAAGTCAATTAAGGGTCTGTGAATGCCAAGATGATGGAAATGAAAGGAATTTCAAAAGAGCTAAACAGAACCATAAATATTTAGAAGATGGAGGCAGCCATTTAACCCATTGTGTGGATGCTAAAAATGGATTTCAGTCAAAATAATTTCTTGGTCTATAATCTGTCAGTTAAATGCACCTCCATCTAGCTTTTAAATGTGGTGGTTTCCTCTTCCATCATTCTCTCACGTAATGAGTTCCAGGGCCCTATTTACTACTGAGTGTATTTACTATTGAGTGAAAATATCTTTCCTCAGATCCTCCTCCTAACCTTTTACCAACCAACTCTACAAATCCTGAATATTTTTCCCCTTGCCAAATCTGTCCTTCCCTATAATAATGTTCTACGCCTCAATTAAATCTTCCCACATTTTCTTTTGTTCCAGAACAAAAAATCCTCTCTGAACTAGTCTTTTCACATAACCACAAATTTTCTTGCCCTGTATGTTCATCTCATAAATCTCTGCTATACATTTCCACTGATGTCACATCCTTCCTGTGGTAAAGCGAGCCAAACTGTACACACAACCCTGACTATTCCCTAATTCATGTTTTATATGGTTCTTGCTCGAGTTCTATATTTCAGCCAAAAAGGACAAAATTCTTGAATGCCTCTTGACCCATCTTTTATCAAATTGCCCAATTATCTCAGGGGGCATCCAGCTATTTATTGTGCATTCTCTTGCCTGGTTATTTTTCTTTCTGTGAAAACAAATTGAACTTGAAACGTTAAGGTTTGCCATGGCTGAAAGGATTCTAGAACCATTCTTAACACCCTTCCTCTTCTGCCTCAAAATAGGAAAGCAACCAGTGTTAAATCTATACTTGGCTATTTTAGAAAGGAATTAGTTTGAAGTGGATCAGGTGTCTGTTCAGAATATTTCCTACATTGCAATGTTCATTTCCCACAGTTGGTGGTAGAACATTGGCCAAAGAAAGTCATTAGAGAGAGATAAATATCTCAAAAGTTATTTAATTATTTTAGAAAGTAAGGATTTTTCAGTGCAGATCTTTTCAATGTTATACAGGATTGACTCTGCAAAGAGGTAGATTACAAATAATTGTAGACTTGATTTGATGAAGGGCTCAAGCCCAAAATGTCAGTTATGCATTTTATCTTTGCTATATAAAGGATACTGTTTGACCTGCTGAGTTTCTCCAGCACGTTGTGATTTTAGTAGATTACAAGTAGAGTTGATGAATCAAGATGTTATCTTAAGTTCCCTGATGAATGGTCCAGGCCTGAAAAGCCAACAGCCTTCGCCTTTCCATGAATACTGCCTGACCTGCTGAGTTCTTCCAACACTATATGCATTGATCTTAAATATAATTGTTAAAAATGTTACCTGGATTGCAGTATCTAGAATACAAAGAAAGTTTGAGTAGACTGGGTCTTTATTCATTGGAGCATAGAAGGTAGAGGGGGATTTGATAGAGGTATTTAAAATTATGAGGGGAATAGACCGAGGAGATGTGAATAGCCTCTTCCCCTTGAGGGTAGGTGAGATTGGAACAAGGCGTCATAAGTTAAAGGTGGGGTGGGGGGGGGGGGAAGTTTAGAAGTTACATGAGGGGAAACTTCACTTAGAGAGTGGTGGCTGAGTGGAATGACCTTCCTGAAGAGGTGGTTGAAGCAGGGTCAATTTTGTCATTTAAGAGAAGGTTGGATGAGTGCATAGATGTGAGGAGATTGGAGGGTTATCGACAGAGAGCAGGTAGCTGGGATTAGAGATCACTTAAATTGGTGTGGACTAGAGGGGCTGAGATGGCCTGTTTCTGTACTGCAATTGTTATATGGTTATTCATTTTAAAAAAACAATGCAGAAAATAATGTAGCTTCAGTAGATAGAAAAACTGAGTTCATGGTTCATATTGATTACTTGTTATTAAAACTGGGTAACAATACAATGGAGAGAAAGATGGCTGAGAGAGGTTGTGATCAAGGACATAGCAGGAAGACAAAAATATGAAAGAAAAGTGTGATGCGCTGTGGTGCAGCAAAGATACAAAATTCGAGACGGTACTACAGGCTTTAAACAGCTTAAATTTGAACACCAGGTCTCTGTGTGTTCCACGTGTCCGACTAATTTAGGAAAGGGCTGGCTCAAGTCTTTATCTGGCCTGGTGACTGACAGCCTCCCACGTTGACTACCTGAAGGCACTGTGGTTGTCCCCTGAAGTAGACTGGTAGGAATGCGGCCAGTGTAGTGGTTGTATCACCCCATAGGTCTACCATGTAAGAAGGAAGATAGAATTTAGCAAGTAATAAGAGGTGTCTTGTCACAGTGTAAAAATTTAAAATTATAAAAAGAGAGATAAAATAAGAATCAAAAACTGGCATTGCTAATTATCTGAAATTCTTGAACCTAATTTTGAATCGAGAAGGCTGTGATTGCCCAGATGCTGCACAAACTCAGGGTTTGAGAGAACAGTGCAGAAGGCTGAAGACAGATTTGTGAGTGGGAGCAGTTGGAAAAACTAAAGTTATTCCTAAATGAAGCATAAAGCCACACTTGTGAACTGACTGCAGATGCTTTCCACAGTGGTTACCCAGCCTTCCAATTCCCCATTGTAAACTAACATTAGGAAAACCTTTTCTGATCAACCTAAAACATTGCCTATGAATTTTCTCGTGCTCGCTCTCTCGTGCTCGCTCTCTCGTGCTCGCTCTCTCGTGCTCGCTCTCTCGTGCTCGCTCTCTCGTGCTCGCTCTCTCGTGCTCGCTCTCTCGTGCTCGCTCTCTCGTGCTCGCTCTCTCGTGCTCGCTCTCTCGTGCTCGCTCTCTCGTGCTCGCTCTCTCGTGCTCGCTCTCTCGTGCTCGCTCTCTCGTGCTCGCTCTCTCGTGCTCGCTCTCTCGTGCTCGCTCTCTCGTGCTCGCTCTCTCGTGCTCGCTCTCTCGTGCTCGCTCTCTCGTGCTCGCTCTCTCGTGCTCGCTCTCTCGTGCTCGCTCTCTCGTGCTCGCTCTCTCGTGCTCGCTCTCTCGTGCTCGCTCTCTCGTGCTCGCTCTCTCGTGCTCGCTCTCTCGTGCTCGCTCTCTCGTGCTCGCTCTCTCGTGCTCGCTCTCTCGTGCTCGCTCTCTCGTGCTCGCTCTCTCGTGCTCGCTCTCTCGTGCTCGCTCTCTCGTGCTCGCTCTCTCGTGCTCGCTCTCTCGTGCTCGCTCTCTCGTGCTCGCTCTCTCGTGCTCGCTCTCTCGTGCTCGCTCTCTCGTGCTCGCTCTCTCGTGCTCGCTCTCTCGTGCTCGCTCTCTCGTGCTCGCTCTCTCGTGCTCGCTCTCTCGTGCTCGCTCTCTCGTGCTCGCTCTCTCGTGCTCGCTCTCTCGTGCTCGCTCTCTCGTGCTCGCTCTCTCGTGCTCGCTCTCTCGTGCTCGCTCTCTCGTGCTCGCTCTCTCGTGCTCGCTCTCTCGTGCTCGCTCTCTCGTGCTCGCTCTCTCGTGCTCGCTCTCTCGTGCTCGCTCTCTCGTGCTCGCTCTCTCGTGCTCGCTCTCTCGTGCTCGCTCTCTCGTGCTCGCTCTCTCGTGCTCGCTCTCTCGTGCTCGCTCTCTCGTGCTCGCTCTCTCGTGCTCGCTCTCTCGTGCTCGCTCTCTCGTGCTCGCTCTCTCGTGCTCGCTCTCTCGTGCTCGCTCTCTCGTGCTCGCTCTCTCGTGCTCGCTCTCTCGTGCTCGCTCTCTCGTGCTCGCTCTCTCGTGCTCGCTCTCTCGTGCTCGCTCTCTCGTGCTCGCTCTCTCGTGCTCGCTCTCTCGTGCTCGCTCTCTCGTGCTCGCTCTCTCGTGCTCGCTCTCTCGTGCTCGCTCTCTCGTGCTCGCTCTCTCGTGCTCGCTCTCTCGTGCTCGCTCTCTCGTGCTCGCTCTCTCGTGCTCGCTCTCTCGTGCTCGCTCTCTCGTGCTCGCTCTCTCGTGCTCGCTCTCTCGTGCTCGCTCTCTCGTGCTCGCTCTCTCGTGCTCGCTCTCTCGTGCTCGCTCTCTCGTGCTCGCTCTCTCGTGCTCGCTCTCTCGTGCTCGCTCTCTCGTGCTCGCTCTCTCGTGCTCGCTCTCTCGTGCTCGCTCTCTCGTGCTCGCTCTCTCGTGCTCGCTCTCTCGTGCTCGCTCTCTCGTGCTCGCTCTCTCTCTGTTTCTCTCTCTCTGTTTCTCTCTCTCTCTCTCTCTGCAGAAGTTGCTGACTTACTATTTCCAGCTTTTTTTAATTATATATACTTTTTAGAATCTTCAATATTGAGAATTTGAAATATCTATGTTGTGATTTCCACCTGACAGTTCTATTGATTATGTTTAAGAACATTGGAGACAAAAGGATTTCAAGCAGTGGCTCATTGTGCTAGCACAGTAAAGTGGGTCATAGCATTTTATTTACAAATGGTTCTACAAGGAAATAAATGAAGGAATTTACATTAATTGATGTTAGTTGTCGGGAAGTCATGCTAGTGCTGGAAAAAATTACGCAAGTCAGAAGATTGAATTTTCAAACAGGTGTGTAACAGTGGATTAACCAGTTTATCTCCATTGTGATCCAGAAAGTCAACAAATATAACATTGATGGAATTAAAAACATGTCAAACAATATCTTTTCATAATGATGCAATATTATTACAAATAGTTAGCTCATTTTCTGGATCTACTTTGATTGGTCTAATACCTTTAAAACACCAAAGATATTCCGGCCCACAAACCTGTGCCATCTAAATACACCAATTAACCTACAAATCCCGCACATTTTTGGAATGTGGGAGGAAACTGGAGCACCCTGTGGAAACCCATGCAGATACGGGGGAAAACTCCTTACAGACAGTGCCAGACACTGTAACAAGCATTGCATTAACCACACTCGTTTCATTTCAGGGAAAAAGAGTTGAATTGCTAAACAGATGTTTTCCTTAGCAATTTGTCAAGATCATTTGACCCACAAAGGCACAAGATGTTGGGATGTTGAAAGTACAACAGAAAATGCTGGCAACACTCTCCAGTCAGGCAGCATCTGCTGAAAGAGAAGCAAAGTTAACATTCATGGTCAAAGACCCTCGGTTTAAGCAAAGTTAACATTCATGGTCAAAGACCCTCGGTTTATTTGATCTTTCCTCACTTCTCACCATACAATGCAATGCTGAACAAGTCATTCCAAATATCCAAAAATGATTATTATTGCATCCAGTGACACAAGGACAGCTTCTCCCCCCCTCTACCATCAGTTTGCTGAATGGACAATGAACCACAGGCACTTCACTTTCTCCTATTTTCTTCCACTCTTTATTTTGAAGTGTAATTGTCACAATATTTGCCTTGAAACGCTGCTGCAAAACAATGAATTTTGTGACATATTCAGGACAATAAATTCCAATAGTGATTCTGAATCCTCAATGAATGCAGTTGGAAGATTTGTCTGATGCAAGAAATTTTCCCAAATGAAAATATGGTTGGGCAAACCTCATATTTACTCACATGGGGTATATTGTTAAATTAATTCAAGGTCTCTGCATATTATTTACAAACAACAGACTTTTTCCAAGTTCATTAGCCTGAAGCTGCATCTAGTAGAATAAATAATTCATTTAACATTCCCACAAATACTCAAAAGTTATAAACAGTGGAAGTGACCGTTTGTGCAGAATAATATCCAAGAGCAAAATGTGGACCGCACACAGGCCCCTTCTTTTCAACTCTCCTCAGCACCAAGTTAAAATGTGCATTGTGATGTGGCAAGGATATTCCTTTGAGGCATAATCTTCAGAAGATGAATGTTTTACAAGAATATCATTGTTTGCTTTATAAGTGGCCCACCAGCATTAATAAAAATATGACTGCCAAATTAAAAAAAAGCAATGAGAAATATTTTGAGGAAAATGGCAACCAGTTAATGCAATTTAATTTTAACCTAGGCCTTCAGCACAGTAACAGGCCCTTCTGGAGCACAAGCTCATGCATCCTAAATAACCCAATTGACCTACAACCCCCGGTACGTTTTTGAAGGGCGGGAGGAAACTGGCGCACTGGAGAAAACCTATGCAGACAAGGGGAAAACAGACAAACTCCTTCCAGACAGCGCCAGATTTGAACCCGGGTCACTGGCGCTGACACAGCGTTGTGCTACGCTAACTGTGCCACCCCTCATGTTTGGGAAAGTTTCACCCTAAAACCTGAAAATGGGAACTTCACTCGAAGGAGTAGTTGGCCCAAAGTGGAATCGCAGAATAAGAACGGATATCCTATCTGATAGCCCTGCTACTATGTTACACATGTACTGTACATGTCACTGGAAAAAATAAGTTAATTGTAGGATAACCCTCTCTCATTCAAAAAGTTGAAACATTCTTTGCGTTATGAGAAAACTTCCATTTTTCAAATGGAGCATTTTCATGTCTTAAAACCCAATAACTCCAATGACAGGAACATTGGCCTCATTTCATTTTGAGATGCTTTCTTTGTCCTGTCCGTCCCTCTTTCCTCACCCTCCCTGCAACTTATAAGCAAGTTTTTTCTCCCCTTTTCCATTAAATGACGGGTTCCAACCCTGTTTCTTTCCACAGATGCTGAGTGTATACAGCATCTCTGGTTTTTATCTTTCACCACACCACTTGTTTGCTGTTAGACTATAAAATCAAGTATTGCATTGTGGGATCACGTCCCCTGGAATCGGGTTGAGAATTGTAAACTTGGGTCTAGCTTAGACTTATCTGGATATGTGTTTCACTGACGAAGGACTGTCACATTAACATCCTAACCTCCTCTTTACACAAATATTTTGGCTACAATTCAATATATTATGTAAAACAGGTCCTCAAAAAAACAATTCAATTTATTTGATAAGCCCAAATATCAATAAAAATATGCTGGTAACTAGTGCAAATTCATTTTGTAAGGCAATATTCTTTGGCATAATTGGTTTTCTTTAAACTGTGTAATTAAAGGGCCAAAATCTAATTGTGGTTCAGGATGAACAGGGAAGAATTGTCAAATAATTAAATGGCCAGTTAACTTGCACTACACTTAAGGTATCTTGGCTCTGTCGAACGTGTGAGGAAGGAAAAAATGAGAGAACTGGGGAAAAAATAAATTGGAACATAGAAATTGGATCATAATGCAGACATTTTTCTTCGAAAGAACAAATAAGTTGCATCGTATATTTAGAATCTCAGAAGATTAAGAGAGGAGCAATGATATAAACTGATTTTTTTTCTCCTTTTATTAAGACAAATAAGGAGGGGGTTTAACATATCATGGATCATTTCACAGAACATGATCACATCAGAGAAGTGCAAAATATTATGTAAAGGAACTTTGCGTGCATCATTTGTATAATTTTTATATTCAATATTATTTTTGAACAGTATGAGTTATAATTTAATTGTTTAGTTATTATAAATATAGAATTTGATATCCTGAACCAAATAAGTTATGTAATAATTATGGATATAATTCTAATTTACAATTGATATGTGACATATATGATCATTTGATTTACATTATCATTAATATACCTTGTTAAAAGGGTTTTTGTTAAATTCAATACAAATATTTTAAAAAGAAATAATAATTACAGTCGTCAAAGGAAGAGGAACTAGCCCTTCGACTTGCATTGATTCTGGGAGAGAGATGTCCAACTGTAGTGTTTCACTTTGGCCTTCGGAAAATTGTATCGGAAATTGTACATCTTTGGCTTGGCTTCGCGGACAAAGATTTATGGATGGGTAATGTCCACATCAGCTGCAGGCTCATTTGTGGCTGACAAGTCCGATGCGGGACAGGCAGACACGGTTGCAGCGGTTGCAAGGGAAAATTGGTTGGTTGGGGTTGGGTGTTGGGTTTTTCCTCCTTTGTCTTTTGTCAGTGAGGTGGCTCTGCGGTTTTCTTCAAAGGAGGTTGCTGCCCGCCGAACTGTGAGGCGCCAAGATGCACGGTTTGAGGCGATATCAGCCCACTGGCGGTGGTCAATGTGGAAGGCACCAAGAGATTTCTTTAGGCAGTCCTTGTACCTCTTCTTTGGTGCATCTCTATCACGGTGGCCAGTGGAGAGCTCGCCATATAACACTATCTTGGGAAGGCGATGGTCCTCCATTCTGGAGATGTGACCTACCCAGCGCAGTTGGATCTTCAGCAGCGTGGATTCGATGCTGTCGGCCTCTGCTATCTCGAGTACTTCGATGTTGGAGATGAAGTCGCTCCAATTAATGTTGAGGGTGGAGCGGAGACAACGCTGGTGGAAGCGTTCTAGGAGCCGTAGGTGATGCCGGTAGAGGACCCATGATTCGGAGCCGAACAGGAGTGTGGGTATGAAAACGGCTCTGTATACGCTAATCTTTGTGAGGTTTTTCAGTTGGTTCTTTGTCCAGACTCTTTTGTGTAGTCTTCCAAAGGCGCTATTTGCCTTGGCGAGTCTGTTGTCTAATTCGTTGTCGATCCTTGCATCCGATGAAATGGTGCAGCCGAGATAGGTAAACTGGTTGACTGTTTTCAGTTTTCTGTGTCCGATGGAGATGTGGGGGGGGCTGGTAGTCATGGTGGGGAGCTGGCTGATGGAGGACCACAGTTTTCTTCAGGCTGACTTCCAGGCCAAACATTTTGGCAGTTTCCGCAAACCAGGACGTCAAGCGCTGAAGAGCTGGCTCTGAATGGGCAACTAAATCGGCATCGTCTGCAAAGAGTAGTTCACGGACAAGTTGCTCTTGTGTCTTGGTGTGAGCTTGCAGGCTCCTCAGATTGAAGAGACTGCCATCCGTGCGGTACCGGGTTTAAACAGCGTCTTCATTGTTGAGGTCTTTCATGGCTTGTTTCAGCATCACGCTGAAGATTGAAAAGAGGGTTGGTGTGAGAACGCAGCCTTGCTAGGATTCTCCTAAATAGAATAATACCTAGTGTCGCCGAGAATGTTCTCCCAGAATCACAGTGCGGCTTTCGCGTAAACAGAGGAACTACTGACATGGTCTTTGTCCTCAGACAGCTCCAAGAAAAGTGCAGAGAACAAAACAAAGGACTCTACATCACCTTTGTTGACCTCACCAAAGCCTTCGACACCGTGAGCAGGAAAGGGCTTTGGCAAATACTAGAGCGCCTCGGATGCCCCCCAAAGTTCCTCAACATGGAAACTGTACATAGCTTTGCAGTAAATGGATTCATATCGAAATCAATGTTTTGATCCTTTGTGATAAAAACTTTGCAATTAATTTCTTCTTGTATTGATTATTACACCCAAGGTCAATAATGCATGGACTTCAATGTTTTTTTTATAGAGATTTACACTTCAAGCATCAATTAAGTAAGATGTTGTAAATCATGCGGGTCTTTCAGGGGTGCAGTTGGAATCTGTTGCAATGATTATAAATCAAGTGTTAAACCAAAGAATTAGAATTACGTGGTGGAACTAGTCAACTGTGAAATGTTTAATAGTGAGCAAGATTATTCATTCATTTCAAAGTTAAAATGAGTTTGCTAACAACATTTTCTAGAAGTATTTAACATTATTAAATTTGCAGTATTTGTCAATTCAATGTCACGGATAGTGATTCTAAATGTAATGAGTTGGAGTTAGTTTTATGCAAGTTGATAGCTATTAAGGCAAGGCAGGGTTATTCACTAGGTTGAACTATTTTCTTGCAGGGCAAACAACAAATTGCTTTGGAAATTTATCAGCTCAGTGCCAAATGGAGAAAACCTCTCAGTTATTCAACTACATGCATAATTTATTGTTAAATTAATTTGGCATTGTTCAGGTAGATATACTGATGAACTCTGTACTGATGATGCAATAATGCAGCATGCAGGAGGGGGGATATAGATCAGCTTGTTGAGTGATGCCACAACAACAACATTGCACTCAGTGTTGGCAAAGCCAAGGGAGAGAATATGAACCGGACCTCGTCGAGGTGTCAGCAATGGAAATGGTTAAGAACTTCAAGTTCCAGGGTGTCAACATCTCTGAGGAACTATCCTGGGGCCTCCATGCCAATGCAATCATGAAGAAGGCTCATGAGGAGTTTGAGGAGATTTGGCAAATCATCAAAGACTTTTGCAAGTTTCTATAAATGCACCATGAAGGGCATTCTGATTGATTGCGTCGCTGGGTGGAATGCAGACGCCAAGGCACTGGGTAGGAAAAAGACTACAGAGATTTGTGAACTCGGCCAATGTCATCAGGTCTCCACTCCATTAATGACATGTACAAGAAGAGGTCTTAAGAAAGCACCCTCTATCCTCAGGGACCCTCCCCACCCACGTCTTCATCGCTGCTACCGTTGGGAAGGAGATACAGGAGAATGAAGATGAACACTCAGAGGCACAAGAACAGCTTCTCCTCCTCTGTGAGCAGATTTCTGAATGGACAATGAGCCATACACACTACTTCACTTTCTCTCATTTTTGCAGTAATTTATTTAGTTTAAAACGTAATTTTATAGTAATATTTTCACTGTAATCCTGGTGCAAAATAACAAATTTTGTGACATGTTCATGGCAGCAAATTCTGATTCTAATATAATACCACGCAGTATTCTGTTGCCCATCAATACAGACTATTCCTCATGTGCTCAACTCCTAAAGTTAAACATAGAATCTGGGGAATAAACCCAAAAAAAGTACACTGGAAGGAAAATGATTGGACAAGGCAGATTTGTAAACAGCAGCAGATTAAAACGTAACCAAGATAAATTGGGATTACTTACTATCTCAATCTTGGAGCATGTGAAAATTTCAATGATGTGGTCACCTGTTCCACTTGGCCCTTTGAGTCCAACAGAACAAATTAACCAGGACGTTCTCATGAGATGAAAGTGAAAAGGTTAGGTTGGCTTACTATAGCAATAGAAGAATTGAGATAATGCATTTGATTACTTGTTTTATTTTTCTGTGAAGTGTGGGGACATCAGAAACAAAGTCACATTTAGTTGCCACTGAAGAAGCATCTTTCTTGAATTGCTGCAACCCCTGCATTGAAGTTAACATAACAACTACAGCACGGAAACAGGCCATTAGACCCTTCTAGTCCGCACCGAACCAAACACTCCTCTCTAGTCCCACCTACCTGCACAATGACCATAACCCTCCACCTTCTTCTCATCCATATACCTGTCCAGCTTTTTCTTAAATAATAAAATTGACTCTGCCGCCATAACATAATGCTTTATGTAATGTTGGGAGCAAGTTCTCAGATCATCAAAACCAGTGACGATGTGGGAGCAGCAAAGTAGTTCTCAGTCAGAATTGGGTGTGACTCAGTGGAAAAAGGCAGTGAGTAGCGTTCCCCAAAACTGAGGCCTTTGTCCTTCTCAAAGGGCAGGGCCATGAGTTTTGAGAGGTGCTGTTGGTAATAATTACATTGGGCAATGAAGCATTTTCTTCCTGAACCCTTTTGGATGTATTTTATGGATTTTGGACTGTTGATTGCGAAAATAATCTTAAAATTTTCTGATCACATTCCTTTTTTTTTTTAAGATACCTGTATAACCAATTTTTGTGATTTCCTGTCATATTTTAAGTCGCCTTCAAGCATACAAAGCCACGAAGTGCAACGTGCCTTTGAAAATTCATTTTCTGCTTTCACACTTGGGCTTGGATCATGGAGCAGTCAGTGACAAACATGTGAAAGGTTTCACCAGAACATTGCGAACATGGACCACCAGTATCAGGGCAATTGGAATCCATCAATGCTGGCGCCCATTGTTGGACACTGACACCAGAGGCATCAAATACTGAATACAAACAGAAATTAGGGTAGTTGAACTATTGCATCATTATGCGATTAAACATGCTAAAATTAATAAAAATTAATTTAATGTTTCTCCAACTTCCTACGTGATACAGCAAATCTGAAATTATTTTTGTGTTCAGCTTGAAGTAATCCCCAAATTTTTTTTTCAAGAAGCAAACCTTTTCAAAAAAATTGTCCAAAGACATTCTAAAGATTGTGTGTACTGCAGGCACTTTGTGCCAGTAATTGGGGGCAGTGAATGCTCCAAGCAGCAGAGATTGCCAATCTTGTAGGATTTGTCATAGGTTAATTTGCAGAATAGATTTCCATCACAATCCTGTCTTGTGATATTAAGAAGTGATTCACTTGGTGTGAGATGCTCTTGTAGTGAGAGACTTCATGTTGTTGGTTCAACTCTGATTCTGCACGTTCCTCAGAATAATTATTGTTAAGGATTCATGAATGGTAATCCATTTGAATGTGAATGGGCAATGTTTAGAATCACTCTTGCTGAAGGTGAGATCAATGAAACCATCAGTCCTTTGGGTTGATAGTTATGGGGCAATATTCTCAACCACGAGGTTAGAGATTGTAGAGGAATTCAATCACACTGCTCATCACAGCCCAAGAACCATCTGATTACCCAGTCTAGATCTGTCCTGTGTCTGCCCATTTGGGAAGGAGATGGTGCTATACTATATAAAGAAGGGTTCCCTCAGTATGGCTTCATCTTTCTGGGTACAGATTGGATATTACTCAATACAGATAGATTCCATTTACATGGAGTTGGTCCATACCTCTATAAATCTTTCCTATACATGTACCCATCCAAATGTGATTTAAATGCTGCATTTGTACCCACCTCTACCACTCTCTAGCCACTCATTCCACATACTCACTACCATCGATGAGAAAACCAATGCCCCTCAGGTGGTTCTTCAATTTTTCCCATCTCACCTTAAACCAATGGCTTCTACTTTTAAATTCCCTGACCCTGGGAAAAGGCATGAACATTAATCTTACCTCTGCCCTTCATGATTTTATAAACCTCTATAATTTTATATGTTATAAAAAATTTAATATTTTATAAGCCTCCTTTGCTTCCAGAAAAATTTCCCAGCCTATCCAGTTTCACCCTGTAGCTGAAGCCACATAGGAGGTAACCAGAACTGCATATACAACTCCACCCCTTAGTCTCTGTGCTTCAACGCTGTACAAGGGCCTACCATTTACTGTGGAAGGCCTAAATGAAACATCTCGCATTCTGTGGTCCACTTCCCTGTTGACCTGGATCCAGCAAGAGGATATTTGATAACCTTCTTCAACTATCAATTATACCAGCCATTTTCAACCTTACGGCTATGACTCCCTTAAGCTCAAAGTTCGTGGCCCTCCTTCCCTTTGAAGCACTCAAGTTTAGTTGGTTTCTTTTGTATTTCTCTCCTTCCCGCTTTGTAAAAATGTTATGATTTTAGTCCGTGGCCCTCCTGCTCTGAGGTAGCAGTTCTACTGTCAGTATAACAGTGCCACCCCTGTTTCTTATATGAGTGTCTGTTAGGATCAGTTCAAATCAAATGACTATACAATAGTCATATACAACAGGGTGGCACGGTTGGCACAATGCCTTTACTGCGGCAGCAATCGGGACCAGGGTTCGAATCCCACACTGTCTGTAGGGAATTTGTACGTTCTCCCCGTGTCTGAATGGGTTTTCCCCGGTGGCTCCAGTTTATTCCCACCATTAGGTTAAATGGGTGTAAATTGGGCTGTACAGACTCGTGGGCAGAAATAGCCTGTTACTATACTGTATGTCTAAACTTTAATTTAAATTCAAGCCTCATTTCACCATGGTTTGAACACATATAATTTCAATAATACTGATCCAATACAGAGAAGTTAATACATTCCCAAACCTTTACTCCTTCAGATGCGAGAAAACAAGTTACAGGGGTACAAGCAGATAAGGAGAATGGGAAGTGGCACTGAACTGCTGGGACCCATCATGGAGCAGATGGGCCAAATGAAGGCCTCCCCCGACCCTGTATTATGAAATGTTAATGGTTTCATGCAGGCCTTGCATGTTTCTTGTAATAATTCTGTCTGACCTTTGAGGAGCTGGATGATCAATTTGCGTCTTATTCAAAATTCCTCCCTTAACAACAACGCCGCCCAGAAGCAATTCATTCATTTTTATGACTGATTTTTGCTCCTATCTTGCTGAACTTCAAAGTAATTAATTACACGCAAAATGCTTGAAGATATTCACAAGAGATTCGACAGAAACTATAAAATTTGCATAGTTCTTTGAAACTTCAATGACCAGTATCAAGTACTTAGTTCAACATATAAAAATGTTAAAGCACTGTAGTTTTAGTCACCATCAACTGGCCATTTAAGAAATATTTTATTGGGATTACAAAGTCTTGGTAAGGAACATAAACATTTTGTGCTACAATGCATGCCTGCACTATATTTTGTCTGTTTTAAGAAAAAAATAACAAAAATATAGGTTGTCAGTTGAAGTGTTCTAAATCCTCGAGATTTTACTATACAAAAGGATTTTCCGAGAATGCCTGTGTTAGCAACTTGGAATAAACCATGTCGAGTTTTTGAAACTTGTTTTTGAAGATATTCCTTGCTTAAAGGTTAGTATAAATATTAATGCACTCATTGAAAAGTGGCACTTAAAGGTCAATGTTTTGTACCATTTAGATTTTTGGAACATTGGGATCTCTTCTGGGGAAGGTGGGACCTGTACAGTTTGGATAGCTTACACCTGAACTCGAGGGAAAGCAATATCCTTGTGGGCAGGTTTGCTAGTGTAGTTCGGGAGGGTTTAAACTAGTTTACAAGGGGGGTGGGACCAGGTCAGCGATAGATCAGTGGAAGAAATGCATGGAGATCTATCATTTAGAGAGGTTTTAAGGAAGGAGAAGCAGAATATAGGGTATGAAAGTAGTAAGGTAGAAGGGCTAAAGTGCATGTACTTGAATGGAAGAGGCAGCAGGTGTAAGGGTGATGAACTGAAAGCCTGGATACATGCAGTATGTGGAACTATGATGCAGTGGCCATAGTTCCTGGGTGGCATCAGGGCAGGAATGGATTCCTGGATTTCAGTGTTTTTACAGAGGGGGGAGAAGGGGAGGCATTAATGGTCAGGGATACTATTACAGCTGCAAAAAGGGTGAGTAATGTAGCAAGATCATCTTTTGAGTCAGTATGGGTGGAAGTTAGGAACAGGAAGGGAGCAGTTACTCTATTGGAAATATTCCCACAAGCCTCCTGGTAACAGCAGGGATAGGAAGGAGCAGGTTGGGAGGCAGATTTAGGAAAGGTGCAAAACTAACAATGTTGCTATCATGGGTGACTTCAACTTCCTTGATATTGACTGGCTCCTATTTAGTGCTAAAGGTTGAGATGGGGCAGAGTTTGTTAAGTGTGTCCAGGATGGATTCCATCAGTCTGCCACGACAGGTCACAGATCTCTCAGTGGGTGAACATTTGGGGGACGGTGATCACTGCTCCCTGGCCTTTAGCATTGTCAAGGTTCAAGGAGAGAGTCAGAGAGAACAGGAAAATATTTAATTGGGGACGGTCAAATTATGAGGCTATAAGGCTTGAACTTGCGGGTGTGAATTGGGATGACACTTTTGCAGGGAAATGTGATCGATGTTTAGGGTTCTCTTGCAGGATGTTAGGGATAATTTGTCCTGATGAGGCAGAGAAAGAATGGTAAGGTAGAAAATCTAGTCAGGTGGAAGACAGCATAAATGAGGTTCAGACAGCAAGGGTAAGATAGGTCACTTGAAGAATATCAGTTCGCAAGAAAAGAGAATAAGAGGGATGGAGAAAAACAAGAAAGGGGCATAGGAAGGCCTTGATGAGGCATTCTTCACTTATGTGAAGAACAGAAGGATGACAGGAGTGAAGATTGGACTGATTAGAGATACAGGTGGGAAGAGGTGCCTGGGTGAGGTCCTCAATGAATACTTCTCCAGTATTCACCAAGGAGTGGAACCTTGATGACAGTGAGGACAGTACAGTGAGGTTGATGATCTAGAGAATGTTGATATTAAGAGAGAGGAGGTGTTAGTGCAGTTAAATATGCATTAGGATGGATAAGTCCCCAGGGCCTGACAGAATATTCCCAAGCTGCTCCATGAGGTGAGGGAGGAGATTGTTGAGCCTTTGACTAGGATTTTTGTGTCCTTGTAATCCATGAGGATGGTGCTGGAGGATTGGAGAGTGCAAAATGTTGTCCCCTTGTTGAAAAAAGGTAGTAGGGTAAGTCCAGGTAATTATAGGCCAGTAAGTGTTATGTCTGTGTTGGGCAAGCTATTGGAAAGGATTCTTAGAGATAGGATCTATGGACATATAGAGAATTATGGTCTGATCAGGGACAGTTAGCATTGCTTTGCAAAGGGCGGATCTTGTCTCACAAGCCTGATAAAGTTATTTGAGAAGGTGACCAGACATATTAGTAAGGGTAGTATGGTGGATGAGGTCTACATTAGGCATTTGACAAGGTTCCACATGGTAGGCTTATTCAGAAAGTCAGAAGGCATGGGATCCAGGGAAGTTTGGCCGTGTGGATTCAGAATTGGCTTGCCTATAGAAAGCAGAAGGTTGTAATGGAGGGAGTGCATTCGGATTAGAGGGCTGTGACTAGTGGAGTCCTTCAAGGATCGTTCTGGGACCTCCACTTTTTGTGATTTTTATAAATAACTTGGATGAGGGGTAGAAGGGTGGGTTGGCAAGTTTTCAGATGACACAAATGATGGTGATGTTGTGGATAGTGTAAAGGATTGTAGAAGATTGCAGAGGGACATTGATAGGATGTAGAGCTGGGCTGAGAAGTGGTAGATGGAGATCAATCCAGAGAAGTGTGAGGTGGTTCACTTTGGACAAACTCCCAGGCAGAATACAAAGTTAATAGCAGGATTCTTGGCGTGTGGAAGAGCAGAGGGATCTGGGGGTCCATGTCTACAGATCCCTGAAAGTTGCCTCAAAGGTAGACAGGGTAGTTAAGAAACCTTATGGGATGTTAGCAAGGATTGAGTTTGAGAGCCGCGAGGTAATCATGCAGCTCTACAAAACTCTGGTTACACCACATTTGGAGAACTGTGTCCAGTTCTGGTCACCTCATTATAGGAAAGACATGGAAGTGCTGGAAAGGGTGCAGAGGAGATTTACCAGGATGCTACCTAGAGAGTTTGCATTATGAGCAGAGATTAAGATAGGGGTTTACTCTTTGGAGAGGAGGAGGATGAGGGGAGACATGATAGAGGTATACAAGTGGGTGGCCAGCACCTCTTTCCCAGCTCAATACAAGAGGGCATGGCTTTAAGGTAATGGGTGGGAAGTACACGAGAGATATTAGAGGAAAGTGTTTTTACCCAGAAAGGGGATGGTGTGTGGAATGCATGACCTGGGTCAGTGGCGGAGGCTGGGACATTGGTGAAGTCAAAGAGATGACTAGACAAGCATATGGAGAAATTTAAAATGGTGGATTTTGTGGGAGGCAGGGACTAAAACCCAGCACAACATTGTGGGCTGAAGGGCCTGTACTGTTCTACATTCTAGATTCCACTTTCCCTTTGGAGAATGACAATGATGAAAAGTGCCTTCATTCATATATTCTACTTACAAAACTGCAGGTGAAAAAATTATTTCTGAGAAATAAGATTTTATCCAATTACCCTGAATTGGGTGGGACATGACTTTGTTAATTTTGGTCTGCTGACTCTGGGTTTTCGTTAAAAGGAACACTAATCTTTAGTGTTGACTTTGTAGCAATACCTACAGGAAAATTGGATGACTCATCTTGTGAATGCAGCTGCAAGACATTTTACCGTTTATGACATATTCTGCCAGGAACCATAATTTTAAGGCGAACCCCAAAACGTTCTTTGTGTTTGTGAAGAACAGAAGGGTGACGAGAATGGAGGCCACTAAAGGATAAAGGAGGCAACATGTGCCTGGAGGCGGAGGAGGTTGGGGAGGTCCTAAATGAATACCCTGCGTCAGTATCACAAGAGAAAAGGTCCTTGATCAGAGTGAGGTCAGAATAGAACAGGCCTGTGTGCTGGGCATTGTGGAAATTAACAAAGAGAAAGTGTTGGATCTTCTCAAAAACATCAAGATTGATAAGCCCTCGGGGCCAAACGCGATATACCTCAGGCTGCTATGGGAAGTGAGAAAAGAGGTAACTGGAGCAGTAGCTAGGATTTTTGAATCATCTTTGGCCGGAGGATTGGAGAATGGAAAATGTAGTCCCCTTGTTTAAAAAGGTAATAAGGAGAATTCTAGGACCAGTGAATCTTGCATCAGAGGTGTTAAACTATTGGAGAGGATTCTGAAGGACAGGATCTATGAGCATTGGAGAAGTACAGCCTACTCAACGATAGTCACCATGGCTTTGTGAAGGGAAGGTCGTGGCTCACAAGCCTAATTTATTTCTTTTGAGGAGGTAACAAATAAATTGATGAGGGTAGGGTGGTAGATGTGGTCTACATGGATTTTAGCAAGGCATTTGACAAGGTCCCCCCATGAGAGACTCATCCAGAAAGTCATGAGGCACCGGATCAGTGGAAGCTTGGCTGTGTGGACAAAAAATTGGATTGCAGGAAGAGAGGCAGAGAGTAGTAGTGGAAGGAAAGTATTCTGCCTGGAGGTCAATGACTCACGGAGGAGCCACAGGGATCTGTTCTGGAACGCCCACTCTTTGGGATTTTTATAAATGACCTGGATGAAGGAGTAGAAGGATAGGTTAGTAAGTTTGCAGATGACACGAAGGTTGTAGAAGTTATGGATGGAGCTGAAGGTTGTCGAAGATTAAAAGAGAATATCAACAGGATGCAGAGTTGGCCAGAAAAGCACCAATGGAGTTCAATCTGAGTAAGTGTGAGGTTATGTATTTTGGAAGGACAAACCAGAAAGCTGAGTACTGGGTTGGTGTTCATTTACTTAAGAGTGTGGATGAATAGAGGGACATTCGTGTTCAAAGGTCCCAAGGTGGCCACACAAATTGATGGGATAGATAAGAAGGCTTATGGGATATTGGACCATTAATTGGGGGATTGAGTTAAGGAGTTGCAACTCTACAAATCTCTGGTTCAACCACACTTAAGAGTATTGTGTTCAGTTCTGGTCACCTCATAATAGGAAGAATGAGGAAGCTGTGGAGAGGGTGCAGAGGAGATTTACCAGGATATTACCTGGATTTGAAAATGTCTTACGAGGCAAGGTTGGCAGAGCTGGGGCATTTCTCTTTAGAACGTAGATTTGATAGAAATCTAAAAGATCATGAAGCATAGATAGGGTGGACAGCCAGCGCCCGTTTCCCAGGGCAGGAACAGCAAACACCAGAAGACATATATACAAAGTGAAGGGAGGGAAGCTTAGGGGAGATTTCAGGGGTGTTTTTTTTTAATGCAGAGCTGAGGGTGCCTGGAATGCCTCCCCAGGGGTGGTGGTGGAGGCTGAAACATTAGGGGCATTTAAGAGACTCTTAGACAGACACATGGATGAAAAGAAAATAAGAGGGAGGGTTTCATATTTTTTTTTAAAAAAAGGAATACAAGGGTCAGCACAACTTCGAGGGCTGAAGGGGCCTGTACTGTAGTGTTCCATGAACTACAAGAAAAATTATCCTTTCCTTCCCTCTGATGCAGGGGCTTCAATCAGGGAAGTGAACCAACCAATCATGAGCACCATTTCTCGTGGGATTGTTAGGTTGATTGCCGGAACATTCATCCGCATAACAAGGAAGAAAAAAAGAAGAGGGTCCTCATGGCAGATGTTACATTAAAATTGCTATAAACTTTCAATTTCAAATAAAGTTTGTTGTCACTTACTAAAAGTCTCCAATCAAGACTGCAATGTTGTTGGCAATCACTTTACCAGTCTGTCAAACATCAATCCTGCTACTACTGTAAATCTATTCTTTGCTGAAGTTAATGAATCCCATGAGATACTGGGATTAGGGTGGACCAACAGGAGAAAGGCAAGGTAAAAATTTTAAACCTAATATAAAGTTTATTCAATAATAAAAATCACGTTGTGTTATTGAAAAATGATAAAGAGACTTAATAAAATAGAAATAGCTGTTGGAAGAGGTGAGAAGGCAAACGATAATTATTTGCACCTCTAATGTGGGAACATTTCTTCAACTTTTTAATACAAAATACTTTTACTGCAATGAAGCTGTTTTTAGACCTTTAAGCATACAAGTTTAGGCAACATGTATTAGTTAGCCCAATGCTATTACAGGACCAGTGCCCTGGGTTCAAATCCGACGCTGTAAGGAGTTTGTACGTTCTTCCCATGTTTGCATGGGTTTCCTCTGGGTGTTCCAGTTTCCTCTCACCCTTCAAAATGCACCCGGGTTGTAGGTCAATTGGGTGTAATTGGGCAGCACGGACTCGTGGGGCAGAAGGGCCCGTTACTGTGCTGTATGTTTAAATTTAAACAAATTCTCTCAAAGTGTCTTTCAACTTACTGGCAGCCTATCATTATTTAAATAGTATTTTTAATGAATCTGTTCATCCAGTGATACATATCACTCTGCTTTTTGTCTCGCTGCAGTTAATTGCTTTGGTGGAATTAAATAAAGAGAGAGAATGGCGCTGTAAACATAACTAGTTTTAACACCTCTGCATACCTCAGGTCAAATCAATCGTCTCAATTCATGAGATTCTCAAGAACCTCCAACTCCATTTGTAGCAAGTGGGTGGTCAGTATTGATTATTTTTCTATCCATACAGTTGACAAAATTGAAAAGTCCTTCACCTGAACATACCTGAATCATTGCTCTGTAGAATTATATGTGCCCTTACAGAACATTTAGGTACAGTAGCCATCACTGAAACTTAACTCAGGTTTTCCCATATCCAGTATTTCAGACTCACTCTATCATCAACTTCTCACTCTGAACACAAAAGGGCGGAATGGTTACTGTTGTAGTTAGCTTAACACTGTTACAGCACCAGTGACCCGGTTTGAACGCAGCGCTGCTTGTAAGGAGCTGGTACATTCTCCCCATATCCACGTGGGTTTCCTCTGCATGTTCTAGTTTCCTCCCACGTTTTATAAACGTACTGTGTGAGTAGGTTAATTGATCACAGATGTATTTGGGTGGCATGGGCATGTGGGCCAGAGGGGCCCGGCGGGCCAGAGGGGCCCGGTTCTGTGCTAAATTACGATAAATAAACTCTAACAGCAGTTAGAATTTATTAACAAAGATTAACCATGCTGATGCCATTGAAAAGGTTTACTGGTTCCATCTTTTGAAACTCTTTCCTCACCCAGATCCTCCCAATGATTATTGATGCTCAGAAGAAGCCCTCTGTTTATTTTAATCTATCTACTCAGAAGTTGCAGATATTATAGGCAATCCTGACTTTTATTGACACATTTTGTGCCCCTGAACTGAAGAGGTGTTTGAGATTTTGTCGAGGTAATCTAGTTTTAGACTGGTGTTGATTCAGGTTTCAAATACATTAACACAGGGGTAGCCAACCTTTTAACTTGGACATACACCTGAGCCCACGAGTCCATGCCGCCCAATTAACCTACTACTCCAGTGTGTTCTTGTGGGCCAAAATGGCCTGTTACTATGCTGTATGTCTAAATTAAAAATTAAAAGGTTGGATACCCCTGCATTAACACATTTTAATGAATTAACTAACATATTAAAATACAAATACAACTTGATTAATGCTTATGCTGGGACAGTTGCAGATAACAGACAGTAGGCTCTTTCAGATTGTTGCACCTGAGTAACCCTCCTGGGACCTGGGTGAGATAACTGGGTTGTGGGTGCCTTCTGCACCTTTCAAATAGCAGCCTAACCTCTACCTGTTAAATCACCAACCCGGCAATTTAAGGGGGGGGGATCCTGACCCTGTGATGATGAGGTGAGTTATGTGTCACAGGGAATCCCCTGTTCTTTCTGTTCTCTTTCTGTTTAAACTTCCAGAGTTACCAGGTGAATCACTTCCCCTTTCAAATAGGTGAAGGAGAATACCCGAGTGAGTTTTATTGGGTTCTCTGACCACCTCTGAGGTAGGTCTGGGACCCGGGTAAATTTTGACAGGGCATGCCTGGTTCAGCCCTTTCAAATAGCATTGTACCTGGGTCTTCAACCTAGCAAATTACCCAGTAAACCCCATTTTAAAAGGCCATTTGTAAGGGCCTACTGAATGTGTGTTGCCTGGCAATGACAGCCAAGCTGTAATTCCATTCACCCTGACTAAGGACAGCGAGAGGCTCTGGAATGAGAGTTGCCAACAGCCTGGCTGATCACTTTCAAACGTCTTGTTTCTCTCTGGAATCATGTGATTTACATGAATTGTGGAGTTGGGGGGGGGGGGAGGAACAATCACAAAATACCTTAGAGGAAGGTGACACATCCGCATGATTGATCCACAATATGCTGACTCATGTAGATGGACATTCCATAGCTTAATACTGATGGGACGATGCTTGCTGCCTAGGAGATGACTGTTTTGATTTGGTTAGTGCCAGCATTGGAGAATTTAAACCCATGTATGGGGAGATGATAGTCCTCCCCCAGGCCTGTGTATCAAGTAGAGAACAAAAGCCAGAGTCTTTCATTCCTCAGGAGAGAAAACTGCTGATTGAGACCTCACCCAGAACCTGGATTGAAGATCAACATCAATGGTCCACAATTTCCTTCCCCAAAGATCATTAATGAAGCAGATGTGCTTTATTAGATGATCATTTCATGGTGACCATGAATACAACCCACTTGTTTTTTAAATTTCATATTTATTTAATTACTGAGCTGCTGTGGTAGGACTCAAACTTAAGTCCTTGGATCAACGGTCTTCCACTTACCCTACGTGAGACCATAACAATGTATGTGATTCTGCTACTTCTAAATTTTTTTTCCAGACTATTAAATGGTTTAATTACCATTTCACATTTAATCCCTCTGAAGAAAAAAAGCTAAATGAATATTTGTTTTTCAAACTATAATTAATTTCCTATCCTCAGTGACATAATTGTTGGTGTTGCAGGAAAAGAGTGAGTGTACCAACATTAAAGGTCCATGCATGGTATTTTTCAGTGCACACCCACCTTGATACTGTTGTTTCTTCCATACTGGAGTTAGACTGTTACCAGCTAAAAATCAAATTGGAATGAAAGACCTTCTGACAGCAGAGCTCATGGCCTTTAATTCCAGGGAGCTGGTGATCAGGGTCATAACCAAAACAATGGGTTACAGATCCCTCTCTTGCAATTAAATGTCAGGTGTGGCTCAGCACCAAGCCTCTGACTCAGAAGATTGGCTTTCAAACCCAGTCCAGAGCCTTGTACACAACATTTTAGATGGACAGATTCTCAAACGGTGCAATAAGTATGTCTGGAAGATGCTTTGGAAGAGCTAGACAACATTGGTTTTGTAAAGCGAACTCCCAAATACTTCACAGGAAGAGGGTGGGAGATGCTGGTCCGGGAAAATGATGGGCAAGGTCGGGTGAACAATTAATAATTACAATTGATAATAGAAAGGATGAAACTAACAGTGGAAGAAATGGAAGGTCAGTGGTAGATCAGGAAGAACATCGGACCTAAACCTTGCATTAACAGTGTAGGGTGTGATTGTGTTGAGGGGCGTCTTTTTGTTTTTCGGTGGAGTCATTAAACCACTAGTCAAAAGAACCCTTTGCATGGTTTCTAACTGCACAATCACAATAAACCCAAAGATCTTCACAAAGTGGAACATTTAGGGGGGGGGGGGGAAACAACAGGGTTAAGGTTTTTTTTAATAGACTCAAGAGTTGTGCATACCTGGAATGCTTTGCGAGGGATGGTGGTAGAGGCTGGAAAATAAGGAGCACTTGGATGAAAGGAAAATAGAGGGTAGGATGGGTCAGCACAACATCGAGGGCCGAACGGCCTTAACTGTGCAGACAGCGTGTGTCCCCCCCCCCCAGTGGTGACCCAGTAGCGAGTGAGTGAAAAGAAATCAACGCTTCCCACATCCATTCCTCTCCTAGTTTCGCCCTGTGAGCTGCCTTGGGAAATACATGGGTGCGTGTCTGTCAGCTCTCGGTTCACCACCCAGACCCACACACGGGGGCTCCGCCGTTTGGAGGCTGGAGGGACTCGGCCCTTGATCGAGGAAGGTCCGCTTGACCTGCCGAGTCTCTCCAGCACCGGGCTGGACCTCCCCGCGTTGACAGCCGCCCTCCTCTGCGGAATGGAGCGGGGACGGGTGGTGGGAGGGGGGGGGGACGGGTGGTGGGAGGGGGGGGGGACGGGTGGTGGGAGGGGGGGGGGACGGGTGGTGGGAGGGGGGGGGGACGGGTGGTGGGAGGGGGGGGGGACGGGTGGTGGGAGGGGGGGGGGACGGGTGGTGGGAGGGGGGGGGGACGGGTGGTGGGAGGGGGGGGGGACGGGTGGTGGGAGGGGGGGGGGACGGGTGGTGGGAGGGGGGGGGGACGGGTGGTGGGAGGGGGGGGGGACGGGTGGTGGGAGGGGGGGGGGACGGGTGGTGGGAGGGGGGGGGACGGGTGGTGGGAGGGGGGGGGGACGGGTGGTGGGAGGGGGGGGGGACGGGTGGTGGGAGGGGGGGGGACGGGTGGTGGGAGGGGGGGGGACGGGTGGTGGGAGGGGGGGGGGACGGGTGGTGGGAGGGGGGGGGATGGGTGGTGGGAGGGGGGGGGGACGGGTGGTGGGAGGGGGGGGGACGGGTGGTGGGAGGGGGGGGGACGGGTGGTGGGAGGGGGGGGGGACGGGTGGTGGGAGGGGGGGGGGACGGGTGGTGGGAGGGGGGGGGGGACGGGTGGTGGGAGGGGGGGGGACGGGTGGTGGGAGGGGGGGGGGACGGGTGGTGGGAGGGGGGGGGGACGGGTGGTGGGAGGGGGGGGGACGGGTGGTGGGAGGGGGGGGGGACGGGTGGTGGGAGGGGGGGGGACGGGTGGTGGGAGGGGGGGGGGACGGGTGGTGGGAGGGGGGGGGGACGGGTGGTGGGAGGGGGGGGGACGGGTGGTGGGAGGGGGGGGGGACGGGTGGTGGGAGGGGGGGGGGACGGGTGGTGGGAGGGGGGGGGACGGGTGGTGGGAGGGGGGGGGGGACGGGTGGTGGGGGGGGGGGACGGGTGGTGGGAGGGGGGGGGGACGGGTGGTGGGAGGGGGGGGACGGGTGGTGGGAGGGGGGGGGGACGGGTGGTGGGAGGGGGGGGGGACGGGTGGTGGGAGGGGGGGGGACGGGTGGTGGGAGGGGGGGGGGACGGGTGGTGGGAGGGGGGGGGGACGGGTGGTGGGAGGGGGGGGGGACGGGTGGTGGGAGGGGGGGGGGACGGGTGGTGGGAGGGGGGGGGACGGGTGGTGGGAGGGGGGGGGGACGGGTGGTGGGAGGGGGGGGGGACGGGTGGTGGGAGGGGGGGGACGGGTGGTGGGAGGGGGGGGGGACGGGTGGTGGGAGGGGGGGGGGACGGGTGGTGGGAGGGGGGGGGGACGGGTGGTGGGAGGGGGGGGGGACGGGTGGTGGGAGGGGGGGGGGACGGGTGGTGGGAGGGGGGGGGGACGGGTGGTGGGAGGGGGGGGGGACGGGTGGTGGGAGGGGGGGGGGACGGGTGGTGGGAGGGGGGGGGGACGGGTGGTGGGAGGGGGGGGGGACGGGTGGTGGGAGGGGGGGGGGACGGGTGGTGGGAGGGGGGGGGGACGGGTGGTGGGAGGGGGGGGGGACGGGTGGTGGGAGGGGGGGGGGACGGGTGGTGGGAGGGGGGGGGGACGGGTGGTGGGAGGGGGGGGGGACGGGCTCCTTACCTAACAGCAGGAGCTTGACTTCTCGGATCCGCCTCTGCTTCTGTTTCTGCAGCGCCTGGTTGATTTTCTTGTTGATGTCGAACGCCACCTTTTCATCCTCCGTCAGGCAGCAGGAGCAGCGACAGCAACACGGCCGCCTCCAGAACGCGGCCATGTGGCCTGGAAACCCCCTCCCTCCCCCTTCGCTCGCTCCCTCCCCAGTCAAAAGCGTTCCGATAGTCGCCCAACTTCCCCCGAAACTTTGGCGGCGGCGCCCGAGTCCCGCCGGGCACGATGAGGGTTGCCTGGGGCAGGGTGAGGGTGTCAGCTGCCTGGGGCAGGACAGGGTGGCTTCAACCGACTGGACGTGAGCGAGAGCGACCCTAATCCGCTGGAAACTCGCGGATCGCACTGAGCTTCCCAGCTCCGAGAATCCCCGGACTCGGTGACACGCCCAGTTAAATCACATTCCCTCTGCGGCTCGCTGAGTCGATGCGACCAGCTCATTGGTGCCAGCCTCCACATCGCGCTCCGACCCTCTTGGCCAATTCAAGTTGGAATAGGGACGCCGCGCACTGAAAGGGGACCCTGCAGCCCCACCGGCGCCGGGACCACGTTGGAGGAGGCAGAGAGGGAGGGGCTTTGCTCATGTGGGCGTGGAGGGGATGGGGCCCAGGTGGAGAGATATGTTGGGGAGGGGGTGGAGAGATATGTTGGGGAGGGGAGGGTGGAGAGATATGTTGGGGAGGGGAGGGTGGAGAGATATGTTGGGGAGGGGAGGGTGGAGAGATATGTTGGGGAGGGGAGGGTGGAGAGATATGTTGGGGAGGGGAGGGTGGAGAGATATGTTGGGGAGGGGAGGGGGTGGAGAGATATGTTGGGGAGGGGAGGGGGTGGAGAGATATGTTGGGGAGGGGAGGGTGGAGAGATATGTTGGGGAGGGGAGGGTGGAGAGATATGTTGGGGAGGGGAGGGTGGAGAGATATGTTGGGGAGGGGAGGGTGGAGAGATATGTTGGGGAGGGGGTGGAGAGATATGTTGGGGAGGGGAGGGGAGGGTGGAGAGATATGTTGGGGAGGGGGTGGAGAGATATGTTGGGGAGGGGAGGGTGGAGAGATATGTTGGGGAGGGGAGGGTGGAGAGATATGTTGGGGAGGGGGTGGAGAGATATGTTGGGGAGGGGGTGGAGAGATATGTTGGGGAGGGGAGGGTGGAGAGATATGTTGGGGAGGGGAGGGGAGGGTGGAGAGATATGTTGGGGAGGGGAGGGGAGGGTGGAGAGATATGTTGGGGAGGGGGTGGAGAGATATGTTGGGGAGGGGGTGGAGAGATATGTTGGGGAAGGGTGGAGATATGCAGAGGAGGGGAGGGTGGAGAGATATGTTGGGGAAGGGTGGAGATATGCGGAGGAGGGGAGGGTGGAGAGATGTTGAGGGGAGGGGTGGAGAGATATGTTGAGGAGGAGAGGGGGTGGGGAGATATGTTGAGGAGGGGAGGGAGTGGAGAGATGATGAGGAGGATGGGGAGATATGTTGAGGAGGGGAAGGGAGGGGGGGTGGAGAGATGTTGAGGAGGAGTGGGGGTTGGGGAGATATGTTGAGGAGGGGAAGGGAGGGAGGGGGAGAGATATGTTGAGGGGGAGATGACAGGTTGGGATGGAGATACACGCCGTGGTTTCTCAACCATTTTCTTCCCACCCTCACACCACTTTAAGCAATCCCTGTGCCATCGGTGCTCTGTGATGAGTAAGGGATGGGATGTGAGTGGGTAGGGAAGGTTGAGAATCACTGACTTATGGCATAGGGATTGTTTAAGGTGGAATGCGAGTTGAGGGGGCAGTTGGAAAACCACTGATTTAAACCCATGTTCAGAGACTCTTTTATCCCCCTCCAGGGATGATGGGCCTTCTACCAGGCTTAGGTGAAAATAAAGGAAACCTGGGAAACTAAAGTGTCTGAGTCCTCCATTCAGAATAAAATCAGAATTCATTGTCATGGACAAATAATGAAATTTGCTGTTTTGCTGCAGCATCACAGTGCAAGCATTCCGATGAACTACTTTACAAAAATAAATAAAAATAGTGTATGAAAAGTTCTGACTTTGGTAAGGCAGTGTCTTTGGTTCATTGATCAATTCTAGAATCTGATGGGAATGGGGAGGAAGCTGTCCTTGTGCCGCTGAATGCTCATCTTCAGGCTCCTGTACCTTTTTTCATGATGGTAGCAGAATGAAGAGGGCATGGCCTGGGTGGTGGGGGTCCTTGAGAATAGAGGCTTAAGACACCACCTCTTGAAGATGTCCTCGATGGTTCTTGTGATATTGTAGGGCTGAGTCAAAAACTCTCTGGAGTTTTTTACTTATCCTGAGCATTGGCACCTCTGTACAAGACAGTGATGCAACCAACCAGATTGCTCTCCGCTGCACACCTGTAGAAGTTTTCGAGAATCTTCGGCAACGTAGTCAATCTCCTCAAACAGCTCACAAAGTTTAGCCACTAGCTATACTTCTTTTGGATTGCATTGATATGGAGGCTCCAAGACAGATCCTCAGAGATGTTGACACACGGGAATTTGAAGTTCTTAACTCACTCCACTACTGAACCTTCAATGAGTACTGGTTCATGTTCCACTAACTTCCTCCTGAAGACTACAATCATCTCTTTGGTTTGGCTGATTTTGTCCGCAAGGTTGTTGGTGTGACACCACTCAATGAGCTGATCTATCTCCTTCCTGTATGCTTCCTCTTTGCCGTTTGTGATTCTGCCGACCACCATGGTGTCATTGCCAAATGTGTGGATAACATTGGAAGTGTGGCTGGCCACACAGTCATGGGTGTATAGTGAGTAGAGCAGAGGGCTAAGCATGCATCCTTGGGGTGCACCTGTGTTGGTCATCAGTGAGAAGGAAACATTGTTTCCAATTTGTACTGACTGTGGTCTTCCAAAGAGGTTCCAGTTGCAGAGGCCCATGGTTTGGGTCTTCTTGACTAGCACTGTGGGAATAATAGTGTTGAGGGCTGAGCTGTAGTCTATGAAGAGCAACCGCATGTTGCTTTTTTGGAGGTGATCCAGAGCTGAATGGAGAGTTAATGATATTGCATATGCCGTGGAACGTTTGTGACAATAGGCGAATTCCAGTGGGTCCAGATCTTTACAATATAACCTTATAACCACTTACAGCACAGAACAAGCCAGTTCGGCCCTACTAGTCCATGCCGTAGCAAATCCCCACCCTCCTAGTCCCACTGACCAGCACCCGGTCCATACCCGTCTAGTTCCGTCCTATCCATGTAACGATCCAGTCTTTTCTTAAATGTAACCAATGATCCCGCCTCGACCACGTCTGCCGGAAGCTCATTCCACATCCCCACCTCTCAAATGATTTTGTCACAGTAGATGTTAGTGCTACTGGTTGATTTTGAGGCAGCTCACTTCTCTTATTTGGCATCAGATGGGAACCTCTGACTGCAGCAATGAGAGGATGAAAATGTCCATGAACCCTCCAGCTGGTTGCTTGGCACAGATTTTCAGTACCCTGCCAGGCACACTGACTGGGTCTGAAGCCTTGTGAGGGTTCACCCTCCTGAATGATGTTCTGACATTGGCCTCGGAGACAGATATCATAGGGTCCTCAGTCTTTTCAAGGATTTTCTTAGGCACTGTTGGGTTTTCCTTCTCAAAGTGGGCTTAGAAGGTATTCAAGTCATCAGGCAATGAAGCATCATAGCCATCTATGGTGTTCATCCTCGCTTTGTAAGCTGTAATGGCCTGCGCTCACTACCATAGCTGGCATGTATCTGTCTCTAGCTTCCTCCAAAATTGCCACTTTACTTCAGAGATACCCTTCTGTACTTCTGGAGATCTGAATCCCCAGCCTTAAAACCCTTGATCTCACCCTCTGAAGTTTGCAAATCTTCTAATTCATCCAAGGCTTCTAGTTGGGAAACACCCATTATGTGTGTGTGGGCGGACACTCATGCATGCAGGTCTTAATGAGGTTGGTGACATCTGTGGAATTTTTTTTTCAAATCTAAGGAGGAGTTCTTGAATATGGTCCAGTCCATCGATTCAAAGAAGTCCTGTTTGCTGAATGCCTGCCAAAGGAAAGAGCACCATCCTGGACCTACACAAAGGGTTGGGGGGAGGGAGTGGGTGTCAAAAGCAAGCATTCACAGAGGTTGAGACGGTTTGGAAGAACGAGGAAGGAGGAAGTGGGATGGTAGTTGGAAGGAGAGGGGATACAGGGCGGGAATGGAAATGGAAAGCAGGAGGGTTGGAATAAGGAGAGAGATGAAGAGTGGAGAAGAAAAATATCAAGCAGTTGTGAAGGGAGGAAATAGGGAGAGGTAGTCTAAACTAAATCGGGAGGGGAGTAAGGAGAGAGAGGGAGGAGGAGTGAGGGGGAAGGTAGATCAAGTGTGTGGAGGAGAAGTTAGAAGCCAAGATGCAGTGGAGGGGGAAGAGGATGAGGAAGAGAGAGACTTGTGTTTGTTAAAATTAATTTTTGAGGTAGATTTGAAAGAAAAGAAAATATAAGCTCTCCCAGAACTGAGATACACATCAGCCAATAGGGCAACAACAGAAGGTTAGCTGGCCCTTCATTGTTGGTGTGAACCATGGCTGATCCAGGCCATTTCACTTCACAGTGCAGCAACTGTACGCCAATATGAAACCAATTTGAGACATTTTGGCCTTTTCACCCTTAAGCACTGTCTCATGTGTTGGCAGTTCCCATCAGGCAAAAATTTTTTATTTCATAAACAGAAATATGGATCTTTACTCTTTAGTCTATTTGCATTGATATCTTTGGAGTTTTAAACTGTACATAATTTGTTCACTTTGAGTATGTCCACCAGATGCCCTGCATACAATTACTGCAGAGTCAGACAGTTTGGAGATAACAAAGCATTCGCAGGGACTTCTAGATGTATTTCTTAGTGATAAAAGGGGATATTTTATCCCCAACTTCAGGGGGAGGAACAAATATAAAGATAAAGAAGATTTGATCAAAGATCAGAATGCCAACAATCCTGGGAATTGGAAGGTGTGAGCTTGAAATGTAATTATGAAATGTAACTGTGCTGTAATGTTTTATGTTTTAAAAACCTTTTCAACTGTTGAATTATTTCTTCAAGAATCTTGCATTATAAAATCAGGTTGTTTGGTGCCCAATAAGTCAGCTGCCTAACTGAACAGGAGAACATGAAGCAGTCCTCATCGAGGGCTCATATGGAGAGGGTCAAGAATTTTAAATTCCTGGGTTTCAACATCTCCAAGAATTTGTCCTGGAGCCTCCATGTTGATGCAATCCTTGAAGAAGGCTCACTAGCGGCTACACTTTCTAAAGTGTTTAAGGAGATTTGGTATCTCACTGAAGACTCTTGAAACTTCTACAGGTGTACTATGGAGAGCATTCTGGCTGGTTGCATCACTGTCTGGTGCAGAGGTGCCAAAGCACCAGACAAGAAAAACCTCCAGATGGTTGTTAATTTGGCCTGCAACATCATGGACATCAGACTTCACTTCATTGAGGAGATCTACAAGAGCCAATGTCTTAAAAAAGCAGCCTCTATCCTTAAAGACCCCCACCACCCAGGCCATGCCCTCTTCACTCTGCTACCAAAGGGGAAAAGGTACAAAAGCCTGAAGACGAACGCTCAGTGGCACAAGGACAGCTTCTTCCCCACTGTCATCAGATCCCTGAATAATCAATGAAGCAAAGACACTGCCTTACTTTTATTTTCCTGCTCTATTTTCATTTATTTTTGTAAGGTGGTTTATATGAATTTTTTCACTGAGACGCTGCCACAAAACAATTAATTTTGTGACTTATTCATGACAATAAATTCTGATTCTGATTCTGACAAAGGATTAGTAATCCAGGCATCATCCATGAAGAGAAATGATCAGCCATTTTGGGTTCAGACTTCTTATTAAGGAATATATGTATAATTGGGGAGAGGGAAAGGCCAAGAGATTGTCAGGTACTCTAAAGAAGGTGGGGAGTGATGCAAGATCAATCACACAAAGACTGAAATTGCCGAAACTGAAGGGTTTTACTTGCAAGAGATGGCCAGCATCCCCGTGTTGGTCACTCATGCTGACCTGGACTCGAACTGGGGACAGGCTTGTGGCATAACAGCCTTTCCGGGGAAGAAAGGGGGAAGAGTCATGAGCCAGCCATTGAGAGCAGATCAACCAGGAAAGGTCATGACATTTACATATAATCAATATGTACAATAGTGATTTCACCACAGGGAGTTAGAGAGATTGCTAGGTGGACCATGAGTGGAGGGGGCAGGGGGGTGGGGGGAGTGAAGTAAGAATGGAAGCAGGGTAAAGGAGGGGTGGGAACAGTAAACTCGGCAGGTGTGGAATTACCCAAATTTGAAAAAAATCAGTGAGAATTTTTGATGATGCAGTACTATTATTTTCTCTTTTACTTGCTCCTGTACTCACTTTTCTCTTTAACCTTCTCCCTGACCCCAACACCCCTATCTCTCTCTCCACTTTCTTCTATACAGCAACCTATTATCTGCTTAGCCCTCTCCCTTTAAACCTCTCTACACATGCTGGATATCTCCCTTTCCCCCTATAGTCTCGGAAAAGGGTCCAAACTCGAAATGTTAACTGGCTATGTCTCTCCACTGATGCTGCCTGGCCCATGGAGTCCTTCCAGCTTCTCTGCTCACTCAGGGTTCCAGCATCTGGAGTTAACTCAGTTGTGGTGTGTAATGGAAGATTTAAACTGTGTTTTTTACTTTTGTACCCTTTGCTTCTGCAAGGCTGAGAACCTGCTTGTTTTTTTAGAAACAGCAGACATAAGCTAAATTCCACCAAGGGGGCCAGAGATGCTGTTATCTGACGAAAGGACATCTGTGTATCAAGAACATTTAATCTTCCTGCTTGTTTTGGTCACAGACTGTCAGAGGCCTAGCCTTGATGCAAAATAAACCATTGTATTTGAAGTGATAAGCTGAAAATTATGTTATTCGATAGAAACCTTGCATACTAGCTTGGTCGCTTATCTTTCTTGGAGTTCTGGGAATAGGTGCTTGCGTAAGCAGTTTTTGGGTAATATAAGCCATGGTCCCACTGCTGAAGTTTGCTCACACTTGCAAGTCGTTCTTCCGAAAAGAGATGGCTGCTCAGAGGGATTCCACAAAAGGAATGAAAATGTTGCAGACAAATAGAATTTGATCTTATCAAAGACAACGAGAGGGTATTTATTTCTGGCGGTAAATGAATAGAACAGCAAAAATGTTCAGATCTGTGGACAGGGAGACAGACGGGTTTTTTAGAGCAGAACAAGAGTTTTTAAAGAATTACAGAGACAAAGAAAAGTAATTCAAAATTTCTGATGAGGTTGAAGGACATGATTGATTAAAGACAAAAGGAACCAAAAGGTGATCGGAAGATAAGCATGGAGAGTAAATGTTATGGCAGGAGGGAGGAAGCTCATAAAACAGTGAAGTCTTTCATGATCCTTTAATTATGAGAAGAAAAACAGCCGAACATCACAGGAGTGTGAGTTATACCCCGCCCAGCACCTCACAGCACCCTGCTTCCCACCTTAAACTCAAGCCCACCCAGAGAGAGGGAAATTCCTGCTCCAAGCAGCAGCTCTCCTGAACACACATTTCAAGTTTTCCACATCTGAGGGAATAAAACCTCCTGAAACACCCTTTTGCCGAACAATATAACCTTCCAATAACTAAAAACACACACTGATGAGAGGTAAGAATGAATTTACTGAAGATCAAACAATAATGTTTGGATGCAAGCAATCAAAGGAAAATAATCTCCTATATCTGTTCATGTGGCAAATAATGATTCAAGCTACCCTGTCACTATGAATAAAATCTTTGAACTCTTTGAAGACCCAGGTTCGAATCCAGCACTGACTGTAAGGAGTTTGTACATTCTCCCAGTATCTGTCTGGTTTTCCACTGGGTGCTCCGGTTTTTCCCCACGTTCCAAAGACGTATGGGGTTGGTAGGTTAATTGGTCACATGGGTGTATTGGGGGCGGCCAAACTCATGGGCTGGAAGGGCCTGTTATCATGCTGTAACTTGGGGAGAAAAAGATTCTTATTGACTCTTCAGCCACCGATCTTCAATCGCTGCAAACTAACAAATATTCTTGCATGTTTGATTGATGTTCTCACAGAATAAATCATAAGACATTACATCTGCCTTGTTATGGAAAGGAAAACCACAGCTATGTTTAATTCTAAGTATTTTCTTATTTTATGTTTTGTAACTGCTTTATTTGCATTGTGACATGCCCCATTTCCTTTCGGACCGAGGTGAGATTATTGTAGATCATGTGCTGGGATTCCCACTCTCCTTTAAGGTAATTCCAGCAAATACATTATGCGATGGGTACTCCACACACCCATCATTATCACTAACACAGATGGTCAGTGTAACAGGGGCTGGCAGCAGAAATGATCTTAAATCTTGATTAATAAATAACCCTCATTAACCAAAGTGGTTTAGGACAATTGCATTAATTCTACTGTTATTCCGTCTGAGACCAGCTAATAGAGTTCAACTTTAAACTTAAATGTTCCTGATCTGTTGTATTCCATTTCAGCAGGCCAACGTTTATTTGGATCAGTACCTTTGGATCAAATAGATCAGAGTGTCACCTACATTTTTACCTGTATTACATGAAATGCCACGCAGTGCATTTTCTTCACTCTCGCTGTCAAATCCCTGGAGCTCTCTCCCCACCGCAATGTGGGTAGACCACGTATTCTCTCCCCACCACAATGTGCGTAGACCACGTACTCTCTCCCCACTGCAATGTGGGTAGACCACGTACTCTCTCCCCACTGCAATGTGGGTAGACCACGTACTTCAAGAAGGCAGATCACCACCACTTTTTAAAGGCAATTAGGGGTGCACTGCCTGTGAAACCTACATCCTCAAATGAACAAAAAATTGACCCATAACTTATATATTATGCAAGGCTCCTACAGATGAAGGAAGTGTGAAATGTTAACAAAAATCCTGAGAAATTCTAAGCAGGTCAGAGAGAATCTGTAAAGACAGGAAATTAAAAATATTAACGCTTTGTGTAAATAGATTCTGACCATGAATATTTTCACATTATGAGATATTTATTATAAAGCATACTTGGCACATTTCTGCAGATGTGTGGTGGAAAGTGTGCCGACTGGCTGTACCACCGTCTGGTATAGGGACACCGATACCCCTGAACTTAAAGCCCTGTAAAAGATACTGGACACAGCCCAGGTCATCACAGGCAAAACCCTCCTCATCATGGAGAATATCTACAGGGAACGCTGCCAATGGAGAGCATCAGGGATCCACATCACATAGCACACAAACTCTGTTCTTGATGCCACCATCAGGAAAAAGGTATAGGTGCCACCAGGTTCAGGAACAGCTGCTACCCCTCCACCATCACCAAAAACACTCAATCAGAACTTTGATTTTTTTTTCTCTCTGTTTTGCACAGTCAGTTTGTTTCATGTGTATGTTGAGTACAGTGTTCTCACACTACCAATAACTAGTAATTCTGCCTCACCCACAGGGTTGTAGTTCATGTCATGTCTGTAAACTGACAATAAATATGAAATCCTAATCTTTAATTCCACTTACACACTAGTACAACACATACAACATACTGCAGATTTGATAGAAGGATAAGATACTTTAAAGCACATCTAAATGGTGTTGTTTACAGAGTTGCTGCTTCATAGCTTCAGTCACCTGGGTTCAACTCTGACCTCTGATACTATTTATGTGGAGTTTACCTGTTTCCTGAGTGTGCATTGGGCAGCAGAATCTGGGGTAGAATAAAATGGAACTGGTAAAGGATTAAGTGTGTGTTTGACAGTCAGCGCAGACTCAGTGTTCTGAAAGGCTTGTTTCTATGCTCTACGACACCATAACTTTGTTGTCATTACTTCATGAATTTTGTAGACATTTTCTGCAAATGCCACAAAAGATTGCTAAATTCGAACCACAAAAAAGGTAAAGTCTAATCTTTTAAAAGGCTTGAAGTACCAAATATTCTCACCCTACAGGAATATTTGTTGGTTGGCATAGATGACTAAAACAGTAATTGAAAATCCCCAGACAGGGAACTATAAAAACAGAGATCTTTCAGAATACATCACCTCCATTTTATGTTAAATCTCAGCAAAACAAAACATCTGCAATATCTGATAGTTTCATGTTCTAAGTCACATAAACTGTATAATGTTACCATAGTAAAATGTCTCAAAGCACTTTGTTTGTTGGATGGTTACTCAATCAAATTTGACTCTGGGCCAGATTAAAACAAATGAGGATAAGTTTTAAGGAGTGTCTTAAAAATGGATAGAGAGGAAAGGGGTCAGTGAAAATTACGGAGGGAATGCCTGAGCTCAGAATCTTGTCAGAATGGCTGCTGACAGTCAGACTATTACATTCTGGGGTAAACATGAAACCAGGATCAGAGGAGTGCAGATATCATGGAGGATTGTCAGGCAGGAGAGGGAATGGAGATCATGGGAAGATTTGGAAACAAAGTTTACTGACTGAAACTAGTTACTCAACCAACAATAAGTAGAAGGTGGCAAGTGAGTAGAAATTGGGGCAAGTCAGGATGAGAGGAAAACACAGTCAAAAGCAGCCATTCTCAACAGGGAAACAGTACATTAAAGTAAAAGCCTTGTTTTCACCTCATGTAACATCAATATTTTTTATGTTTTTATGTAGTCAGTAGAAGAAAAGTACGGAAGAAACCAAAACTTGACTGCTTCATTGTAAAGGGGTCCAGGAGTATCTAGGGTATGGCAGCCAAGGCACATGCACTCTCTCCCCACCACAAAGTGGATAGACCACGTACTCTCTCCCCACCACAATGTGGGTAGACCACGTACTCTCTGTACACAGGCACCACTAGTGGTGGTGGGGGGGCGTCTCTGTCCTCGCTTCACCCGCCCAATATCCGAGTCCCTAGCCCAACACAGATTCTCTATCCCACTTGTGTGCCCCAGAGCACCTCATTTAGCTGCTTCAGAGCCTCAGCCACTTCAGGGTTGTTTCAGCACCTCGCAGTGATGGCGGCTCAATGTGGGATCAACGGGAAAAATCTTCCTTACAATCCCCCACCAAGGGAACCGCTCTGCCAGTGCCAGCGCCAGGAAAATGCAGAGTATCATCTTTGTGACTGTGAGAGATAATAGAATATAGGAAGTAAAGCTAGTATGAATGAAATAAGGAATACTAGACTTGTCTAGAGGAAGTTAAATAAGTGCTGACTAGGGATGAATTCCGATAAGAGTGTGAGGAAGGATTACGCAAGTATAATCGAATAAGGGTCTTATAGTGATAGACAGTAAGTTCTGCGTATAGAATTAGTAAGTCCTGGGGGTTGAGATGTGTGAATAAGGACAAAGGCAGATTCATGAATGACAATGACATGATGGGACCCAGACAGGATACCCCATGGTCTTTCAAGTTACAGAAACTGCACGTAGGCAGACAGAATTACCAAATGCCAAACCAATCCAGGAGGCAGAAGAATGTTAGGGGGGGGGGGAGGGTACCTCTACACTGAAATGAACTGTATAAAAGTTGGGTGAGCCCCAGCATGTGTGTGTATTCCCAGGGTAAGGGGAAGCACCCAACTTTGCACTGTTGTACAATAAATGTTCTTTGTTCTCAATTTTTGTCTCGAGCAAAATCTGTGAAGGTACTTCTGTTTATCACATGACAGAGTCCAGTGTATCATCTTTAAAATGTGAATTAAAAGCGTGACTGAAAAGGGTAAAATAATCTGAAGAATTGAATTACCATTTCACCACTTGTATTGTGAAGGGTCGTGACAGCACTACCCTGCACTGCCAATCAAGGTTTGGCCCCGCCCCACCCAATAAGAGCACACCTTGCATTGGCCAACTTAAATTCCTTTATACTTGGCCTTGGGCCATTGGTCTATGTAATCAGCTTAACCTTGATGACACCGAGCCATTGCCCCCTTGTAAGTTACCTGGGATGGGCTCCCCAGCCTGCTTGTACTTGGCATTACATTGCCCCCTTGTAAGTTACCAGCCTGCTTGTACTTGGCATTAGGCCATTGGCTGTTGTAATTGGTTTAACCTTTCTGGCATCGAGCGATTAGCCTCCCTTAAACGACCTTTCAGGATTTTAGATGTCCGGATAAAGGATTGTGTACCTGTAGTACCTGAGACCATGGACAGACATGTCAGCACAGAAGTGGGATGGGGATTTGAAATGGGTGGGCCCTGGGAGATCCCTGATATTGCAGCAAATATGAATATTCAATGTTATGCAAATTGTACCTGAGGCTGTAGAATCTCCACAAGTTTCAGCAAGTTAGAAACCCCTCCTTTTAAATATATTCCAAAGATACAGTAATGAGTGCCCACACATGATTTCTTGAGGGGGCAATCAGTGGTGTTCAACAGTTTTCACAGACTACAGAATCCTCATAGATTAAGTTTCACTTTACAACACATTTATAGAAAGGTTTAAAAAAAATAAGCTCCAGATGGGATAAGTTAATTTTCAGTACGAAACAGAAATGCCAGAGGAATTCACAGATCTGGTGGAATCCTTATAAGGTAAAGATATTCAACCAACATTTTGGGTTTGAGTTCTTCTTCAAAAGCAGGTACCTGAATTTAAAAAAAAAAGGGCAGGGAGGAGTCTAGACAAAAGAACATGGGTAGGTGGACAGGAGAGATAAAAGGTGAGAATTGATTGAGGGAGGGGATTGGCTCTGAGGGAGAGCAAGGGAGAGCAAGGGAGAGCAAGGGAGAGCAAGGGGAAAAACATGCAAGTCTGCAGATGCAGCGATTGGATTAGAAATGCTGGAGAAATTCAGTGTCCTTTATACAGAAAAGATAAAGTTGCATAACCAACGTTTCACTCTTGAACCTGTCATCAAAGTATGGCAGATGTCTGAAGAGGAAGGGAAAGATGGTGGGGGGGGGGGGGGTGGGGGTGTGGGGGTGTGTGGGTGTGGGGGTGTGTGGGCCAATGGAATTGGAGATGTCAATGTTAATGACATCCAATTGGAGGGTGCTCAGAGTATAATACAGCATAATACAAGTAACTTACTTGTGTAGTTATAAATTTAGACATACAGCACGGTAACGGGGCATTTCGGCCCACGAGCCCATGCCACCCAATTACACCACAACCCTGGGTACATTTTGAATGGTGGGAGGTTCCCAGGGCGAACTTATGCAGACATAGGGAGAATGTAAAACCTCCTTATAGACAGCACGGGATTTGAACTATGGTCCCGATTGCTAGCGCTGTAACAGTGCTGAGCTAAACACTAGGCTAACCGCCATCCCTGTGGGAAAACAAGAAATTTAACCTGCATCTCTCAAGGAGTCGATAACAAAATATCCAGAATAATGGTAACTATTCACCTGGTTGTTGCCTGAATTTCCAGAACTCGCCCACTTTTTATTGATCACTACCATCAGATCTTTAACACCCAGAGTAACAACCTTGATTTAATTTCTCAAGCCTCGAGTCTCATTCCCCTTGTTTCACAGTCCACTGTACTAAATTTTGAATAATTAGTAACATCATAAATAACTCTAGCATGTATCAGCTCAAAAAGTGGGTAGGTTCTACACGCTTCGAATTGTTCAAGTTACAGCACAGGATGGTGATATGTAACAGAGCAATGATTTCAACACACAAAGAATTAAAGGAGCAAGAGAGATTTTTGGTCTCAAAGATATTCCTGCAATAGGATGGAAAACCTCAAAATAGCTTTTGTTATTGTAAAAACATATTTTGTTGCAACAAAAAAATCTTGTCATTGCAATATTCATTATGTATGTATGGAAAACTAATGGTTTGTATCTCAATAAGTTGGATTATTTAGTGCCTTATTAACTTGTTTCAAATCATAATTAGTCAACTCCGAGGGTCATAATTAGTCAACTCCCCTCCTGATAGGTTGAATACCTTTTACGCACAGTTTGATGAGATAAACAATGTGACACGAAAGGAAGTTTTGTCTCTACCTGAAGAACAGGTGCCCTGCATAGCCGCAGCTGAGGTGAGGAGGATCCTATCTGAGATGAACCCACAGAAAGCAGCAGGACCTGACAACACGCATGCTGAAGGACCGTATGGCCCAGCTGACGGAGGTCTTAACAGATATCTTCCACGTCTTACTGCAGCAATCCACCGTCTTCTTCACATTCAAGGCAGATACTATCATCCCAGTGCCCAAGGAAATGATGATAACTGGACCAAAGGTCTACCACCCAGTGCCACTGACCCACACAATCATGAAGTGTTTTGAGTGACACTCAAATTGCAACACATCAAATTGGACACATCAAATTGCAATTTCCAGTGACATTGGACTATCCAAACTGGTCCATAGATTATGGGTGGGCCTTGACCCTCCACTCCATCCTGCCTCACCTAGAAATGATACCTCATATGTCAATTTTGTGTTCAGAATGATTAAACCTCAAAGGGGGGGTGGATAAATTGTCCTTGCTGGGACCCCTCTCTGCATTTAGATTATGGACATTGACTGAAAGTCCACGGAGAGTCCAGGTTGGTGGCAAAATCTCAAGTCCCATCTGTTATGATAATGAATATGTATGAGATATACTGGAAGTCACGTGGTATGAGAGAGCGATGAGAACACAAGCAGGAGAACAAAGGAAACCGGAGAATAAAAAGACACTAAGAAGTTTACCTGATAAACTAGTGTTTAATGTTTTATTAACTTCACATTTCGGGCCACAAATGTGACATTGGCGACGAGGATGGGATAAGCTTGAAGAAAATTAAAGACTAAACAAGATTACAGAGGTTTACAGACAACTTCAAGGTGATAAGAATTTTCTCTGTGACTCAGTACTTTTGGAGCTGGAATATTTCCTCATGGCTGGTGCAAACTGTGACTTTCTAACACATAGTGGAATTGCTCATTTTGACCCAACGGGTGATGCAAGCACTGTAAGTGTGAAGTGGAAGGCATGGCTGGAAGAATTTGAATCCTATGCCGACAGTCGTGGCCTATTTCTAAATACCAGTACAGTTGAACAAAAAGCGCAGAGAAGGGCGTTACTTCTTTTCACTGCTGGACCCTCAGTTTGGGAAACATTTAAGACACTTTTGAATACTGGAAGAAAGGATGAGTACCAGAAAGCGGTAGATGCATTAAATGCACACTATGTAGTGACACCGAATGCTACATTTCAACGCCATTTGTTTCGGAGAATGAGACAAGAAGATGGCCAGACAATTGCTCAGTACGTGACGAGACTACGCCAGCTAGCTGTTGGATGCAATTATATGCCAGCTGATTTGGACAACCAATTATTGGATCAAGTCGTACAGCACTGCAGATCAGATAAACTCAGAAGACGTCTACTGGAAAGAGGGAATGAGTTGGAAGTCACCGATGCTTTAACCATTGCTGCTGCATTAGAGGCTGTTGAAGGGCAATTTCATACCATGATCCTGAAAGACAACTCAAGCCAGCAAATTAAGAGGCACTCACATCGCCATAATCAGCCAAGATATACGTCGACACAGGACGTGGAGTGTTATCGATGTGGAAACCGAGGTCACTTTGGAAAAGACCCATATTGCCCGGCCAAAGGCAAAGTTTGCAGAAAGTGTGGAGGCAAGCACCACTTTGCAAAGAAGTGCAAAAGCAAGTCCAATGCAGACCAGAAGAGGAAGAGTACAACTTCCAAAGGCAAAGTCTGGGGGAAAGGGAAGTATCCTGGAAAGAAAGATACCATTCGCCAGATAGACGGTGACGATGATGATACCCAGGAGGGACAGAATTGTTACCAATTTACGTTGAATGAAGTACGTCATGAGAAGGTCCCAGTGATCATTGGTGGAGTGATAGTGCAGGTCATTGTAGACTCTGGCAGTGACAGTAATGTGATTGATTGACATTTATGGGAGAAGTTGAAAAGGAAAAAGATCATCTGTACCTCAAAGAAGTGTTCCAAGAAACTGTATCCATACACAGCAACCAAGCCATTGCAGACCATTGGATGTTTTACTGCAACTGTTGAAGCTGGAGATAAGTACACCGAAGCAGAGTTTATGGTCATAGAAGAGAGGGGAGAACCATTGCTGAGTAGAAGCACAGCGCAAGACCTGGCAATACTTCATATTGGAGCTTGTGTCAATTCAATTCAGTCATACGAGGATATGAAGCAAGAATTCCCCACAGTCTTCCAAGGAGTAGGAAAGCTGAAAGATCGACAATTGAAGCTAGCGGTAGATGAAACGGTCAAACTGAAAGCACAACCAATGCGCCAAACTCCGTTTGGACTTCGTGGGAAAGTCGAAGCCAAAATTAAAGAATTGATCGAACAAGACATTATAGAACCGGTGGAACATTCGACACAATGGGTCAGTCCCGCAGTGATTGTGCCCAAACCAAAGGGTGATATAAGACTATGTGTTGACATGAGAATGGCCAATGAAGCTATAATTAGAGAACGACACCCTATACCAACAGTGGAGGAAGTACTTCAAGAACTAACTACCAGCAAGGTATTTTCAAAAATTGATCTGAAATGGGGCTATCATCAATTAGAGCTGGATCCAGGTTCCCAAGATGTAACAACATTTGTGACTCACTGTGGATTGTATCGTTACAAGAGACTATCATTTGGAATTAATGCAGCTTCGGAGATCTACCAGTATGAAATCCATCGAGTGATTCAAGGCATTCCTGGAGTTGCCAACATTTCTGATGACATCATAGTTCATGCACCAACGAAGGAAGAGCATGAAAACGGTTGAGGCGTGTACTATCTAGACTACAGGAGGCAGGCCTTACCGTGAATGGAAACAAGTGCCAGTTCGGTGTGTCATAAATGGACTTCATGGGACACAGACTTACACGGGAAGGACTAAACCCTGCAGAGGCCAAGGTGAAAGCTATTGAAGAGGCACGTGCACCTCAGAACGCAACAGAGGTGAGGAGTTTCCTAGGATTGGTCAATTTTTGTGCAAAGTTCATTCCTAATTTCGCTACAGTGGCAGAACCACTAAGGAAACTAACCAGGAAAGGTGTACCATTTCATTTTGGATCTGAGCAGAAGAAAGCGTTCACAGCGCTGAAGCAAAACCTGACAGATGCAAACACTCTTGGATATTATGATCCGGCGGCATCAACCAAAGTCATAGCGGATGCCAGCCCAGTTGGTTTAGGAGCAGTGTTGGTCCAGATGCATGATGGAGGACCAAGAATCATTACCTATGCCAGCAGATCGTTATCAGATGTGGAAAGAAGATACACTCAGACAGAGAAAGAAGCACTCGGACTTGTATGGGCCTGTGAGAGGTTCCGTGCATATTTATACGGCATTGAATTTGAACTCATCACAGATCATAAGCCATTAGAGGTGATCTATGCACCTAGATCCAAACCATGTGCCAGAATAGAGAGATGGGTACTCAGACTACAACCCTACAAATATAAAGTAATCCACATTTCAGGGAAAGCAAACATTGCAGATCCGCTGTCCAGATTGGTGAAGGATGGAGGTCCACAATCCAAGTCAGAATTGGGAACGGAAACAGAGAGCTTTGTACGCTTCGTAGCTATTCAGGCGACACCGAAAGCTGTGACTACGAAGGAAGTCGAGAGAGAATCCGAACGTGATCCAGAACTCATGGAAGTAAGAGAATGCATACAGAGTGGACAATGGGACAAGTGTACTCACAAGGCTTACATTCCCATTAGAGATGAACTTTGTTGCATCGGACAGTGTGTATTAAGAGGTTGCAGAATGGTGATACCGCAAAGATTGAGACCGAAGATCGTATCCTTAGCGCATGAAGGACACCTAGGTATTGTTGGTACCAAGCAAAACCTCAGGACCAAGGTATGGTGGCCAAGTTGTGATAAAGACGCAGAGAAATTTGTTAAAACTTGTCACGGATGTCAAATTACAAGTAGGAGTAATCCGCCAGAACTGATCCGGAGTACGCAACTTCCGACAGGACCATGGATCGACGTAGCTGTTGATTTTCTTGGACCTTTACCGACGGGTGAATCAATTATGGTAGTGATAGATTACTACAGCAGATACTATGAGTACGTGGTGTTGAAGTCCACAACCACTGAAAAAACAATACAAGCGTTAGCAGAGATATTCGCAAGATATGGATTACATGTTACATTATATTCTGACAATGGTCCACAATTCATTTCAGAGACATTTGCAGAATACATGAGGACCACAGCTATCCACCATCATAAAGTAACTCCGAAATAGCCGCAAGCCAACGGAGAAGTAGAGAGACAAAATCAATCCATTGAAAAACAATTGAGGATTGCACACGCAGAAGGACAAAATTGGCGAGAAGCATTGCTATCTTATGTGGCTGTCTATCGAGCAACGCCTCATGCAACCACTGGAAAAAGTCCTGCAGAAGCATTTTTTGGGAGAAAAATCCGCACAAAAATGCCAGAAATAAAGGAAATCCAAGACGACCAGGAGATGAGGGACCACGATGCTGAAAAGAAAGGTGCAGCAAAGCTGTACACAGATTCGAAACGTGGAGCCAAGTATTCAGACATCATGCCAGGAGATAATGTTCTAGTGAGGCATGAAACTGGTGGTAAGCTAGACACACCTTATTACCATCAACCCTATACTGTCGTATCCAGAAGTGGCAGTATGGTGACAGTAAAGTCTCCGACTGGAGTACTGTATGAGAGAAATGTATCAAGTGTAAAAAGGTACCAGTCCAGAGATACATCGAGCGAAGAGGTTGAAAGGCCAATACGAGATGCTGAAACTGAGAGAGCTGATGATGTTCCAGAGGCAGTGACCAGCACTCCTAATGAAGTGACTAGAGCGCCAGAAACACCCGAAGCCGTGGCGAGCAGTATTTCCGACGCTGAGAATGAACAACCGAGAAGCGACGACAATATCGCAGGCAGGCCGAAACGAAACCGGAAAGTGCCCAAACGATACGAAGACTTTGTGCCATAGTTTTAATAAGAACTTTGGGACAGTATTTTAATCTTGTATCATAAAGTGCATGTATGAGTGCTGTAGGAATTAAACTTTATGTAGTTGAGTTATAGTATTACCATTAGTTACGATGTTTGTATGTTTCCGAGGGATATTGGTAAGTGAAGGTAAAGTTTATTTCTGATTAAAGGAGGGATGTCATGATAATGAATATGTATGAGATATACCGGAAGTCATGTGGTATGAGAGAGAGACAAGAACACAAGCAGGAGAACAAAGGAAACCGGAGAATAAAAAGACACTAAGAAGTTTACCTGATAAACTAGTGTTTAATGTTTTATTAATTTCACATTTCGGGCCACAAATGTGACACCATCATGCTGAACTCAAGGCTGGGCTCAGCCCACTACTGCTCATGCAGCTGAATGAAGGCTGCACTGCCAGATTCAGTTCAAACAGAATGGAACATTACAGCTTAATACAGACCCTTTGGCCCATGGTGTTGTGCTGACCTCTATTAACCTACTCAACAATCTAAACATAACTCCCTATTTTCTTGCATCCATGTGTCTGTCTTAGAGGCTTTTAAATGCTCCTACTGAACCAGCCTCCACCCCTGCCAATACATTCCAGACACCCACAACTCTGTTATTTTTTTTTAACACAAACATCTTCCCTTAACTTTCCTCCCACCACCAGAGTTTCATACTTCACACTTATCTGGATTGAACCCCATCTGCCACTTCTCTGCCTCCTGTCTATATCCTGTTGTAACCTTCCACAATATCCACAACATCTCCACCTTCTGCATTATCTGCAAACTTACTGTCTGATTGTTTTCACTTTTTCATCCAGGTCATTTAACCTCATCAGCAAAAATTATATCGACTTACAGAGAGGAGTTGGGAGGCTCATGAAATGATATGAGAACAATTTGAATCTCGACGTCTACAAGAGAAAGGAGATGATTGTGGACTTCAGGGGGACAAAGATCAACCATTCTTCACCACACATCGATGGTTTAATTGTGGAGAGGGCCAGACTTCCCACGGGCAGTGAGACTGCTGAACGATGGATGAATGGCTCATACAATCCCTCCGATACTCTACTATTGATTTATTTTTATATTGTATATACATACTGCACTTTTGTCTATATGTGTGTTTGCACGTTTTGCACCAAGGAATGGAGAGCACTGTTTCGTCAGGATGTACTTGGCCAATCAGATGATAATGAACTTGAACTTAAGGAGACACAGAATACTTTTTGTTGTTGTTGACAATATTACTAATTCAAATGCAGAATGGAGATTGAGATTTTGATTGGTTGCTGTCTTTTCATTTTTCACTCCATTTAAAGATAATTGTCAGCTTATTTCTTATGCCGATGTGCATAACCACATTATGTTATTTGCCACTTAACTGCCCATTCTTTTGATCTGTCAAAGTCATTCTGCAGCCTCTGTGTTTCCTCAACACTACCTGCTCCTTCATCTACTAGGTCACAAAGGCATTCATTCCATGATCCAAATCACTAATGTGCAATATAAAAAGAAACTGCCCCAACACCGACGCCTGTGGAGCACCACTGGCACCTGGCAGCCAATCAGGCCTAATTTGGAGCATTGTGAGCAGTTTTGGGCTCCTCATTTAAGAAAGGACATGCTGACATTGGACAGGGTTCAAAGGAGGTTCAGTAGGATGATTCTGGGAAGGAAAGGGTTCAGGATCAGAATTTATGGCTGTGAACAAGTCATGAAATTTGGCACTTTGCGATAGTGTCATAGTGCACACATTCATATTAGAACCATCTTACCACATTACTGTAAAACAAAAAGTTAAAATAATAGCACGAAAAGTGAGCCACTATCTTTGGTTCATTGATCATTCAGGGTCATCATACAAGGAACATTTGACAGGTCTTGGCCTGCAGTCGTTGGAATTTAGGAGAATGAAGGTGGAATCTTGTTGAAACATTTTGAATGTTGAAAGGCATGGACAGTGTAGCTGTAGAAAGGTTGTTTCCCATGGTGGGAGAGTCTGGGATAAGAAGTCACAACTTCAGGATTAAACAGCATCTACCAAGAACAGAGATATGTAGGAACTTCTTCAGCCAGAGGGTGGTAAATCTGTGGAATTTGTTGCCACAGGCAGTTGTGGAGGCTGGGTCATTGGGTGTATTCAAGGCAGACATTGATAAGTTCTTGTTTAGCCAGGGTGTCACAGGTTATGAGGAGGGGAGGAGGTCAAGTAGGGGGGCTGAGTGGGAAAATGGATCATCTCATGATTCATTGCCAGGACAGACTCAATGGGCTGAATAGTTAATTTCTGCTCCTATGTCTTATAGTCTTATGGGTGGTGCCAGAAAAATAAATTTGCTCTCAATTATTTGAAAAGATGAATCAAAAAACCAAATGGAGATGAAAAGTCTGGTTGGGTGGTGCCAGAACAATAATCTTGCCCTCAATTACTGGAAATAATGAGTCAGTATACAAAATGGGGATCAAGAATCTAGTTGGGTGGTGCCAGAACAATTTTCTCTCAAGTCACGAAGACCAAAGAGATTCTTGTTGATTTTAGGCAGGAGAGCCCAAGGGATGATGCATCTGTCCCATTGAAGAGAAGAAGGGTTAGAAACTGTAAAACACAAAAGTTTGCAGGCAGCGTGGCTGAAGTAAAACACAATGCTGGATAAACTCTGCAGGACAGATAGTGCACTTCATAGAGCACAAGCTCAAAACATTGGTTATGTATCTTTGCTCTACGATAGTGGTTCTCAACCTTTTTCTTCCCACTCACATCCCACTTTAAGTAATCCGGACGCCATCAGTGCTCTGTGATTAGTAAGGGATTGCTTAAGGTGGGATGTGGGTGGGAAGGGAAGGTTGAGAAACACTGCTTTGGACTCAATTGTTATTGACATATTTTGCTTGAGAAAAAATATCATTGGTCCATTTCCTTTGGAGTTGTGAAACCTTGCACATAACGAGTCAATTAGGTATGATTAAATCAGTGGTTTTCAACTTTTTTCTTTCCACCCACATACCACCTTAAGCAATCCCTTACTAATCACAGAGCACCGATAGCATCGGGATTACATAAAGTGGGATGTGAGTGGAAAGAAAAAGGTTGAGAGAACCACTGTCATAGAGCAAAGATACATAACCAACGTTTTGAGCTTGTGCCTGTCATCTAGTATATTCCTGGGACTCAATATTTCAGGAGATCTCTCCTGGAACCAGCAGGTCTAGGCAACCATGAAGATGGCACACCAATGCCACTATTTTCTAAGGAGCCTGAGATGGTCAAATACTCTATTTTACTTCCACAGATGAACTGTGGAAAGTAGACTGACTGGTTGCATCAAAGCCTGGTGTGGGCATTTCACTAGCCAGGAATGCAGAAAGACCCAGACGGTAACAAACTCAGCCAGGTCCATCACAGGCTCCGATCTCACATCGACTGAATGCCTCTAAATAGGTGCTGCCTCAAGGCAGCCAGGCCTCCCAGTATGGCCCCCATAAGGATCAGAGGTGACCCGAATATTGGAGGAGCAACACCCAATATTGTGTCTGGACGCTCTCCAACTGGATGGCATCAACAGTGACTATTCCACTTTCTATTAGGTCACCGTCTCTCTCTTCCCCATCCCCCCGACTCCTTTCCTCTAGCTCTTTATCCCCTTCCCTCTCCATTCAGAGAGCTATTCCCTTCCCCATCCCCTCAACTTTTTTGTTATGCTCTCCCACTCTTATTTACTTACGACCTCTTGCCTGTGATTCTGTGCCCCCCATCATTTTATTCCAGTGCCTGGCTGCATTTTGCTCATACCTTGATAAAAGGTTTAGGCCTGAAATGTTGGTTATGTACAGTATCGCTCTCTTTGCTATCTAAAGAACCTTGCATGACTTGCTGAGTTTCTCCAACATATTTGTGTAAACAACATCATAAAGGATCTCTCTCTATCTCTCTGGTCACAACCTATTCTCTCTGCAACCTTTGGGCTGTAGACCAACACCTCTGGGTTAAAGGATAGTCTCATTCCAACAGTTCTCAGGCTCTTGAACCTTTGCTTGTTACATTAATCAGGGTCTGCTCCAACACCACAAAAGGACTGTCTGCACAATTACTCAGACACCTTTTTCTCTGCATTTGGATAACTGTGACCATTGATCGATTTTTTTTTGTGCATTAATTGTCTTTTAATTCAAAGTGTTTTGTGTGTCGTTTTGCCTCGTTTGGTATTGTACTGTTGTTTTATTTTATAAAGCACGTGCTCAGCTGCAGCAAGAATTTCAGTGCATGTGTACAGTGTGCAACCTATGTGACAATAAACCTGATGATATTATCAATCATAGAATATTAGAGCTGGGAGGCCAAGCTGCAACAGCTTCAATCATGATTGGAATGGAATTTCTTTTCCAGACAACCAGCTAAGAATCCGGGACTCATGACCTGAAGCAGAACCTCTCTGCCCTTTTAAAAAGGACCTGGATAAGCACTTGAGAAGCCAAGATCTTCAAGGATTCTGGATGGAAATGGCATTAATTTAAATTGATCCACTTTTTGACAGCAAAAATATAATGGACAGAATTATCTTTATCTATGCCATATGTATCTAAGGTCCAAAAATCATTGGATTTCAGATATCAGTTAACAAGAATGGTTTTGTTCAAACTTTGTATCATCAGCTGATAATAACCCTACCTCAGTGGCTGCAATCCCCATTCAAGCTTTTACCTCCTTTAATTATTCATTGCCCCCCCTCAGCATCCTTGATCTCCAACTTGACAAGCTTCCAAAATTCCAATGGGTATAAATCATAGCTGGCACACCCAATGGAATGTGTTTGCTGACCAACATAGGATCTTGGCACCAATGAAACCACAATTTTAAAAGAGTCGTCATTGCTCTTAAACAGTCCCAGGGTAATTTTCCTTCCCAAGCCTCTCGTCTCCCCCCCACCCCTTCAAGCCATTCAACTGCTCCTCCAGTTCCAGCAACGTGCACATTTCTCATTTTAATTACACTAGACAATGAAGATTTTGCTTCCTGAACATTTTTGGGTGTATTTTATGGATTTTTGGCTGCTGATCTCGAAATTTTGAAATTTTCCAATCAATTACCAATATTTTTTTAGATATACCTATTTCTTTGATTTCTGCCATATTTTGTCTCCTAATATATTGCCCACAAAGCAAGCTGTTTTAAAATGTAAAAACACAATGTTGGTCAAGCAGAGTCCTTTATATAGCAGAGATAAAATTACATAACTGACATTTCAGGCTTGAGCCCTTCTAAGGTCAGTCTAAGCATGCCTGGTCATGAACTCAGTGCAGATGCTATGTAAATATTGTCTTAGGCCTGGGCATGCCTTGGCAGGATAGATTCAGACAGATTATAAAAGTAGGTCCCATCACACTGATTATAGATTGAATGCATGATGATGCACATGTTCTTCAGTCAATCACGTCGTGAGTACACTTAGCAATAGCACTTATTGTCTTCAGGAAGATTCAAAACAGCGGAAATGTCTCGTCAATGTGGCAACAGCAGTGATACATTCCGTTACATTTGTGGCAAGTATACGCTTAAAGCTCAAAGACACAGCATGACTGCACTTATTAAGGAAGCCTATGAGCTCTACTTCAGTTGTAAAATTGGTGACCAAGACAAAACCTGAGCCCTTCACATATGTTGTGCAAAATGTGCAGTCAACCTGAGAGCTTGGTGTCAGCATCATAAGGCGATTAAACATGCTAGATTCAATTGAAGTCAATTTAATGTTTCTCCAACTTCTGATGTGATACAGCAAATCTGAAATTATATGTGTGTTCATCTTGAAGTTGTCTATCATAATCCTCAATTGTTTCTTAAGAAGGCAACGTTTTGGAAAAAAAATTGTTGACCAGTGTGATGTTCAGCCCTTTGAACCTAATCTCTGGAATTCTCTCCCAAGCCCTTGTTTTTTCATTTCATCCTCCATGACATTCCTAAATTGTACTTTAGACTGAGAATATGATCATCTGTTCTGCTCTCACTTTCTGAGACTGTAGCATGGCAGTGAGGACACAAGACCAGAGAGAGTACAACACGCTTTTATTCAAAAAGAATGGCACACATAGTCTGCGGACTGAACTGGGGCTTTGGCAGGGGTCCAGGGTTTATACCGGGATATGTGAGAAGTGGAGTTAGGGGAGGAGCCCCAGTTCACTACAGAGGCTCAGTTTCAGCCTTATTTGTGTTCACCATATTAAGAATGCTGTTTAAATGATAGACAGCTGAACATCTGGGGCAGTGTATTTCGGATGTTCCTTCTATTGATAACCACAGGAAAAAAAATAGACATGGTAATGAAAAGTGTATGAAGAAAACAAAAAAAACGTAAGTAGAGCAGTATTTGATCAAACATCCGTTTGTTTCACCATCCAATAAGATCATGTTAAATGGAATCACTTGCCTCAACTCTAAATTCTGATCACCCTTGATTTCACTATAATTCAAAAGCCTGACCAATTGAATATATTAAATGACTCAATATCTGCAGCTCTTTGAGGTGGAAGTCAAAAAGTTCACTGACAATAAATTTCTCTTCAGCTCACTCCTGATCCCTTAATTCTGAGACCATTCCTCCTTGTTGTTTGCCGCCACACCACCCAGGTCATGCTCTGTTCTCACTGCTGCCATCAAGAAAGAGGTATGGGTTCCAGAAGCCTCACACCAGCAGGTTCAGGAAAAGATGCTATCCCCTCCACCATCAGACTCCTCGATGACAAATTCAATCAGAGTCTAAATCAAGGAATTTTATTTTGCACATTATTTATTACTGAATATTTAGTGTTTTGACTTTATTGCAGTCAATTTGTTTAGTTTCCTTAGTTTACATTTCTTTCTATTGTGTACATACCTTTTTCTTGTGTAGTTTGCATTACCAATAAGTAGAAATTGTGCTTGGTCAGCAGGGAAAAATATCTCACGGTTGTATGTGATGACATATTTGTAAACTTATAATAAATTAGAACTTTTTTCTTTCAGAATTCTACATGCATCAGTAGGATTGTAACAGATCAACAGGGCCCCTCCCACCAACACCCCATGCAGCACCAACCTCTTCAAAAGAACCAGAGGGGAATTCATGCAGAAGGAAATGCAAACTCTCCTTTAAGCCAGATACCTTTCTGTCCTGCAACTGTGTGGACCTTCCTTCATCATCACATGGTCCAAATTCTGCAGCTCCTTATCCTGGAGCACAATAGGAGTGTAATCACTAGAAGGATCGCAGCTGGTCAAGAAGTCAGATCACTGCCACTTTCTCAAGGACTCATAGGGATGGAAAAAGGAGCTCTTGCCTGCGATGCCCACATGCTGACAAATAAATAAAAACTTTGAAATGTTTATGACATTAATGTTAATCACTGCTTGTTTGCAGTGAGCCATCAACAGTTAATATTTTGGTGAGCATACATTATATTTGATTTTGTCTCAGCAATGGATCTGATGATTAAGTGCATAACATTTTACAGTTACTAATTTTGACTGCTTTCTGAAGTATAATCCAGGCAACTGTCTTGTAACCCGTTGTCAAGTTTCTTTCCTGTAGGTTAAGCTGACCAGACGATTTTGTACAACATTGAATCTTTTGACTCTTTAATATCCCAGCTTCAATCTATCCTTCAAATGGCATCAGATGCTATTGTCATTCTACAATTTTAATGCATTATTTAACATTAACACTTCCATCACAGGATGATTGTTTTGGATATATTCACATATTCTTTTCCTCTATAATTTTATTCAGTAAGCGTTCATCCACCCAATTGTTCGTGCTTTCCCTCTTACTTCTTCCCCAATCTTCAATGCAACTCGGCAACTTTCTTACATGGTATTTAAAAGCAAATAAGAACAATCTGTTATAAGCCATATCTATTACAGCACCCAACAGGTAAGGATACATCTGTGGACTGAAGAATTAAGCTGATATTTAATGTTTGACTAATAGAGTTATCTAGCATGGTAGAGGGCCTTTTGGCCCAACATATTAATACTAATCATAGGTTAAGATTGTTCTCCCGCATTTCAAGATTCCTTTATTGTCCTGCATTAAAACAGGAGTAATATTTCACAAAATTTGCTTTCAGCAGAAATTGCTGGGCACCCTTTACAATTAGAGAAGGAAAAGAGAGTCCACCAGAGTCACCAGGTGTCCGTGGATTCACCTCCCACAGCCACACCAACTCCATACCACACCATCGGCAACCTGAGCTCCAGATCCGAACCTCCAACATGATCAAGAAACCTTTAGTGCCCTCACGCCGAGACTTCACTGCTAAGGTTCGGACTTTATACCTGACATCTAAGACAAGCCCTGGTTTTGGTGTGACATTTTTAAAGTTCATATACGGTAACTGCCAGCGAAAACACATCTTAATTGCAGCAGTGATGAAAAGTACATCACCAGCAAAAAAAAATATTTATGAAGTTGATTGTGAAAACTTGGTTATTTCTCTTTGGTGGTGGGAAAGTCAATGGTTATAAGTATTGTTGAAGGCTATGACTGAAACTAGTCAAAAAGGTGAGAAACCCCTAAAGTTACTCTGTGTTCATTTGTTCGTGAAATATTATATCCAATCAGCATCATAAGGGGAATAGGTTGAAAAAAAATTAAAACAGCATGGACTAATAACAGGTATATTTACTGCCAAGGAGAAATCTGCCCTGGAGTGAAACCTACTACAAAGCTAAACACAGCTGAAGCAAGACTGTTAATCAAACATTTTAATACATTAGCATTGAAGACTGATATTGCATTTATCTACATGATCACTTGTTGTAGCTGCTGTTCAGTAAGGTAAAGGTACAGTTTGCATTTGTGTTTCATGCATGAGAATGCGCAGATTTCTCTGAACACCAGTGGTTCATTAGTTTCATAGTAGAATAAAATCCCTGCTATCCAAATTTCAAGCAACCAGCAACCTCGAGCAAAGAGTTAAAAAATATGGAATTTTATTAATTGGCGCGCCTCGCCATTAGTTCTCGTTTCACACAACACACAATCTCAAGCAACCAGAAAACTTGCTTATCCGGCTTCTACCAATCCCCGTAGGTGCCGGATACCAAGGGGATTTACTGCATTTAAGTAATGTTGTTTCCCAAAATATTCACTTTTGTTCTTACCACAGATGCAGCTGACCTGCTGAGAATTTTCACCATCTATTTTTAATTTGCCTTTTTTTGTAACATTTAATAATTTCTCTACTTTTCTATTCCCCTACCGAGTGGAAAAACTCAGGTTCCCTTCATTATACCTCATCTACCACGGTTTGCCCAATCATTCGGTCAATTTATTTATTTTGATTCCAGTTTGTTAGATAATAGGAACGGAACAAAAATTAGGAAAACACGTTGAAGTACAGTCAACTATAAAAATGTGCTGGAGTTGAAGGCAGAACAGCCTACTCCTGTAACTAATTTTCTTGGCCAGTAAGATACTCCCAGCATCTATTCGGTTCATTAAACCATGTAACATATGTTGATACTAAATTATTGTTTGCGAGGCCACAGGTTTTGTTTTACTTCTAGGAAGTCTGAGGACTGGCATTTGTTTCTGGCCTCACTGCCCTGAGCTCCAAAATCATTTCCTCTGCATTTAACAATTTTTTTTGTTGTTTCTTTATTAAAAATTCTAAAATTTCTGTGGATACCTGTTACAACGACAGTAATGAACAGATAGAGCTGTGCAAAGATGGTAGATACACAATTTCAGACAAGATTCTTGGATTCAGATTTATTGTCAGGGCAGCCCTGATATTCTTTTCCTTGCAGGAGAGGCAGAATTGCCTCTTATTGGTAATGCAAAAAAAGACTACACACCGTACACATGTAAACAAATAAATGAGAGTTTATGGTCATATACACCAGAACAATGTATAGACACATCAAAATTTTAGGCAAGTTTAAATGAGAGGACTTCACAACCAGTTAAATATCTGTGCAGTGTTTTTGTTCAAAGACCCTTCTTGTATCTATAGTTTTTTTTCATTGAAATAGGTTTTCACTTTTTCTTGTATCAATATGAATGAACAATAAATATGTCAATAAAATCAATTTGTTTCAGTAAATAATTGCTGAAAAAAATTGCTTACCAAAACCAGTGAATTCAACTAAATTGCAATAAACTATTATTATTTCTATCCACAAGATGGTGATCTAAGTACACATTAGCAAGGAGTCTGGTATATTAAATTCCAAAATATTTTCTATTCAAGAAAATGCATAGCTAACAAGATCTAATGAATAGAAAATAACTGTTTTGGTTTAATGACGACTGAAGGTTGAGTATTAGGGACTCAAACCATTTGGGTTGAAATGATCTTTTCAAGGAATTTTTTAAAAATCTCACAGAGCCTGCAGAATATTTTTAGAATTCTATGTTTGTTTCCTTGGGTTATTGACTACCCAGGCAGAAATATGAGCTGCTGTTCTTTAAATTTGTGTTGGAGAAGGATAAGAACAGGCATGTCAGTGGGGGAATGGGAAGGGAACTTAAATGACTGGTAAGTGGGAATTTCACTGGCAAGTGAGGACAGAGCACAGGTTCTCTCCATTCTACCTAGGTCTTTACATCCACCCCCAGCCCAGTTACTTAGTTCCTTCCCCGTGCCCTCTCTCCTTCACCAACACACCTCTCCACACCTTATCTCCTACTCACAGTCCCCATCGCTGACATGGTTCCATTCATCATCTTCCTTCAGTAGCTGTCTCCACCTGCACCACACTCCATTTGCCTGTCATCCTGCCCCCATCCTCAACTCACCTTTCACCACCCTCTCCATGGTACTAGAAGAAGCTGCTTGAAGAAGTTACTGAAAGCAGGATTGTCCTTGAGTTCTGAGGGCCATCATCAGTAGGAGTGGAAATCAATAGGCAAAACTAATTACTGGCACATGATTCATGAGCAAATATAGGGCATGGAGTCTGACAGTCACTTCAAGTTGAACTTGCTCTCACTTGTATAAAACAGTGCCATTTGGTGACGTATGGCTGACTGATCCAACGGAGTGGGACCTCCTTAGCTGAAGGGCAGCAGCTTCACTGGGCTACTGCCAGAGTTTGACACCTCTATTATCTTTCACACCTGTACCTTCTTTAATTTTTCTATCACTAATGACTGTGCATCAGTCAGTCCCACCAACACTTAGCTACCAATTTCCCCTATTATTCTCCCTCTTTTTATTTTGCACAAAGCTATTTCCTATTATATCAGGCATGGTCCATGAGGACCATTTACACCTGTGCTTATTTTTAAATGACAAAAGAGCATGTTTTCTGAGGATTGGCTGTTTTTGAGGTGTTGGTTCCGTTACTAATTCATGATCAGACCTGCCACTTGCTATTCCTATAAAGTGAATTGACAAATTTCTCTAAATCTAAAGGTAAAAAAAAGGTCAAGGTTCCATTATTGTCATGTAATAGCACAGTTAGAATGTAACATAGATGAAATTCTTTAACTTTTGTCTACTGTCAGGAAGACAGAGAGTCGCCACTTTGTCCAGCGCCCCTCACAGAAATGAGGCCCCAGCGAGGAATGAAATCACGACCCCTGCTTTACAAGACCAGTGCTCAAAACACTGAGCTATCAGAGTAATGAGTAAAACTGTCCAATATATCCCCAAATCCTTTTTCAGAACCCCAGCCATAATAGGACAAGGAATAAAGCTACAAATCGCTAACCTTGGTACATCTCTGCTCCTTCCATCACCTGTTAATTGGTTTTAAAATATTAAGAAAAAGGTTATGGATGCCTTTTTAAAATTTAGGTTTTTGAAATCTTTATCATTGTGGTGTTCTTCACCAACTTCTAGATTATTCTGAGGAAACTTTTTAATGACACAGCAGAAAATTCAGCAAAACAAATTCTGAACAGCAGATCTGTCCCAGTCATATTTTATGATTTTGTGTATCCCGAATGCTTGCAATCACTTTAGAATTGATCATCCACAAGTTTTTTTTTAAATTTTTTTATTTTTCACACCATAAATCACATTAGCCATGATATACACTATTTCTTTTTCACACATATACAGTGACTTTTTCTCCCCCCCCTTTCCTCCCAAACCACTCCCCCACCCCCCCCCCCCTCATCCATTTTAGGTATACAATCTAGGTTGCATTAATTCAGTCAGACAATGTTGTCATTCAACAAAAATACACCAGAAATTCTACAGAGTTCATTCTTTTCTTTCCTTCTCCTTCCATCAACTTAGGTAATGTTTGTCCCCGGTAGGTTTTCGCTATTGTATTTAATGTAAGGCTCCCATACTTGTTCGAATATTTCAATATTATTTCTTAAACTATATGTTATTTTTTCTAATGGAATACATTTATTCATTTAAATTTAGTAGTTTCTTCCTTTTAATTTGGTTATGTATTCCATTAATATTTAAAGACATATAGTTCAGCGTAGCCCTTTTATATTTTGTTTATCTTCTCTTTCCGTTTTTCCATCATTACCTTTCCTCCTTTTCCATTTCAGTTTTCTTATTTTCAACTCTTTATAAGACAACATTCCTACAACATCCAACATTTTCCTTATTCTCCTATTTCTATCTTATTTATCCCCAATCTCCCCTTCACCTCCTGAGTTGTCCTTTATCCCTTGTCGGACAACCACATCTCCCCTCTCCATTTGGATTTGCGAATCCACTCGCAAGCGTCAACTGATTTTGCAGTGACCGCTATTTCCCCCCACCCCGCCTCCCCCAGAAAAGATTTCACTTTTCATATGTCACAAAGGTCACTCTTTTAATTCCCTCCTTATTCTCTCTATTCCATTACCTTCCCTTATTAATTCTTGTCTATACTATCTATATTTTCCTCTAAGTACAGATACATTCATGTATGCTCATTGTCTCTATTCACTCTTATACCTCTTTACCCGCATACATATCAATCGTGATCATTTTTACTCTCATTACCCGTCTTCATCCCTCAGTCTATTTTTGTCTTTACCCACATACATATCAATCGTGATCATTTTAACTCTCATTACCCGTCTTCCTCCCTCAGTCTATTTTTGTAATTGTTCTGCAAATTTTCGTGCTTCTTCTGGATCCGAGAATAGTCTGTTTTGTTGTCCTGGAATAAATATTTTCAATACCGCTGGATGCTTTAGTATAAATTTATACCCTTTCTTCCATAAAATCGCCTTTGCTGTATTGAACTCTTTTCTCTTCTTTAGGAGTTCAAAACTTATATCTGGATAAATGAAGATTTTTTGCCCTTTATACTCCAGTGGTTTGTTGCCCTCTCTTACTTTTTCCATTGTCTTCTCCAGTACCTTTTCTCTTGTAGTATATCTTAGGAATTTTACTACAATAGATCTTGGTTTTTGTTGTGGTTGTGGTTTAGAGGCCAATACTCTATGTGTCCTTTCTATTTCCATTTCTTGCTGTAGTTCTGGACATCCTAGGGTCTTAGGGATCCACTCTTTTATAAACTCCCTCATATTCTTGCCTTCTTCATCTTCCTTAAGGCCCACTATCTTTATGTTATTTCTTCTGTTATGGTTTTCCATTGTATCTATTTTTTGAGCTAGTAGTTCTTGTGTCTCTTTAGTTTTTTTATTAGATTCCTCCAATTTCTTTTTTAAGTCTTCTACCTCCATTTCTGCTGCTACTGCCCGCTCTTCCATCTTGTCCATTTTCTTTCCCATTTCTGTTAAGGTCATCTCCATTTTATTTATTTTCTCTTCTGTGTTGTTTATTCTTTTTCTTAAATCCTTAAATTCCTGTGTTTGCCATTTTTAAATGACTCCATGTATCCTTTAATAAGAGCAAGTATATCCTTTACCTTGCCTTTCTTTTCTTCTTCTATTTCCCTGTACTCTTCCTCTTCCTCTGGGTTGACCATCTGTTGTTTCTTTGTTGCCCTTTCCTCCTCTTCTTTCTTGTTTCTATTGTCTTCTGTGTTCTCTTCTTGCTGCAGCTGTTCTGCAGCTGTCGTTGCCGGCTGTGGAGATCGACTCCCCAGCTGGTCCCACCTCCCGTCGGTGTGTTTTTTTTCATTCGCATCGCGCATGCGCGATACTTCGCGCATGCGCGGTTGCGCACTTTTACTCGGCTCTGCGAGCCATTTTTGTAGTCCATTATTTACCGACCTGAGGGAGCGGGTTTCTCTCTCCGCAGCGGGCCTCTTCGGACAGGTAAGGCCTTCACCTTTTTCCTCCTTTGTCTTCTCTTCCTCTCTTCTTACCGTTGCTTTCGATTTTTCTTTTTTTGTCGCCATCTTCTTTCCACCTTTATACTCACTTTTCTGTAACTTTTATTTCTGTGCCTTTGTGTTTTCCTTTGTTTTTCCCGACTTTTCTGGAGAGGGCTGGAGTTCACCGTCCGGCCACTACTCCATCACGTGACTCCTCCGATCATCCACAAGTTGACGTGAATTAAGAAAAACTGTATAACATCTTAACCTTTCATAATATTAATGCTTATAAGTTTTTAAAAATGTAATTAGTAAGCAGAAAATCTGACTTAATTTTAACTATATGAGGCAATGCATTGAGGTGCAATGATAAAGGGACACATAATAGAATCAGAATGAAGTTTTATTGTCATGAACAAGCCATGAAATTTGGTATTTTGCAGCAACCATGGAGCAAACATTCATATTATAACCAACATTGCTCTAAAAAAACAAAATAAAATAATAATAATAGTTCATGAAAAGTGAAGCAGTGTCTTTGGTTCACTGATTATTCAGGAATCTGATGGCAGCGGGGAAGAAGCTGTTCTTGTGCCACTGAGCGCTCGTCTTTAGGCTCCTGTACCTTTCCCCCGATGGTAGCAGAGAGAAGAGGACATGGCCTAGGAGGTGGGGTCTTTGAGGACAGACGCTGCTTTTTTAAGACACCGCCTCATGTAGATGTCCTCGATGGAGTGATGTCACAGCCCGAGTTAACAACCCTCTGGAGTTTATCCTTGTCCTGAGGGTTGGCACCTCCATTCCAGACAGTGATACAACCAGCCAGAATGCTCTCCACAGAACATCTGTAGAAGTTTACGAGAGTCTTTGGTGACATACAGAACCTCCTCAGACACCTCATAAATTATAGCCGCTGGCCAGTCTTCCTTGTTATTGCATCAACATGGAGGCTCCAGGACAGATCATCAGAGATGTTGACACCCAGGAAGTTGAAGTTCTTGACCCTCTCCACTACAGAGCCCTCGATGAGGACTGGGTCGTGTTCCCCAGACTTCCTCCTGAAGTCCACAATCATCTCCTTGGTTTTGCTGACGTTGAGCACAAGGTTGTTGGTGTGTCACCATTCAAAGAGGTGATCTATCTCCTACCTGTACGCTTCCTCCTTGCCATTTGTGATTCTGACGACAACTGTGGTATCATCAACACACTTGTAGAATGCATTGGAATTGTTCCTGGCCACACAGTCATGGGTGTATAATGAGTAGAGCAGTGGGCTAAGCATGCATCCTTGGGGTGCACCTGTGTTGATGATCAGGATGATGTTTTTTCCAAATTCATACTGACTGCTGTCTTCTGATGAGAAACTCAAGGATCCAGTTGTAGAGGCCGAGTTTGTATCTTCTTGACCAGCACTGAGGGAATAATGGTGTTGAAGACCAAGGTATAGTCGATGAAGAGCAGCCGTAAATATGAATTGTTGTTTTTGAGGTGATCCAGAGCTAAGAGGAGAGCCAGCAATATTGCATCTGGGGGATATTCAATAATATGGACAGAGGGATGTTGGAATGTACATCCACAGATGTTTAAAGCTTGCAGGTTAGGTCAATATGGTTTAAAAAGCATATGGGATATTCATTTTATTAGCTGAGGCATGGTAGAATAAGGAGAATATTCTGTTCTTGACCATATGCTGGACTGCTGTGTTAAACCACCCCCCCCCCCACCCTTCTTCCCCACCACCTTCCCCACCCCTAGCTCTGTCTCTATCTCTATCTCTCTCTTCCCCCTTCCTCCTTTTGGAGCCAAAATCAATTTTTACCCCTGCTCTAATCAAATCCAATTAACACCTTTTGTTTTGGACTCCTTCCTCTCCCATTCTATCCAGACACCATCCTGGATTTTTTCTGCTTCTACCTTAAAGGAGGGTTCACACCCGAAACTTCAATAATACATCTACCTCTTTTGGAAGCTGCGAAGCTGGCTGAGTTCTTCCAGCATTTTCGTGTGTTGTTACTACAATAAAAATAGACCTTTTTATAGTAGGGAAGAGAAAGCAAATGTCAAGACATATATTCTCTGCCTTTATATCACATCACTTACCTTGTTGAAAGATCCGAGAGCGGATTCAGGAGGCGGACTGCAATCCACCTAAGGGGGTAGAGTCAGAGGTGAAGCAACTCTCTACACCACCTCCCTGAAGGCAATGCCAGTAAAAGTGGCTGAGAAGGGGTGGCCTGATGACATCATGCTGATGTCATTTGCCCGTGACCAGGAGCGGGACTTTTAAAATCCCATATGCCGTAATTTAGCTAATTAGGTTGGGCAGGAAATCTGCCCGATTCCCAAGACTCCTTGGGCAGATCTCCACCAGTGCCCTTACCTGCTCTTCGGTTGCCATTTTGGGTGTAGGCCGCTTTCTCTTCTTGGTGTATAGATGAGGTCACAGTGATGGGCGGAGCTACTGCCCCACTCACCGTGCCTCCCTCAGCTCCAGACTACTCCAGAGTCTGCTGAGTTGAAAACAATGCTAGATCCGCCTTGTAAACCTGCTCCATAAAAAGGTAAATTCAACTTTTAACTTTTCGTTGAGCCACCTTCCAGATGGCAAGTGTCTGCGGTCTTTCGTGCTTTTCTCTTTACAAGAATGCCGCCAGGGGTGGGAACTGTAGCAATGAGGAAGAATTGTATAAATTAGGGACTTTTCTTAGGAGCAGGGAAAGGAGATCAAATGGAAGAACATACAAATATGAGAGGCTGAGATAGAGTAAGGATCAAGGACATATTTTCCTTAACAGAGAGGTTTAAAAGTTTAAAGTGAGAGCATTGTTTTGTGGTGTTGGATTACAAAGAATCTTTATTCATGAAGTGTCATAGGGATCTGAGCAGTCAGGTGCATGTCCAAGAGGGAACCAACACACTGTATCTGAAGTAATACCATAGAATTTGGACCAATATTTCCAATTATTTTGTGTTCACCAATCCTTTTATAGTGTGATTGTAATCTTTTGACTTTAATGCAACATTTATCAATTCCACAAGGTCCTTCCTTCCATTCATAAACACAAGGCTATGCTATGTTGTTCAGCTTGAGCCAGTAAACTACTGAGTTAACAATTCAGAATACTTCACCACCCTGCCCCTTTCACACTGCTACCAGCAGGAAGGAGGTAAAGGAATCAGAGGACGAACACCCAGCGCCACAAGAACAGCTTCTTCTCCTCTGCCCTCAGATATCTGAATGGACAATGAGCCAGAGATGCCATCTCACTTGTTTTTACTTTATTTAATTTTAAATGTAAATTTATAGGAATATTTACACTGTGAAGCTGCTGCAAAACAACAAATTTCGTGACATGTTCATGACAATAAATTTTGATTTAATCAAATGTTTCCAAATGAAGAATGGCAAATTGTCAAACCATTGGTTTATGATGCTCAGGAAGAGTTTATCTCAATCAAAAAGGATTCCGCGAAAGTAGCACAAACTATGGTTTACAAAGGAGGTAAAGGATGATGTTAAAAACTGACTAAATGGCAAGAGCGAGCAGTAGACCAGAGAACTAGGAAGCTTTTAGCAAATGGCAGGAGCAGCGATAACTCATCACATATTCAAATGTGATGGGCAGGGTCAACTTGAAGTTTTGCTGTGTTGAATTTCTCAGCAACTTGCAAAGCGATATTTTCCATACATTGTGGAATTATGACTTTCATGGTGACAAGCAACCTTTGTGATATGCAGATCAACTGTTTTCTGTGATTGCACGTGAGAATATCATTTCTCATTTGGAGCACTTCTGGAAATTAATATATTTGTCATCTGGTCCGAAACTAATCTGTCATTTGATACCTCTTCTTTCCAATTAAGTTGTAACAGCCCAGCTTATTGCAACTACATGAGTTAATCAGGACATCTCTCAAGTGTTCCCAGCACAGGTCAATCACTAACTTACTTAGCTCTCAACCACTCCCAAATTCTGGACCAAGTTCACAACCATCACTGCACTCTCGCCACCTCACCGAACCAGATCCCTGATCATCCCCTTGCATGTCCAATCATAGGCCCATGAATCACTACCCTCCCCACAATAGCTGAAAACCATCAAATGCTTGTGTGTTAGTAGATTATTCTCTGTAATTTGCATTAAAATAAAGACAAAGTGCAAACCATAGAGGAACAAAATTTATTCCAATTTAAAACAGATTTTAGGATAAGGATATGAAAATCAAGTTTATGTTTCCATGAGGGTCAAGCTACAGAGGTCAAGTGAAACTTTTACAAAATTATGGCCGAAAAATACTGTATTAATAACCAGTAAGACCCCTTTTGGGTGAATTATACAAGATACTTCTTTATTTTTCAAAAACGATGTCCCTCCCCAAACATCAATACATGCATTAAAATGACAATTTAAAAACAGCAGTTATAGCTCTTAAATAGTTTAAAGTTTCCTTTTAACAGGACCTAATATACAAGTCCAACCTAAATTTCCACCACATTGGCACTTGGAGAGTCTGGCACTACAAAGAAGGGACTTGGCACACTTTAATTCATTATTCTACATAATTTACATTTGGTTTACTTTAAAAAATCTGTGAAAGATCAGTAATACATATTTTAGTTCAACACACCACTGCTGATGGCCGCCATGCTTTAATTTTTCTCAAAAAGTTACAAGCATAAAAATACACAACAAAATATGAAGTTTGTATATCCCACCAAATAATAAAATGTGAACATCCCAAAACCCATGACAGAAGTTACTTTGCATGAAGCCAGAACATCTACAAGAGGTATATAATATTCATTCTATACACAACCTTATTGAATCTAAAGATGGCTTTTCAGCTCAAACTGAATCCTCCCTCCCCCCCCCCCCCCCCCCTCCCCAACTGAACAAGCTTATTTTTCCACATGGAGTTTTAGTACCATAATTATTGCATGGACAAAGTTGTATGATTTACTGTGTTTAAGCAAAGGGAGACTGATATAGAATCTCCCTCTACTTTCAAACCTGTACAGCATTGGGTTTTATCTGGGAAGATACTAGCAATGGAAAGTTCAACTCTTCTCATCATCTTATTCTCCTGCTTGATGAATGAACATCTTATGTTATGGGTCTGAAACAACAAGGTTACCTTTGCCATTCAAGCTGCCAGAAAGAGTGGTTAACACTCTTTCAGCTGCCCACTTCACCAATATCTTGCCAAATTGACAAGCAATTTAACATTTCAAGTTAATGGTGTAGAGATATACAGGTACATAGAACATTTTGCTTGCTCTCAAACACCTTTTCTGAAATAGTATTCCTTAGAGCATAGAAGAATGAGGGGAGATTTGCTAGAGGTTGACAAAATTATGAGGGGAATAAAGTAAATCTGAGTGGGCTCTTTCCACTTAGATTGGGAGAGATAAATATGAGGGGACATGGCTTTAGGTTGAAAGGTTTGGGGGAGCATCTTCACTCAGAGAGTGTTGGGAGTTTGGAACGAGCTGCCAGCCACCATGGTAAATGCAAGCTCACTCTTAAGTTTTAAAAATATATTGGATAGATACATGGATGGGAGTAGTCGAGGGTTACGGAATGGGTGCAGGTCAATGGGACTAGAGAAATGATGCTTTGGCATTGATTAGAAGGGCCAAATGGGCTGTTATCTGTGCTGTAGTTTTCCATGGTTCTAGTAGAAGAATACAGCACTTCTGATTTGCATTCCTCAGTAGAGTACAACTGGCATACATGCTGGAATGCTTTTTATAATCCCATCTTGTTTATCCTTTGTAACAATGAGAAAATATACTTGGTTTAAGATGGTATCCACAGGACAAACAAAAGGCCTCAATGAAAGAATAATTAAACATGCAACTTTAATAGGACATTCTTAATCCTATCTTAAATGCCAAGGTTGCTCGATCCACATTTAATAATAATTGTTAATCAGAGACCTAAGCTCTTGTCAATGCTGGATTCCATCCAATGAGAAAGGTTGAAATATTTCATTAATACTGACATCAAATTGATAATAAAATACCAAGAAAGGCCCACAAATGAAAAATCTGATGGAAAGATATGAATGTGAGCAGAAGTAGTGAAATATCTCCATTGTTTCAGTTATGGTTTTCTATTTTTTCTCCAATACCTTATGCAAGCAAGTTTATGCTTTATTCTATCCCTCAAGGTACATTAAATGTATAGGCCAACCAAATTCAAAATTTCTTTTGATTCTGCTAGTAGAATTCCCAGACCTTCCCTTGTGAATTTCTCACATGGAAAATAGGAACACAAGCACCTCCCAGATACAGGCTACCACACTAATGTTCTGACTTAGTATCCTGAATCCCCATAATGTGGCATTTATCACTTGTACAAATATTACACTCTAGTAAAGCCACCAAGGTAACAGTAACACTTTAGTCTATTATTCAAATTTGTTATGGCATCATCATATACAATTGAATTAAACATGCAAATGAATTCATTCTCAGTGAATTTATCACTCTTGTTGGAATGGGAAAAGTGGAAATTCGGGGAACAGTATATTGGCTGGTTTTAGAAGATTTAAAAGCAAAAAAAACTGCAGAGGCTAGAATTCTGGAAAAAAGTGAGAAAATCCTCAGTCAGACAAGATGGAGAGAGAAACGGGTTTAATGTTTCAGGTCAACACATGAAAGATGTTGCTTGATCTGATGAATAGTTCTCGAATTTTCTATTCAAGAATTTCTGTTGGTTATCAAACAAATAAAATTTCTTAGCATTAATTGTTTAGAGCAGAAGAAGCAAAATTTTGTCTCTTGTGATTCAAAGATCATGCCAGTGATCTTTCATCACAGCACCAATACTAACCCAATATCCTTTCATTCCCATTCTATTGGCTTGCAGCATTTTTTTAAAAATTACATTTAAATTTAGAAATATAGCCCAGTAACAGGCCATTTCAGCCTACGAGTCCATGCCACCCAATTTACACCCCACTAATCCCCATTACATTCTGAACGGTGGGAGGAAACCTGATCCCCTGGAGAAAACCCACACACACACACGGGAAGAATGTAAACTTCTTACAGATGACGTGGGATTCGAACCCCGGTCCTGATCGCTGGTGCTATAAAGGCATTGTGCTAACTGCTAATGCCAACCATGCATTTTTGTGACAAACCTATTAATGTCCAACAAGATGGGTATAAAAACAACAAAGTAACTCAATGTGAAATTGGTGTTATAAATTGCTCCCTTTGTTTGGATCGACTTCCTTTATTATCACCCCCGCCCCTAAAAAAAGCCTACTTTGTTTTATAAATTACATCAATTAATCACCAAATTAAAACTTCCCAATTTATATTGCAGATTTTATTGTAATAATACATTTTTTGCAAATGTAATTGGCTCACAGGTGCAGTGATCTGGGTTCTTGTACTCTAATGCACATTCTCCCTGCAACAGTGAGATTTTCCTTCAGATGTTCCAGTCTCCTCCCACATCCCAAACACATGTAAGATGGTAGATTAACTGGCCATTGTAAATTCCCCTTTATGCGGAGGTGATTGGTTAAATCAGTGGAGAGTTGATAGAAATGCAAGAACATAACTACAGTGCAAATGAGTCATTAAAGATTGGTACTAACTAAATGGGCAAAGAATTGGATCCCGAAGCATTCGACTATTTTTAGAATTTATGTCTTGGTCATGAAACAGATCACAAATATGTCATTCTTTCGCAAATAGCATAAACTGTTTCCTTCACTGATTGATCCAGGGTTTGAAATTTGCAAACTTAATCACACCTGATAAATCAAGATTATGATGGCCACTCAACCCCCTATTTCTCGCTTGGATTCCAAAATATTTATGAAATGCCAAAAGAAACAGGGCAAGACAATAAAAACAATGTGGAAAAATAACCTTTACAGTTCAATACTGTGAAGCAGACAGTTAGAAAAATTAAACAGCAATTAGCTAATGCACTGTTGACAAGCAGCTTGTTTTCCTTAAGGAGTAAATTAAAATGAGATGTGACTGGAGCTTGGTCCCTTGGTTGAAATATGAGGCATTTCTCATTTTACTTTCCTATTGTATACAAGCAAATGCCAAGTACGTTGTTAAATTCTAGGTGTTAAAATTTTTTTAAAAAGCTATGACCCTCAACTTGGTAAATTGATTCACTTCCATTGAGACCAATTTTCACAAAAGTCTCTCAAAAGAATACTGTGGAATCAACATTCATCGTCCAACTTTTATGACTATGGGTTTAAATTATCAACATGAAATTATGCATTAAAAATACCTCAAAAATGCACAAGACCCAGGGCCATTAATAGATTGCTCAATATATTCAATGTAGTGTTTTTTTAATATAAACTCTTCTATTCAACGAGAAAGAACAGAGTCCTTGGAACATTTTGATGATAAACTGAATCAAAATCTTATTTACAGAGGCTGGTTGGCTTTAAAATCAAAACAAACTGTACACAAGTTGAATATTAGGAGTGGAAAAATTGAATACAGATATTTAGTTATAATTAAGTATTATAGAATTGAATTTTCACATTTGCAATCTTCATTTAGGTAATCTTGGCTTACTTGAGGAACATGTTCAAAAGTTACATGTTCTGCAAGTATCAAATCCAGCACTAATGTAAACAGACTATTAAGTCAGTTTTTTTTAAACCAAGGGATTTGAGAGAAATTAGTCTGACATCCTTATCTAAAAGATTACCAGCTATCCAAATAATAAAATTTAGTGTTACATAAAAATTACATCATTGCATAATGATGTCTCCCACTGAGCTTACAGTGTTGTATTTGACAATTGCATGCACACAAATTTCAATTCCAGAATTTTGCTGTTTTTCTCTTTTCAAGAAAATCATTCAAAATTACACCCATTCCTAAAAAGAAACAGCATGTGTTACAGACACTCAATACAAGCATTCTGGAGCTACATTCTACTGCAAATTCTAATTTTTCCAATACCGTTCAGGCTAAGGTAAATGCATACTATTGCATGACACAAAGATGTTGCCGATTTAGGAGAATTAAATAATTCCTTCTGAATGGGAAGTGGAAGCTATTACTGTACTTGGATATCATGGGGGAGGGGAAAGAGCATCCTTAATAAAGTTACAATTTTTTTTTGCAAAGTAGCAGTGAAGATGGGACAATGCAATGTGGGGACAAATCCTTGTGTGTCAATTTAGCTGAAACCAAACATGTTAAGTTTTATATTTTATTCTAAGTCAGGCTATCATCACAAGTTTTGAATCTTTATTCACCAAAACCAATTTTCCCCAAATCTCTGTGGTAACATTCCCACCATTCTACAAAGTTTGCGACATTCTGATTCCACTCCTGTATGACATACACCTTTATCATTCCATGGATTATTTTTTACAAGTTTAAATTTAAACATGAGAGGTTCTTTTTTGTCCTCGCCTTGTGCATTAAGACTGGAGTGTGCACATTTTTAGGCAAATAACTGATTTCAGGATTCATTAAGGCACTCTTTACTGCCTAAAGCAGATTCCTTCCTTTCTCTTCCACAATGTTAGAAAGTATAATTCCATGAGTATTTTATATCCAAAAGTATTCCCCAATTCACCGCTCCAGCCCACCTGATATTGTCTAGTACTGTCAACATTTCAAGGCATTTTATGTGAAAAAAAGAATTAAGGAAACCTCTTGCTGCATTAAAATGCCATTAAAATAAACAAGGAAACTTTGGCAGGGTTTTAAACAAAGTCTAATGTATACTTCTATTTATTCAATTTGCGTCTGCAAATTGAAGCCTGCTGTACTTAAAATCTTTAAATGTCCCCTAGGTGGAGATATTTGCATAAGGGGTTGTTAATCTGATGGTGTCCCTTTAATTGTCCTGACTGAACCATGGTTTACTTATTTTAAAAGTCCCTTTGGAAAGGGCATTATGTTTATACTATACTTAGCAAAAGTGCAGATTTTTTTAAAAAATCACCCAAAATAGCTCCAGTATAAATGCCAGATAATCAATTTTATTAGATCAAGCATTAGGTTTTAAAAATGGGAAAAAAATTAATGCTTGGGCTTGTAGAAATAGGACGTTGCTGCCACCAGTTTCAACACGTTACTGTCAATTAAAGATTTTAGCCTGTGCTGCTTTTACACAAAACTTAACATGGATAAACAATTGTGTATCACATTCCGCTTATATATATAAAGTTCAACGTTCACCAAATTACACTTTCGCCACATTTGAAATAATAAAACACTTATTTAACTTCGAATTATCAATCGGCACTCCATTAAAAAATACAAAAGCTATAACCTACGACTATACTTCTGAATAATCATCAATATTTGAAAAAGCATTTGATGGATAATAGTCAAACAATAAAATGAAAAGTGTTATTGCTTGTATGCCTTTGCTGCTCTAACTGATTCTAACCTAGTTGCTTTGAGTGTGAGATTTGTGTGTTCATCAATCACCTTAATGTTGAACGTAGAGTCCATTTATTGGCCAAAACTCAGAATAAATGAGAGGGCACTTCCTATGGTGACATCAAGAACAACAACTCAGAGGCTTACTTAATCTTACCGGCGATATTATCAATGACAAGGGAGCAGTGTAATGATTTGAATGCAGGAGAAATACATCCTTAACTGCATTACTAGGAATTGAAAAGCACACATACTTCTGAATATGCCACCTTCTGCCATACCAATTTAGCAATGAGATGTAGCATTTCTACCAGGACTACTGACAACCATTGATAAAGTAGTCTTGATACTGGTTTGGTGAGGTCAAAACTTTTAAATGTAAGGTACATTATAGTTATGGCACTGTGCAGCATTTCTAAAAGCCATCTTTTCACTTTTATAGAGAAATCACAAATTAAGAGCTGTGTAGTGCAACTTTCTTGGCATCTGCATTCCTACAAAACAGAAACTTTCTTTTCAAACAGACCTGATATACCCATTAAAAAAAAGATTCTGTAAAAAGTACCTGACTGCATAAAACTATACTTCTATCAAAATCTTTCAAGGTTAAAAAACCTCAACTGGCTAAACTTAGCAACTGTCAATTAGTTCAGCAAGTCATCTTAAACAAAAAACTCCATACCTGCCACTGTAGTGTACAGCAGTTTAAAAAAAAATCAAAGTTTGGCAACAGGTGAGTATCTGTAAACCAATTCATATGGAAACATTCTAATCTGAAATCAAGCATAAGTATACTGGTCCATAAATTAGATAAATACACTTATTTCTTTATTCTAGATTTGGCTTAATTTGTTTGCCAAGTAATTATTATTTCCACAACTCAGGTTTCTATGTAGTTGAGCAAATTCCCCTCCCCACCATCCCGTTTTCCCCATGATGCTTGCTCAAGCTGGTAATGCTTACTGAGCTCCCAACTTTGTAGTCCATGGCTGAAGTACAGCAAATAGCAATCTATATGTATAACATCAATAATTTATTTTAAAAAATCAAAAAAATAAATCACAGTATCAATACTTTCTCATTGATCAGGAAAAAAAACAACCCAGAAACAGTACATCAATTAAGCAAGTGATGACCTGGTTTCTGTTAGACAGAGTCTGAAACATCACCACTTCACACCACAGAGTAGATCTGTGGTCAGCCAGCAGAAGGCCAACATAACCAAAAGAGCATGAAGAGGGGGGGGTGGCATTACATTTTGATTTGGCAAGTGGAAGAACACTTACTTTTTTTGTTTGAGCAAGCATGAAAAAGGTTGTAGCTCAAGCCAACTATCTGTTATACAGCTAGTTATTAAGTGATATTTGGAAAAAAAATGGAATTGTTGCTTGGCACCAAAAAAATGCACATTAAAAATGTTGTGTTCCCCTGTCCCTCCCCATCCTGCATTGTTGAATAAAACCATTTTGTATTTTTTATTTTAAGAAGCTACAACTCTGTGGACGCACAAAGACAAGTATCCAGGATGACAATTAGCAGTTTGCAAACTTCACAGATCATAACAATTGTGATCAGTATGGTTTAAATTTTCTTTCCTTTCTTTGCTGCTTTGGTCAGGTCAGACCAAGTTGTATTCTTTCAGATTCAGTTGTAGGATTGTATCTTTGACGGCAGCAAAGACAAAACGTATGTTCTCCGTGTCTGTGGCACATGTGAAGTGAGAATAGATGATTTTATCACTCTCTGGATTCAGGTCAACAAACATCTTCAGAATGAATTCTCTAGCCGCTTGTGCATCTCTCTGTGGACCTATAAGAATAAAAACCAGTCTTTGATGTAACGTCTACAAGTTTAAGAAAAATGGTTCATATTGAAAATTATTGAACAAGCATCTGATAAATTTTATAGGTTCAGTGAATCTCAAAATGAACAAGTTTATATTAAAAACTTGAGAACTTCAATTATTCTGTTCTTATTTAAGTTTCTTCTGGGCAGATAGTTCTCCTACAAACCAGCTGCACGGCTGGAAAATGCCTCAACATCATTACGATGGTCGCAAATTACATTTTGGCACATGCAGAAGAAGATCAGAAGGAAAGTCTGAGTATTTAACATAATTCATACAGAAAGAAGTTGACCTGATCCCAACCCACCGACAGTATCAGGAAGAATCAATGAGATGCAAGCAAATTTAATTGAAGTGACTAACATTTGCATGATTAGAGAGGGGGAAAATGATCACAATATAAATAGGATATTCAACACAATATCTCACTGTTAATTTCTTCTATACTTTCTTCAGGCACCTGCCTGCATTTTGCTCATATGTTGATGAAGGGCTCAAGCCTGAAATGTTGGTTCTGCATTTTTATCTTTGCTATATAAAGTACCCTCAGTTTCTCCAGCTTTGTGATTCTACTTCTACACGTTGCGTTTTCAAGATTGTACTGAAAAGTATTATACTGAAGCATGGGGGAGATACCTCTGACCAAGGCAGCAGACCAGTGATGGGATCAGTGGCTGAAGGACACATTACGGATGTGGATGGTTGGTGACTTGTGGTCGAAGGACCCACACAGGCTGCAGACTGCTCGAGGTTGGATTTGAGAAGGTGCTGAGGGCAAGGAAGGCTCTCAAAGGGCCTCAGGCACTGAAAGGCTTCCTGATCACATTGGAGGTTTGGACCTGGAGCTCAGGCATAGGAGTCTGTGCGGCTGCAGGTGAATCCACAGGCACTCAGGGACTCTTTTTGCTTCGCTTTCTCCTACTGTTAAGGGTGCTGGGTGGAATTGCTCATGGCAATTCTTTGTTTGCCTTAATTTCGACAAAAGTTGAAGCATGGCCTATTACATTTTTAATGTATTATTATGTGACAATAAAAGGAACCTCTGACCTTTCAAAAGTAATCTCAGAAAAAAAAAGTATCTGTCATCTCTCTGACCTTTCTTCCCTACTCCATCTAATCTGCTGTAATAAACTGATTACATTTCACTCTTAGAATCATAGGGTTATACTGCACAGAAACAGACTCATCCATGCCAACCTGATTGTCTATCTGAGCTGGACCCATCTACCTGCATTTGGCCCATATGTCTCCAAACCTTTGCTAACCAAATACCTGTTTTAATGTCTTCTAAACTTCATAATTCTTCCTGCTTCTTCAATTTCTTCAGAAAACTCATTCCATTTACCCACCACCCTTCACATGAAAATGGTGTGGCTCATGTCTGTCTCTTTTATACCTTTACCCTCTTACTTTAAATGCATGCTTTTTAGTTTTGGACACCTTTACCTTCAGAGAAGGACCATTCACTTTATCAATGCTCCTCAATTTTATATTACCTCTTTAAAGTCACCCTTAGCCTCTTGCTCTGATTGGAGAATGGTCCTAGTTTACCTAGCATCCTTTGTATCTTAAGTCCTTCAGTTCCAGTAATGTCCCCGCAGTACCCTCTCCAGCTCAATAAATTCCCTCCCATAGATGGGCAACCAGAACTGCACATAGAACGTCAAATGTAGTTCTGCCAACATTCTGAACAACTGCAACTTGATGCCCAAGTATTGACGACTAAGGCAAGCAAGCCAAATGCCTTCCTCATCAAGACATCTACTCATGCTGCCGCCTTCAGGGAACTACAGTACAACTCCGATTATCTGAAATTGGATTCTACAAAATCCTCAATTATCCAAATTTTTTTTTAAAAATTTTGGATAAATGAAAATATCTGAAACAAATCAGAAATCCTCATTTATATGACATATTTTTGGAGCCGAACTTAGTTGGGACGTCAGGTTCCTGGTGCTGGCAGCAGCAGTCCTTGGGCTCCCAGCATGAATGGGGCCTCGGTAGGGAAGTGTCGGTGATTGGCCAGCATTTTCTTGGAGAATTAAACATTATTTTAATGCTTAAAAAGGCTTCACTTGAGTTTGTTGTTCTTTAAACACTGTTTCAAATGTTGCTGTTGCTACTGGGCTGTTTTTTTTTTAATGACCTGTTCTCCGAACAAACAGTTTATCCAAAATAGGTCCGGTCCCGACCATTTTGGATAATTGGGAGTTGTACTGTATGTGCATATATCCCTTGTCTCTGTTCCACAACACTCGCCAGGGCTATGCCAAGTTCTGCAGAAATTTGCCCCGATTTCAGGTTCAAGTCTATTTATCATTCGGTTGCACAAATACAACCGATCGAAAGTGTTCTCAGGTCCTCGGTGCAAAACATACAAACACACAAGCCGGCATAATGCACATACGGACAAGCAATATATATTTGGGACAAATATATATATATATTGTTTAATAAATAGTAGAGTTTCAGATAATTAATGTGAGCAGATCCTTTGATCATTTAGCACTCTCACTGCCTGAGGGAAGAAGCTGTTTCTCAGCCTGGTGATACTTGCTCTGATCCTCCTTTGTCTCTTTCCTGAAAGATGCTGTGTGAGGGTCTTCAATGATTTTACACGCTCTCTTCAAACAAGTCCCGGTAGATCATGTTGATGGGTCAGGGTTGGGTGGAGTGGGGGGGGGGGGGGGTGGGGAGGGAGACCCCAGTGATTCTCTGCCACTCTTATAGTTCTTGGATTGACCTCCAATCCATTTCTCTACAGCAACCGTACCACACTGCAATGCAGCCGGCCAGGATGCTTTCGATAGAGCTCCGTAGAAGGTTGACATGATGGTAGCCAGTAGGTGTGCCTGGTCAGTCTTCTCAGAAAGTGAAGTTGCTCCCTGGCAAATGAGAAGATGTTGTGTGTTCAGGATAGGTTATTTATTAAGTGGACTCTGAGGAACTTGGTGCCCTCCAGTCATTCCACTATCAGGTTATATGCAGTGGAGGGTGGTAATTCTTGGTCCTTCTGAAGTCCACAATCACCTCCTTCATCTTGTTCACGTTGAGACTCAGGTTGTTATTCTTGTACCATATCATGAGATTTTCCACCTTGTCTCTGCAGTGCAACTCATCGTGGTTGCTCATGAGGCTAACGGCTGTCGTGTCATCTGCAAACTTGATGACTCTGTTAGAGCTGGATCTGGTGTTGCAGTCATGCATCAGAAGCATGAATTGGAGCAGGCTGAGCTCACAGCCCTGAGATACACCAGTGCTCAGCGTGACGGTCGACATTCTGCTACATTCTTTCCATTAGGAAGTCCAGAGTCCAGTTGCAAAGAGAGGTGTTAAGTCCCAACCAAGACAGCTTCTCCACCAGCCTCTGCGGAATGATCGAATTCAAAGCTGAGCTGAAGTTGATGAACAACAGCTTGGCTCAGCTGGGTCAGGATGGAGTGGAGAGACAATGCTATAGCATCATCAGTGGAACAGATGCTTCTAAAGGGAAATTGAAATGGATCCAGTGTCTCTGGAGGTATGCTTTAATGTGTTCCATCACCAGACACTTATCGCATTTCATAATGATAGAGGTCAGTGCCATGGCGTGGTAGTCATTGAGGCTTGTTACTATTGCCCTCTTTACTACCAGGATGATGGCAGCTGTCATGAAACCTGCAGGGACGATGAACTGCTGCAGTGAGGTGATGAAGATGTTCGTAAAGACCTTCATCAGTTAATCTTCTCAGTCCTTCAATACCCATCCAGGTACGTTCTTCTCACCTTGACCATGGGTTTGCAGGGAGCATGTTTACCTGCGGGGACACAGAGTTTTCGTTGATATCAGCCTGTTCTTCTCATCAAGCCTTACAGAGAAGATATTCAGTCTGTCTGGAGAGAAAGAGTACTTGTCTTTAACTTGCAAGATTGCCCTGTGATCTGTTATGGTCTTAATCCCTTGCCACATGTCACACAGCTGTCTGTGGATCTTCTGTGTACCCATACTTTGGCATTCAAATTGCACGGGAGAATTCAGCCCTGGCTGACCTTAGTGCCATCTTGTTTCCTGTTCTGATGGCTGCATCTTAAGCTCTCAGAAATGCCCAGATCTTGACATCCAACCATGGTTTCTGTTTAGTCCTGGTTGTGATATATTTGATCTTGGTGATTTCGTCAATATACTTGCTAATGTAGCCAGATACGGAGTTCGGATACTCCTCAATGGTTACATGAGCCGTTGTAGGTGGCTTCCTCCAGTCAGTGGTTTCAAAGTAGTCCTCCAGCAATGCTGCACCCCTACCCACCCTAGAGGCACGTACTGGTCACAGTGCAAACTGGCTCAGTTCGATTTGCTAACAAACTGTCTGCCAGGGTTAACAGGATGAATGTGTGATTTGAGTAACCAGGGTGGGGGAGAGGGGCAGCCTTGTAAGCAACCAGTGACATTGGTTTACACCCAGTTCAGAGTTTTCTCTCCTCTGGTGACAAAGATGACATGCTGTTAAAACCATGGTAAGACTGTTTTGAAGCTGGCATGGTTAAGTCGCCAGCTACAATCACGCCACTGTCAAGGTGGGAATGTTTGGGCTTCGCAGATGGCACCGTAAAGCTCCTTCAACCTCATTTTCAGAAGGCAGAACGTAGACTGCGGCGATCAGCGTGGCCGAGAATCCCCTAGGCAGGTAGAATAGTCTGCAATTCCCCATCAGGAACTCTATCTCTGCCGAGCAAATGCTCTTTACAACAGAGACATTGATGCACCAGTTCATGCTGATGTAGATGCATAGTCCCCCTCTTCAAGGCTTACCAGGAGCAGCAGCATTTGTCTGCCTTGAAAGAGAGAAGGGCATCCAGCTGGATCACTGCCTGGAAAGGTGTCCTGGAGCCACATTTCTGTAATCACCAGAGCACAGCAGCCCTCCAGTTCTTTCTGGTTCAGATACTGTCTCAGGTGATCCATTTTCTTCTCCAACGATCTTACAGTTTGAAAGTCTGGTTTGATTTACTTAATTTCACGAGTGTTTCCCGATCATAGACAGTACGTAATGGGTTGTGGATTTCACCATTTAAGAAGCCGAAATAGCCACTGCAAACTCGTGCTCTGCCTTTTTTTAAATGACCCAACTCAATGAACACATCACACAGAGTCAAATTCCATTTGTCATTCCTTGGCCCATTTCCTCAGTTGATCTGGATCCTGTTGTAATCCTAGACATCTATTCGCTGTCCATCCTACCATTAATTTTAGTATTATCTGCAAAGCCATCATCCATGCTAACCGAACTGTTGTCTACATTAATGGTCATGGGTCTCTAGTCAGAAAGACATAGCTCCATTTCCACCCTCTGACACCTTCTAGCAAGCCAATTTTGAATCCAATTGGCTATCTCATTCTGGATCCTACAATCTAACCCTTTGAATTAGCTCACCACGTAGGATCTTGTCCATTGTCTTGTGAAACTATATGGACAACGTCCACCATCCTGCTCTCATCCATTCTCTTTATCAACTCTTCAAAAATCTATCAAATCACCGAGTCACAATTTCCCCACACAAAATGATATGCTGACTATCCAGAATCAGTCTTTGCCTATCCAGGTAAATCTTATCCCTCAGAATCCCCTCCAATAACATTGCTCACCAGTTTGTGGTTCCCCGGCTCGTCCTTGCAGACTTTCTTAAACAAAAAGCACATTAACCACACTAATCTTCTGCTATCTCACCTATGCATTATACTTAGTCAAATATCTCTCCCAGGGTCCCAGAAACTTCTTCCCCAGCTTCCCACTATGTCCTCAGATATTCTTGGCCAGGCCCTGAGGATGTATTCATCTTAATATGTGTTAAGACCTTTAGCTTCTCCTCTTTCATTATGTGAAAAAAACATTCTTGCAAAATATTTTAACAGAATGCCTTTTACAAAAGAACAATTATTCCATACATCAAACGTCTATCGGTAATCTCGCAGCTGAAGCCTTTGGTCTCTGCTTATTTTAAGCTTCTCTTTATTAACGTAGTTTCACAAACTAGTTAAGTATTGTTTAGCTATTTCAAAAATATTTTGAAAGGTAACATATTGTGCCAATTTCCATCCTGTAAGCTGACAAAGAAAACCAATTATAACTTGGAATTTACTTGTATCAACATAAACTTCAATGCAAACCAAGTATAGGTCAGTCACTTGAACTTAAGGAAAGGTGGTAACTGGGATATAAAAGAACGAATTTGCATCTAACCTAGAACAAAGAGATCCTATGTCATGGCAAAGCAAGTAGGAAACCAACCATCATCTGAATCTGAAGCAGGTATGGATCTGGCATCTTTTATTATTAAAGCGAATAAGCTCAGCCATTTGGACTATTGTCAAAGTGCTGCTCATTTTATTCAAGCATTAAGATGCATTGCGTCTGATTAATTCATACAACTCTGGAAACTAAATTAAGAAAATGAGCAAATCAAAAGATTATTTAATTGGGAAGTTTAAATGACAATCTGTTTCAATAGTTCTGAAATGTCTTCCAATAGCTGAATGGTCAATAATTAGAAAGCACAGGTTTTAGCAACCGGCTTTATAGAGCCAGATGTGACACAGTAAAACCATTTGCAATGAATATAGTCAAAATTTGCCAAATTCAATGAAGAGTTGGAAACAAACCAACTTTTCCTTGAAAGGGTCAGCACAAATGCGATGGGGTCAATGATGACCTTCTGTGTGCAAAAATACCCAAATGTCTTAAATAGATGTGGAGACAATTACCTGCATACTGTGCAACTAAATTGTGTCATTCTAGGTTAACTGTGTTTATTCAATTACTTCTGTTCTACAATACTGCTGTTTTCCCACAGCTACCTGTATTCATATCGTTAGGAGCTAAATGAATTCCAAATACTCCACTTCTCATGAAGGGCTTCTTCCCAATCTTTCCAAGTCCACAAGAGAAAACTCGCATCCAACAATGGACAGAGTGAGAGAACTCCACAGATCAGGCAGCATCCATGGGTAGAAATGGTCACTCAAAATTTAGGGTTGGGACCCTTTATGTAAACCACTTCAATCCTGTCAAGTTGCTCCAGCATCCTATTGTTTACTTAAGATTCCAACATCTACAGTTTTGTGTTTTACTAATACATTTCTCACCATCAAACTCTGGAAAGTAGTCAACCAAATGAGAGTACAATATTTTTTCTTCCAGAAGATCCTTTTTATTTAGGAAGAGAATGACTGAAGAGTTCTGAAACCAGGGATACGTGATTATCGTCCTAAATAGAGCTTTGCTCTCCTCCATTCGATTCTGGAAAGAAATGCAAATTCAGAAAGCTATACCAAATATTACTGACACTTTCACTACACTCTAATCAGCGTCATGTTTTATATTGTAAACTGATACTAAAATTCTTTGCAAAATATTTCAAATATTTTAAAAACAATTTTAGTAAACTGTGTTTAAAAGGCATTATGGCCATTTGGGTTATGGAATTTCACTTACAGAATTCATTGACCAAAATTTTGAGCACGAATAAAATTCACTCTTGTGGAAGTTGTGCGGGAAAATATCATAAATAAAATCAATTAAAAAAATTAATCTCAAATCGTTTTTCTTGATACATGCTCAATTGACACAGCTTCACATGACAGAAAATTGTGACAGCCCATTTTCTAGGAACACAACCCTCTTCTCCATCCACCCTCAACGGGACATTTGGGGGTTGGGAGGAGTCGCTTTTAGTATTTTTGCATCAGATCTTTTGTCTTTTATTTAAATAGGAGTTAGGAAAAGTTCCTAGAAATGAATCAACATCACCATGCATATTTTCGTACCTTATTTTACATTTTGAAAACGCTAAAGTAATTTGCAACCTATTGAAGTTTTGCTTTTCAATATTTAAGTTTGATCCTCCAACTCAACTTGCTTGAACATGGACTGTTTAAAAGTACATACCTCATTATCAGATTCTACTAGAACCTGATCATATTCACTAAGTGCCACTAAAAACATGATTGATGTCACATTTTCAAAGCAATGTATCCATTTCCTTCTTTCTGACCTCTGTCCGCCAACGTCCACCATTCTAAAAAAGAAAATACAGTGCATGAAGAAATAGGAGCAGGAGTCGGTAATTCAGCACTTGTATTTACTCTGCCATTCAACAAGATCATGACCATCTTCTACCTCCAAATAATTTTCTTTCCCTATTCTCTCATCCCTACATTTCTTTAACACCAAGTATTTATTGATAGCTGTTCTGTCTGCCCCTTATTTTGAAACTGTGACTCTTAGACCCAGTAATAGGTAAAATATCCTCCCTGTAACTAATCCCACTAAAAATGTAGCACATTTCAATGATTATCACCCCTGATTCTTCTAATCTTGAGAAGCAAAACCTACCCAATCCAAACTCTCTCAAATGACAAGCTCACTACCACTGTGATAAATCTTTTGAAAATTAATTGTTTTTCGCTTTAAAGCAAGTTTATCCTGCTTTTATGGAAAGGGAAACTAAAATCACACAAAGTATTCCAACTGTTGCAAGACAATTATTCTTATAATCAAGTCAATAGACAATAGGAGCTGGAGTAGGCCCTTCGGCCCGTCGAGCCAGCACCGCCATTTTACAGATCATGGCTGATCACTACCATCAGTATCCCCTTTCCAGCCTTATCCCCATAACCCTTAACTCCTTTGCCCACTAGAGTCTTATCCTCCAGCAATGGACACCAATATACAATTTTCCTCCTATCTGGTTGCTGTGCCCAAACTTTTGGGGGTGACTCAAATGCAAAAATACTCATGTCCATTCCCCAATCTCTCATCGTTTACCCAATGCTTGGTGTTTTTCCTTTCTTTTGCTGAAGGGAAGAACTTCAATTTTATTTGCTTTACTTAATCTGCGATGTTCGATTCCACTTGTCATCATTACCCACGTACACACGTAGTTGTAAAGTCGTATTTGATGCAATTGGAAACCCCAATGATATGGTTAAGGCCCAGGAAATAACTAATGGATGACCAGTTACAGATTCCCATTCTGAGGAGGATCAATTTATTCATTTTTTAAAATTTGTTGACCAGTTCTCAATGTGCACTTCTGGAAATTCCCTTTATTTCTCCCACTTCCCTCCCCAAGAACACTCTGTTGCTTAAAGTAACTTGTTCCTCTTTTACATCTCTAATGGAAGATTTCAGATCTACAGCATGAAGTGTTTGTCTTTCCATGTATGCTGACCGACCAGCTGTGTTTCTAATATTTTCTTTTTTATTTCAATTTACACCAGTTCCATGAGTTCGCAAGTTCACCAACTTCCTGTATGGGACCATACTTAAAATCACTTGAAAATACAAAAGCCTGGCATTCACCTGTTCCTCAAAACCTTCCCCACTAAACCCATCCTTCAAAAGATCAAACACCAAATAAATCTATGTTGACTGTTAAAAACATTTGAATCTTGAAATTACATTCTTTTATTTACAGATTAAGCATTCTTCCCATTACTGAGCTAGTTTAACAGGTTAGTAATTCTTTGTTTTCTCTTTCCTTTTCTTAAATAGCGAAGTTACATTTTTAACGTTCCAATCTGCAAGAATCATTCCAGGATCTATAAAATTATAAAAAATGAAAAACAAAGAAAAGGGCATCTTGAGAGCCATTTATTAGTTTTCAGATTCATTAACTTATCTCTTAGTATTTCTTTAGCAATAGATTTTATTTCCAGAAAAATAATTTTTAAAACCTGTATTTCAAAAGAATTTTAGTGCTTAATCATTATTGAGGCAACATTATTTGGTTCCTATGGATGACAGAAATTTGTGAAATGAACTTTCTTCACATTTCATTCATGAAATTGTCACGAATATGACAATAAAATTTAATATAGTTATAAATTTCTATGTGCAACACTGGATCCTGTAAGGTAAGAAGGATATTGCAGACAGAAATGGTACAATGCAGAGTATAAAGAAATAATAAACTTTCAAAAAAGTTGTCTTATAACAATGCAGATCAAAGGTATGAAGTCAGAAAATCAAAATTATAAAAGAATAGGCCACTGTTATTATAAAAAAACAAATTGTTTTATTGGTTCAGGATCACAGATACGAAACAAAATTATTGAAATGGAGTACCTGAGAAACTTATTTAAACTCAAAGTGGTATTGTGTTCAGAAATGTATCAAAACTATATCTACATTCAAGATGAATAATAAGAAACAAATGAAATAGGAGCAGAGTGCAGCCATTCAGTCCTTTGTGCCTGCTTCACTATTCAATGTGATCATACAATTTCAGTATCCTATTTCCTGTTTTCTCTCTGTACCCCGTGATCCTTTTACTCACAAGGGTCACATCCAACTCTCTTCTCAATAAATCCAATGAACCAGCCCAACAACTTTGGTAGAGAGCTCTTTAATTTCCCAACTCCTTATCTCAGTCCTGACAGCTTGCCCCTTATTGGAAAAGTCCAGAACAGTTTAAACATTCTTCGTGCATCTAACCTGCTAGAATTTTGTGTTCCAATGATATCCCTTCACATTTTCCTAAATTCCAGTAAGTATAAAGCTAATTGAATATAGGTAGAGCAAAAGGTAATGTTACGAGCCCAGAGGACCCCAAAACCCAGCAGCAATAGAAATTCACCAAGTTAAAAAGTTACTTAAACAAAAGTTGCTTTTAATTATCTTTAAACATGAAAATAGAATCACACTTTAACTTAACTAACCTAACTTAACACCCTTCTAATTCTAAGCGCACCTGTATGTAATGTGTGTGTAAGTTCAGAAAAGTTCTTTAATTCACAGTCCAATTTCACTTCTCACTCCTCCAAGTTCACTGGTTGCAGGCAATTCTTATACTGTGCAAAGAATTTAACATTTATGAATTTCACCAGGCTGTGGTGCATGAAAGGTAAATGGTTACCGCTCAGGAAGGTTCTTGTTGGTTTTCGGAGAGAGATTTGTTGCTCGTTGGACACCCACACTGATTCCTTCTGATTAGCCACTTCGGTGTCTTGCCAAAGAAACTTGCCCCATCAGGGTTTTCCAGATTGTGAAGTACAACGTGTTCACAAGCACTACTCAGGAGACAAAGTCTTGGAGAACAAGCTTGATTTTATTTCGGGTCTGCGGAGCTGGGTGTCTCTTAGTCCCAAGACACACCGGAGGTCCAGAATCATCACTCTTTTGTATAGTCCCGCACTCAACATCACCACACCTCCCTTTAGTCTTTTCCAATCGGAATTTCAATACCTTACAACCTTCCCCTTTTCCCTCTCATCCCTGCAGATACCACACAGTCCCACCCTCATCATACATCGCATGTTATGTTAATCAGGCAGTCTCATCATTAGGGGCGTCTAAGTTGATATTCATATCTTCATTAAGCAAGCACAATGGTTACTGTGGGGTACCCCAGGTTACCGTGCCAGTCCAAACCAGACTCCTTTCTCCTTGAGGCTTCTGATAAGAAAGTGGCCCACTCGTTCATACTGTCTATTCTCAAACTCTAATCTACATATTTCACATTCCATCACTTTTCATAGAATGGTGCTAGTTTGATCATCTCCAGCCATTTTTCACATGATAACCTCTTTCTTTCAGGTCACCAGAGTTACTTTTTGTTTCCCTTATTTGAAATGAAACATTATGCAGCCAGCAATCTCCTCTTGTATGGACCACAAGGGCTTTGACCAGGCTGAACTAAGAACTCACAACCCACCTTCAAAATGGGGCTTCTCCATAAGCTTGCCAGCTTGTCCTATTCCAGTCCCAGCTGCTGCTGCTGAACTGTAGAAATGAATTCTCTCTCTCTCTCTCCCAGAGAAAACCACATGACCCTCTTAGAACAGCCTATTGCAATCAGACAGACTGTGGCTCTGGACCTAATCTTCAAAGTTCGTTCATCTGTAGCTTTCCAAAACAATAATCCAGTATGTCCAATTAACACCTACTTGTGAAGTCCTTATAGACATTCTTCAAAGTTTTTGCAAAGGCACCCAGAGCCTGGACTGTCTGGCTTGAGCAGAGCTCTGGCATTTCAAATGAGATCTGTTTTGAAGTGTTTGTATGTGACCTGCACTAAAAATCCTGCCCCAATTTATCTCCTTTAAAACATATGTATATACAATTAAAAAAATAACAATCTGTCGCAGTACAGGCAAATGTTATATTTTTTGTTTGCAAGGTTGAAACAACCAAGACAGCTGGGATAGAACCATAGAACATTACAGCACAGCCCCTTCGGCCCTTCTAGTCTGCGCTGAACCTTTTTTGCCTCGTCCCACTGACCTGCACCCAGCCCATAGCCCTCCATACCTCTCCCATTCATGTACCTGTTCAAATTCCTCTTAAATGTTAAAATTGAGCCTGGTTTCATCACTTCAGCTGGCAGCTCATTCCACACTCCCACCACTCAGTGTGAATAAGTTCCCCCTCATGGTCCCCCTAAGCTTTTCCCCTTTCACCCTTAACCCATATCCTCTGGTTGTGTCTCACTACCCTTAGTAGAAAAAGCTTACCTATATTTACTCTGTCTAGCCCCCCTCATAATTTTAAATACCTCTATTAAATCTCCTCTCATTCTTCTATGTTCCAGGGAATAAAGTCCTAACCTGCTTAATCTTTCCCTCTAACTCAGTTCCTAAAGTCCAGACAGCATCCAAGTAAATAGTTTCTGCACTCTTTCTAACTTAATGACATTTTTTCTGTAGTTAGGTGACCAACTATGCATACTATACTCCAAATTTGGCCTCACCAATGTCTTATACAGCTTTACCATAAGATCTCAACTCCTAAACTCAATACTTTGATTTATGAAGGGCAATATGCCAAAAGCTCTCTTTACAACCCCATCCACCTGTGATGCCATTTTCAGGAAATTGTGTGTCTATATTTCAGATCCCTCAGTTCGACCGCATTCCTCAGTACCCTACCATTTGCCGTTTGTGTCCTTTATTGGTTGGTTCTCCCAAAATCCAACGCTCACACTTGTCTGCATTAAAATCCATCTGCCATTTTTCATCTGGTCCAGATCCTTCTGCAAGCTTTGAAACCCTTTTTTACTGTCCACAACACTTTGAATCTTAGTGTCATCTGCATACTTGCTGAACCAATTTATGCCATTATCAGCCAGATCATTGATATAGATGACAAACAACAATGGTCTCAGCAATGATCCCTTAGGCAACACCACTAGTCACAGGACTCCAGTATGAGAAGCAGTCATCATTACTCTCTGGCTTCTCCTGTTCACTGTTTCACCATGAATATCTAGCGTCTGAACCTTCCTGACTAACTTCCCCTGTGGGATCTTGTCAAAGGCCTTATTAAATTCCATGTATATAACATCCACAGCTTTTCCTTCATCAACTTTCCTGGAAACCTCATCAAAAAAAACCCTGTAAGATTGGTTAAACACAACCGACCACTGCAAAGCCATGTTGACTATCTCTAATGAGTCCTTGGCCATCTAAATAATTGTATACCCTATCTCTTAAAACACTTTCCAATAATTTACTTACTACAGATGAGTACCACTTATTCAAAATGCTTGGTAACAGACATTTTTTGTTCTGGATTTTGGAACAAAAAACTAAGCAGAACAGTAGCATCTGCAGAATACCTGTATCAGTGATAAAAGAATATCAACAAACAACGGCAGGCTTTTTGAGTGCCAACATGATGCCGCAAGTGGAAAATTCACATGAAATAATGTTCAGTACTTGCCAAAAAAACAATCTCTACTTACAAATGAAGACGATCACCTCCCCAAAACCTCCCCACCACTGCTGGTCCCCGACACCTCCCCACTGCAGCCGCCAGTCCCCAACACCTTTCCACTGCCGCCACCAGTCTCCACTTCTGCCCAGGAGCCAGAAGCGACGTTGATTCAGATGGCACTGCACGCGATGTTGAGAATGGAGTTGCCGTCGCCGACTCCAGCCGATGCTGAAGACTTGGACCCAGCTCCACTTGGGATCTTCCTGGCCAGAAGCAAAGATTTTGTTTACGGATGTTGAATTTTTTTTCAACTTGTGACGTCATGTTGGCACTAAAAAAAAATTGGATCTTCGAATGTCAGGTTCACTGGCCTATAATTTCCAGGGTTACTTTTGGAGCCTTTTTTAAATAATGGAACAAAGTGAGCTACCCTCCAATCCTCCGGCACCACATCTGAGCTAATTTAAATATTTCTGCCAGAGACCCTGCAATTTCTACAAGAGCTTCCCTCAAGGTTCAAAGGAATATCTCATCAGGCCCTGGGGATTTATCCAACTTTATTTGCTTTAAGACAGCAAGCCCTCTTTAATCTGTACAGGTTCCATGACCTCTATGCTGGTTTTCCTCATCTCTGTGTCCATTTCCAGAGTGAACACTGATGACAAAAAAATTAAGATCTTCCCAATCTCTTTTGGATCTGTACAAAGCCAACTACTCTGATTTCAAGGGGACCAATTTTGTCCCTTATTATCTGTTTGCTATTAATATATATGCAGATACCCTTAGGAGTTTCCTTCACATGGTCTGCTAAAGCTGTACGTCATTATGCAAATTGTATTAACTAGAATCTTTTTTTTTTGTTATTAAAATAATTAAATACCTGTTATTTTCATTGATTCATTTTGCATAAGAAATATATGCAAAAAATCAATACAAATTTAATAAATGAGTGATATGTGTAAATTACATGCCTAGAAGATGACAGCTGAAAACAATATATACTGGGTTTTTTTATTTATCACATTATACCCAGTACAATAAGAAGGGTTCTTCTTTGATCAACCTACCACTCATACATCTGATTAAAGTACAAGAACACCGCTTACAGAGCATGAGGGTTACTATGAAATAAAAGAGCAACTAGTTACAAGCAAACATTACGTGATAGCAAAGTTGTGGGGTTCATTCAGAAGCTTGATGGATGCAGAAGCAAGTCTTTAAGTCATTTGGTGCATGCTTTCACACTCAAGCCTTCTCCCTAAGGTGAGAAGAGAGTGAGACCCATCATTACCCTTGTCTCACTCTCTTCTCACCTTAGGGAGATGGGTCCTTCAGTATGCTGGCTGCCTTTCCCAAGCAGAAAATAAAGGTGGCGCTGATGGAGTGGAGGGAAGTTTGCATGGTTCTTCTCCAGCTTCTTCTGATTGTGAACAAAACAGCCCCACATGCTGTGAAGCATCGAGCAAATATGCTTTCAATAGTTGCTAAGAGACAAGGAAAACATGCTGAACTTCCCTCGTCTTCCAAGAAAGCAGAGGCGTTTGTGTACTTTCTTGGCCATCATATCAACATGCTTAGCCAATTTCAGGTATTGAAATGTTTACTTGGTGGTTTCTAGAAGGATTGGTGCCATTGTTTTCTTTTGTCCTTCAGAATTAAGGATGACTTACTTCAACTCCAGTTCGATAGATTATGAGGCAAGTGAGTGGATCCACTCTTGAGGCCATTTCAAATAACCCATCTCATTTTGACCATTCATGTGTCAGGGATTCCAATAAGATAAGTGACTGCTTGAAACGGAGTGTCCATTTTGGAAGTCTACTCTTGAGGATACAAATGACATGACTGCCCAACAGAAATGAATGAATAGAAAGAGGGTACAATAGTTGAGGTTGGCTTGAGAAAGAAAGTTGGCATTTACCTGCTTATCCTGTCTCTGGATTTGAAGAATTTTAGGGGTCAGATTTGGTGGTGGCTGTCTAATACTTTCAGTTGCCTGCTGTTGACAGACCATGCCTCAAAAGCATATAGGAGAGAAAAGATCACTATTGGAGAGTGTAGAGTTTTGCTCAGGATTTTCACTACTGATCAAGAGTTTTCTTAAAATCAGAAATAAATAGATAGCTATCAAAGTGGCAGGCTGTGAAAGTGGGTACCATAGCATTTGGTACACAAGTTCCAGTTTTTCAAAATTTATGGGGACCAAATAGCATATTTCCAAGTTTACTGACAATATTATGAAGGAGAATCTAAAAAACGTTTCAAGGGGAACATCAACAACCTCACAGCACAGCATTATGGAATGAATAAAAAAGGCAACTTATTTCTGGGCACAAAACAGTAAAATGGAATATGTTGAGAGAAATGGGTAGTTCATGTTCAAAGGAACCTAGTTTTGCTTCTGTACAGATCACCAAAGGCCGAAATCAAATGGAGCAGGAGGTCAAATGGCATTTTAGCGATTTTTATAAGTTAGCTGAAATAAAGGAACAAGGAAGTCCTACTGCAATTATAAAAATCCATGATGAGCCAGGACCTGGGATATTGCGTTTTAGTTTCAATCTCTTGACTTCTTATTATGGATCGAGTTCAGTCAAGATCAACCACACTAATTTCAGGACAGATTTGCCACACGAGGAGAGATCAATAGGACTTGGACCATTCCTTAAAGTTTTGAAGAATAATAAATTTCATTGAAACAAGTAAAATTCCACACAAAGCAGTATGATAGGTGAGATACACAAATATTTACCACAAAAAAAAATAGTATTAATATTAGCTAAGAAAAGACATGAGAGTTTGATTTACCTGTCTAATTTTCAGTTTCAAAGGAAATATCAACTAGAGAACTCAGCATTTGCCAATGGTAAGATGAAAACATATCAGCTAAGATATAGCTGGTTGAGAAACCTGCTATAACTTGGTTGATCCACGTTTTAATCCTAATGACCATTCATGTGGAGATAATTATGGGTTGCTCCATTAAAAAGAAACTTCAACAGGGAAAGACAAAAAAAAAAGATGGCCCTTGTGTGTCACATGAAGACTAAGTGGAGAATGAGTTAAGAGACTGACAAATCTTGATAGAGGGAGAGAGAGAAAATGGTGGAGATGTGAGAGTGTAGGAAATAGTGATCAAAATTTTTGGGAGGACAGAGACTGTGATGGTTGGATGGTGTGAAAATGTTAAATTTTGTAACAGTACAGAAAATTTGCAGCATATAAAATGAATATAATGGTATTTAATCGATTATGCCTTGATACTTGCGTTTCATTTTGTAAATATTTTGCATTTTTATGTTACACAAAATAAGTTAGTTAATTCTTAAATTTTGGGTTTGAACAGAAAGACAACACAAAAAAAAACCTGGTCCTTCAATTTCTTCATGTGTTATTTAAATAGTGGTTAATGGTCCTCGTATTTTGACATTAAAATAGTTTGCATATTTTCATTGCAAGGGGAGCCAAAAAAGAATGATGATTTAAGTACAATATTTTCCTGACAAGAAGCTAAATTTCAAAACCAAAACTAAAAGTCAATGAGAATTTCAAGTATTAACTGTCCTTTTAAAGAAAAATATTCTGTGCAAGTTCATTTCATCCCTTATGTTTTTTACCTGTCAGCCTACCAGTTAGACAAATGATGTCTTGGAGAGATAGACCAAAAATATCACTGAAATTCAAATGACCCATTTTTAAAAAGAAATGATTTGCCCTACTTACCCACATGACAGACATTTTCCAGCAATATTTTCAACAACTACAAATATAACCTTTACTATGAAAATTGATTTAAATTAAATTGCTGTTTATTTTTTTTATTTATATGAATTTGAACCAGCTTTACCCAAAAGTAATCCTACAATATTGAAACTACCAATATTTAGAACTCTCCTACCTGAAGATGATGCTTTGCAAATCAAAGGGATATTCAATGATCCCTGTTGTTGGGATTCGAACTCTGAGAACATCTTGTTGGGTTGGGAGATAGGAAGGATCTGATATACGATCTAAATCACTAAGGTAACTGCAAAAAGAGAGAAAAACATGAATATAAAATGCAAAAGGTTCCTCCAAAAGATGAATTCGTGAACATGCTTCCATTCAGGGCAACTTTTTTTTGCTAAGAAATATGGTGTTGATATTTACTTCCTTGTGATCTCCCCTTGATTCAGAATTTTACAAATAATATCCAGAATATTACTATTGTCACAGTACAGAAAATTTCCAGCATATAAAATGAATATAATGGTATTTAATCGATTATGCCTTGATACTTGCGTTTCATTTTGTAAATATTTTGCATTTTTATGTTACACAAAACAAGTTAGTTAATTCTTAAATTTTGGGTTTGAACAGAAAGACAACACAAAAAAAAACCTGGTCCTTCAATTTCTTCATGTGTTATTTAAATAGTGGTTAATGGTCCTCGTATTTTGACATTAAAATAGTTTGCATATTTTCATTGCAAGGGGAGCCAAAAAAAATGATGATTTAAGTACAATATTTTCCTGACAAGAAGCTAAATTTCAAAACCAAAACTAAAAGTCAATGAGAATTTCAAGTATTAACTGTCCTTTTAAAGAAAAATATTCTGTGCAAGTTCATTTCATCCCTTATGTTTTTTACCTGTCAGCCTACCAGTAAGACAAATTATGTCTTGGAGAGATAGACCGAAAATATCACTGAAATTCAAATATTGTTAATATTAATAGTCTGGATATTAATACTAACATTGTTGCTTGACTTGCATTGTTAAACAGTAGTCATATTTGTCAACTCCATCACAACTGGAAGTTGACTTGTCAGATAAATGGAGAAACCAGAAATGGAATTTTATCTAATTTTTCACCCTTTCAAATTTAAATTTCAGAAAATCCATCTCTTCCTCAGGATGTAATTCGGGGTCAAGGACAAGTTTCTTCCACTCCATTTCTGAGAAGTGTGAATTCTTTTAACATTCAATGACCATTGCAAAACAGTTGATGCAAGATTTTGAGCATGTGACATCTCAGCAAAGACAATAGGGAGCCAAGCAGGACAATTTCAAAATATTGCCTAAATCAGTTTGAATGAAAAAGGTAAAGTTCTGCATTAATAAAACTTCAGAATGGATTGGGTGCAATGGAATTCTCTAATCACACATCAAAACATTAACAAAATTTAAAAAAACTAAATTACATTGTTTCTGTAAAATGATGGTAGAATATACTGAATACCCATTCCCACACAATTTCCCATCTACATCAAGAGTTGCTTTAAATAGCCAATAATTGCGATAAATACAAATTGAGGTTTAGAAATGAAAATATGCAGGAAACAAGGCCAGTCACATCGAAGGGAATAAGGGAACTAGGGACATAATGAGTGGGAGTGTGGGGCACAGATGAGCCGAAACATCACCTATGAGTTAAATGCCGAATCATCAGAATTTCTGCATGGTCAGAACATATTACCACAAAATCCACAGATAAACTTTTAAGCACCATTTCCCAAGATTATAATTATTATCAGGATTACTCCCCACATCATGTGTTAATGAGAATAGAAACAGGAGGATAAAGACATAGTGCAGGAGGGATGGCTTCAGGTTTCTGGATCATTGGGCTCTCTTCTAGGGAAGGTGGGACGTGTTCCAACAACGATTGCATCTGAGCTGGAGGGGAACTTATATCTTTGTGGGAAGGTTTGCTCATACTGCTCTGGTTGGTTTAAAGTAGATTTGCAGGAGGAGGAAAACCAGAGTGGCATAGAAGATAGAGTGGAAGAGGGCAGAGATGATGTGAAAATTGAATGCACTTTTAGAAGTCAATGAGTTGTACATGGTGGAAATGTTCTCAGGTGCATCTATCTCAACGCAAGGAGTATTGTTGGAAAGGCAGACGAGCTGAGAGCGTGGATTGGCACATGGATTTATGACATTGTGGCCATTCGTAGGGCAGGATGAGCTGCTCAATATTCCAGGCTTCCATTCCTTTACAGGTGGTTAGGGGAGGAGTGGCATTTCTCATCAAGGAAAATTTCACAGCTGTGCTCAAACAGGACAGACCAGAGGGCTCATCCACTGCGGCTATATGGGTGGAGCTGAGGAATGAGAAAACTCATGGGGTTGTATTATAAACTGCTCGTCAGTCAATGAGAATTGGAAGAGCAAATCTGTAGAGAGATAGCAGATGGCTGCAGGAAACCCAAGGTTATGTTAGTAGGAGATTTTAACTTTCCACATATTGACTGGGATTCCCATACTGTAAAAGGGCTGGATGGCTTGGAGTTTGTCAAATGCATTCAAGAATGTTTTCTAAATCAATATAAAGAGGTACCAACTAGAGAGTGTGCAATACTGGATTTCCTATTAGGGAATGAGACAGGATGGGTGACTGAAGTATGTGCAGG